>NC_133618.1:197807589-198160923 GCF_048593235.1 Sminthopsis crassicaudata | reverse complement strand
TAAGCTAATTGATGAGAAAGGTTTACTTGTTACCATCCCACAAATGAATAATCTCTTACACTCATTGAATCGCACGTCCCCTTGGTTCTTAAATGAAGAAAAACTACTTATAGATAAATGGAAGCTAGTGAGACTTGAAATGAAAGAATTTTACTCAAAAAATGGGCTTTGTTCAATTTCCCCAGAGGTATTTTACCTATACAATGTGATTCTATTAGACTTAAGCTATCCAGCAGAGTTTAGGAGAAGGAAAAGTTCTAAAAATGTACAGAGAAGGAAGTGTGAGGAACAAAAGATAGAAGATAAGCAAACTCAAGACATTGCCAGAGGGCAAGGGGATTTGAATGAGGGATCTGAGTGTGTTTTGACTTTGATTGTCCAGAAGAAATTTCAACCCCACCTAGAGAGCAGATTATTGATCAGCCCACATCAACTCCACCTTCAGGGACAGAGGGAGGAGGAGTAGTGGGAGGGGCGGTGACATCATCAGCGTCTCCCCCCCAACAACTACCAACTCCTATAACTAGGTTACAGAAAGGGTTTGTTGAAGCGATTTAAAATGGAAAAGAAATAGATAATGATTTCAAACTTCAAATTTTTCCTGATTCAACAGTATAATTCTGCAGGTCAAGAGAGTAGAAGATATGTTCCTTTTAATATGGATGTTCTTAAAAACCTGAAAAAATCTTGCACTGTCTTTGGGGCTACATCAAATTATGTTAAGATGTTAATACATAATTTGGCTTATGAAACCTTAACCCCTAGTGACTGGAAAGTCATTGCAAAGGTGTGTGCTTAGAACTTGGACAAAATTTGTTGTGGTTTTCTGAATTTAGTGAACTCTGAAGGATTCAAGCCCAACAAAATAGTCAAAGTGCAATTAATACTTTGATCACCTATGACCTACTAACAGGTGTAGGTTCTTATGCAGATGCTTCAGTACAGACTAATTACTCCATAACAGAAGTTGAGCAAATTGCTGCTGCTGCTGATGCTGCTATCAAAGCATGGGCTTCTCTCCTCAGTAAAAACTACAAGGGTGAGACCTACACAAAAATTGTACAGGGACCAAATGAACCTTTTTCCAATTTTGTGGCATGTTTGCAAGCAGCTGTCATACAGACTAATGGTGAAAATGAAGTAACAGACACTTTGGTAAGGCAACTTGCTAGAGACAATGCCAATGAGGTTTGTAGAAGGATTATACTAGGACTACATAGGGATGCTCCTTTAGAGGAGATCATAAGACGCTGTGCCACAGTGGGCACAAATACCTTTTATAGCCAGGCTATGGTGCAATCTTCCCAAGATCCCAACATGGGGAGACAGGATCCCTTTTGGCAAGGGGTTTCCAGAGAGACTCATCAATGCTTTCAATGCAGTAAAGTAAGCCATCTGAAAGCTCAATGTTGGCATAGAAACAGAGTGAGAAAGCAGGCTGGGAGAACAAGACCCAAAACCCTATGTCCAAAATGAAACAGAGGACTCCATTGGGCCTCAGAGTGTACACTGATTCAGGGAAACGGGATGAGGGGCCCAGCTCCAGGGCCCCAGGCAAAAAACACTTGGGGCATGATGGAAGCCGATGCCACACCCAGAGAGTGCCTCCAAGTCCAATACCCAGACATGACCAGTCACCCAGGAAGCAACATGATGGGAGAAAGGGACTACAATTAGGGAGGATAGAGTTGTATGCAGCTGGGACAACTGAGATACCCCCTGGAGAGGTGAAATCTGTTCCTCTCCAACCTATGGATCCCTTGCCTTCAGGGACAGTAGGCTTGACCATTTCACCTCCTGACAGTACTTACAAGACAGTGTTCATTCATACACCGATGTGGGAAACTGAGGAATGTGTAGATAATATCCCAGTCACTAACACAGGGAGACAATGTGTGACTTATCAACCAGGGGAAGTAGTAGCATCGGGTTTATTGATACAGACTCCTAACAAGCAACCTGGTGACAGTCACCCATGTGCGGACTCCAAGCAGAAAAACCCAGGAGTATACTGGACAGCAGCTGTGACAGCTGACCGACCTATGCTCACCATCTATATAAATGGCATAGCAGTAGAAGGACCGGTGGACACAGGTGCAGATCGCACAGTCATTAGAGGTGCCAACTGGCCCAGTCACTGGCCAAAGAAAAAGGCAGACACCTACATGTCTGGGGTAGGAGGATCAATAGCAGCTGAAGTTAGTACTACCCCTTTAAGATGGATATTTGAAGGTGAAACAGGCATTTTTACTCCTTTTATAGTTGAAAAAATCAATCTATGGGGAAGAGACATTTTACAACAATTAGGGCTAAAAATGAGTACTGCGGTTTTTTAGGCAGGGCTGCTGTTGAAGGCCTGCCAACACTTTCAGCTGTTCCTATCCAATGGAAAACTGATACACCAGGGTGGACAGAACAGTGGTCCTTAGGTAGCGATAAAATTCAGGCCTTACTAGACATAGTACAGGAACAGCTTGACCAAGGACACTTACAACCTTCTCTAAGTCCTTGGAATTCCCCAGTATTTGTTGTAAAAAAGAAATCTGGAAAATGGAGGATGTTGACTGATTTAAGAAAGGTAAATGAACAGATGGAAACTATGGGAACTCTTCAACCTGGACTTCCATCTCCTATTCAGTAGCCAAGAGAATGGCCTCTGTGGGTTATAGACATTAAGGATTGTTTCTATTCTATCCCTCTAGATAAGGAGGATATGAAAAGATTTGCCTTTTCAGTGCCCAGCATTAACTTAGCTGAGCCTTATAAAAGATATGAATGGACAGTTTTGCCACAGGGAATGAAAAAAAGCCCTACTAAGTGTCAAATGTATGTTGCTGCTGCTCTTACTCCAGTAAGAAAAACATTTCCAAAAGTCATGTTATTACATTACATGGATGATATATTGGGATGTGCACCTGAGGAACAAATGTTAGAAGCATGTCTAAAAAAAGCCATAGAAACACTAAGGAACTATAAATTGCATATAGCTTCAGAAAAGATTCAAAGACATGTTCCTTTTCAATATTTAGGATATGAAGTATATCCTAAGGTGCTTACAGTACAAAAACTCTCCTTAAGAACAGAGAAGCTAACCACCTTAAATGATTTCCAGAAATTGATAGGAGATATCCAATGGATGCGTCCCGTGCTAGGCTTGACTACCTGTCAGTTGCAACCATTATATGACATTTTAAGGGGAGATAGCACTTTAAATTCACCACGCCAGCTTATAAAAGAAGCTCAAGAGGCTTTGAGACAAGTTGAACTGGCTTTATCCAATGTGGTTGAAAGAGTCACTCAAAAACCCTTGGAAATATCAGTTTTTGCTACACAAGAGGCACCCACAGCAGTCCTTCATCAAGGAGACAGTGTGATAGAGTGGGTGAACCTCCCAGCGCAACCAGAACAAAGCCTTACTACTTACCCAGTGCTTGTAGCTAGAATTTTATTAAAGACCATTAAACCAGCAGTACAATTATCTGGGACAAGACCTGACAAGATATACACCTTTTATACTAATACACAAGTTAATGTGTGCTGTGAAACCATCCCAGAGTGGCAAATTTTATTAACCATGGCTCCAAATTTTGCATATGGGTCTCCATTAAAGATAACCAGACTGTTACATAATTGGCAATGGATTCTTGAAGAAAAGGTTTCTAAAGTTCCTCTTAAAGGACCAACTATCTTTACAGATTCATCCAAACATAATATTTGTGCTGTATATTCTCGTGACTTAACTATAAAGAGAGTAATCAGAACTCCTTTTCAGTCCACTCAGCAGAATGAATTGTATGCAATCATTCTAGTTCTTGCTTATTA
The DNA here is from genome assembly GCF_048593235.1 of Sminthopsis crassicaudata. Lineage (NCBI taxonomy): Eukaryota > Metazoa > Chordata > Mammalia > Dasyuromorphia > Dasyuridae > Sminthopsis > Sminthopsis crassicaudata. The sequence continues at coordinate 198,157,101 of NC_133618.1, read as the reverse complement.
TCCGGGAGACATAAATATAATATCTGATTCAGCCTATTCAGTAGGTGTGGTACAAAGAATTGCCACAGCTCAAATAAAATTTGTAGCCTCCAATATATATCAGCTTTTTAAAGAACTTCAAGAGCAAGTGAGAAAGCATCTAGGTAAAATTTATATTTTGTATGTCCACTCCCATAGTGGACTTTCAGGTCCTATTTTTGATGGTAATTCAAAGGCAGATAGCCTTCTAACCATGTTTGCCAGTACTCTTTTATTTCAAGAAGCACAAGAATCTCATTCTAAATATCAAGAGGCTGCCCGAGCTTTACGTTTGCAGTTTGGAATAACAAGAGAAGAAGCTAGGAGCATAGCAAAAGCCTGTACAGCTTGCCTTCCTTTCCATGCTCCTACACTCCCTCCAGGGAAGAACCCTCGTGGTTTGAGACCTAATGAAATTTGGCAAATGGATGTGACATATTATAAATCTTTTGCTCATCTATCTTTTATCCATGTTGTGGTAGACACCTTTTCAGGATTCACATTTGCAATGCCAGCAGCAAAAGAGACAGCCCGAGTGGTCACTGAATTCCTTATACAAGCATTTGCAATTATGGGTGTGCCACAAGCAATAAAAACAGACAATGGGCCTGCTTATACATCTAAACATTTTACACACTTTTGTGCACAGTATAAGATTTTACAAACCACGGGCATACCTTTTAATCCTCAAGGGCAGGCAATAGTAGAGAGAAGAAACAGGGATATTAAGACACTCCTCCAAAAACAAAAGAAAGGGGAAGCCACAGGTAGCCCTAGGGAACTTCTAAATTTAGTTCTCTATACCATTAATAATTTAATTTTTGACAAAGATGCACTGGCTCCGGCAGACAGGTTTTATAACCCACTGGAAGGGCAGTGTCCAGTGCGAGCAGCTCCACTGTCCTTAGATAATCACCAGGTGATGTGGAGAGACCCAGAAAGTGGTGAATGGAAGGGACCAGATAGGTTAACTGCTTGGGGGAGAGGGTTTGCTTGTATCTCCATAGATGGAGAAGGAATCAGATGGGTGCCAACGAGCCATATTCACCTTTGTCCATCGGAGAGAGACAGAGCAGACCCTTGAAATGAAGGAGAAGACCCAAGAAACATCGGGTGTTTCTGTTGCTGACTGTGCCCACCACTGAAAGAATCTGGTAGTTATGGCATTTGACTCATGGACATCAAAAACTGTTGGACTTGAAAGCCCTCAGGAATCATTGGATTCTCTGAGACATCATAAGACTATTTTAGGACGTAAAAGCCCTCAGGAATCATTGGATTCTCTGAGACACCATAAGACTATTGTAGGACTTGAAAATCCTCAAGAATCATTGGATTCTCTGAGACATCATAAAGCTATTGTAGGACTTGAAAGTCCTCAGGAATCATTGGATTCGCTGAGAAATCATAAGACTATTGTAGGACTTGAAAGTCCTCAGGAATCATTGGATTCGCTGAGAAATCATAAGACTATTGTAGGACATCATAAGGCATCATAAGACTGTTTCTGGACTTCAAAACCTGTTGGGATCATTGGATTCCCTAACATATAAAAAGACTGATGTGGAACTTCAAAAACTTGTAGGGATCATTGGATTCCCTAACATATAAAAAGACTGATGTGGGATTTCAAAAACTTGTGGGGATCATTGGATTCCCTAACATATAAAAAGACTGATGTGGGATTTCAAAAACTTGTGGGGATCATTGGATTCCCTAACAGTGAAGCAATGGACAGTAGATTGGTTTTGGACTATCTCTTGGTTGCTGAAGAAGGCGTATATGTGTGACTGATGTTTACATACCCTCCTTCTAGGACTTCTGGAAATCTCTTACAATACCATGTTGATTTATATTGTTTGTTATATCACTACTTGCATGTATAATTCCTGTTTGTTACACCACATCGAGTCTGCACTGACTGTGGGGAGAGTCATCACTAATAGCCTCTGCATTATTGCTATGTACTTGTGTAATAACTCCCATGTTGATGGGTTTGTGCATACCTGTCTCTAATAAGGCCCTTCAATCCAGAAACCCGCTAGAAAATCCCCACTGCTCTTTGGTGCTTTTTATTTCCCTTCCTGAGATGTCAGGGAGGGCGTGATTATCTCCTTTTTAGTGCTTTCATCTCCCCTCCTGAGAAGTCAGGAGGGGGCGTGATCAACTCCTTTTTGGGGTTCTCATCTCCCTGAAAAGCCAGGGATGGCACGACCACCTGTGGTCTAAAACAAAAGAAAGCAGGAGATGTAGAGGGCTAGAACTGAGCAATGCACTTAGATAATGAAGCACGTGAGACTAATTGCCAATTGGACAGTTCCCTATTAACTTGTTTGAAGGTTGACCCTCCCCAGCTGTTCTGTGCTGACTTGATTGGTGGGACAAAGAGGGGGAAGTGACTTGTGTGGGAGGAGTAGGAGAAACTTGGGTGGTGGAACTCACGCTCTCTTGCACTTGTGACCTGGTGTTGGAGGGGATGGTAAAGATCAAGAATAAAGATGTTTTTCTGTATAGGTCAAAGGTAAGAACCTTGAAATCTAGAGGCCTCTAGATTTGAATTTTATTTCTGTCAAACCCTTGAACATATTATAAAAGGATAGTTTATAAATAACTGGAAGGGAAACTTGTGACCCTAAAGAATTATCATTGCTTCATCAAGAATAAGTCATATCTAACAAACCTCATTTCCTTTTTTGCAAAGAATAATTAGACTAAATAAGAGGTGTGTTATAAAAACAGTGTACCTAGATTTTAAATATGCTTATTTAACATTTCCCTCCAATTATATGTAAAAATAATTATTGTGTTAATAGCATTTAATTTTTTCCAATTACATGTAAAGATAGTTTTCAACATTCATTTTTGTAAGATTTTGAATTCCAAATTTTTCTCTGTCCCTCTCTTCTCTCATGTTAAACATATTTCTATATTAGTCATGTTGTGAAAAAACAAAAGGAAAAAACCACAAGAAATAAAAAACAAAAAACAAATTTTTAAAAAGTGAAAAAAAAATGAATAAAGATGTTTAGTGATCCTGACTCTGGCTGATTTCTGGGAAGACAGAGTTCCAGCAGAGGATTATTGGACTCCCTGAAAATTATGATAAAAAAAAGAGCCTAGATTCTATTTTACAGGACATCATCAAAGAGAACTGTCCACAGATAATAGAACCAGAAGGTAAAATAGGCATTGAAAGAATTCATTGAACACCTTCTGAAAAAGAACCTAAAAAACAAAAACAAAAACAAAAAACTCCACAGAATATCGTGACCAAGATGCAGAACTATCAGACTAAGGAAAAAATATTGTAAGAATCCAGGAAAAAAACAATTCAAATATCAAGGTGCCAAAATAAGGATTACTCAAATCTGGCTGCATCCACATTAAAGGATTGAATGGCCTGGAATCTGATATTCTGAAAGGCAAAAGAACTTGGAATGCAGCCAAGAAAAACTATCCATCTAAATTTAGCATTTTCTTCCATGGAAGAGAATGGATATTTAATTCCATTTGTTTCTAAGAGAAAAACAGATCTAAAGGAAAAATTTGATCTCCAACCACAAGATTCAAGAGAAGCAGAAAAAGATAAAAGGAACTCTTGAGAACTTTTTTTCTATTGTGGATATACAGAAAGTCCACATAGACAATTTGATTTTACTTATATAACATAAAAAAGGAAGTAGAAAGGGAAAAGGGAATAGTATCAGGAAAAGGGAAAAGGGGAGATAAAAAGAGGGAAACTACATCCCATGAAGAGGCAAAGAAAATTTAACATATCTGAAGGAATTTAGAGAGGGGGAGGTACATTCTGTGAACCTTATCTCATCAGAGTAAGCTCAAAGATTAAATAATTGACATATTCGTTTTTCAGAGAATTATCTTTCACCTCATTAAAAGGGGGTAGAGCAAAAGGGAAAAGGAAAAGAGGAATAAGGGAAGGGTACAAGAAAGGGGAAGGGACTTAAAAGGAGGGGGAGGGACACTAAAAAGGGAGGGCTGCATCACAAGTGGGGCCCATAAGTTTAATACTGGGGAACGGGTTCATGGGGGACAAGGAGAAAAAAAAAGCATAATCTGGGGATAATATGATGGCAGGAAATACAGAATTAGTAAATTTAACTGTAAATGTGAATGGGATGAACACTCCCATTAAGTGTAGGTGGATTGAAGACTGGATCAAAAGTCAGAACCCTACAATATATTGTTTACAGGAAACACATTTATAGCAGGGAGATACTTACAAAGTAAAGGTAAAAGGCTGGAGCAGAATCGAATATGCTTCAAGTGAAGTCAAAAAAGCAGGGGTGGCCATCCTTATCTCAGATCAAGCAAAAGCAGGAATTGATCTAATTAAAAGAGATAAGGAAAGAAAGTATATCCTGCTAAAGGGTTGCATAGACAATGAAGCCATATCAATACTAGACATATACGCACCAAGTGGTATAGCATCTAACTTCCTAAAGGAGAAGTTAAGAGAGTTGCAAGAAGAAATAGACAGCAAAACTATAATAGTGGGAGATCTCAACTTGGCACTCTGAGAATTAGATAAATCAAACCACAAAACAAATAAGAAAGAAATTGAAGAGATAACTATAACATTAGAAAAATTAGGTATGATAGATCTTTGGAGAAAACTGAATGGTGATAGAAAGGAGTATACTTTCTTCTCAGGAGTTCATGGAAGCTATACAAAAACTGACTATATATTAGGACATAAAGATTTCAAAATTAAACGCAGGAAGGCAGAAATAGTAAATGCTTTTTTCTCAGATCCCAATGCAATAAAATCTACATTCAACAAGAATTTAGGGGCAAATAGACCAAAAAGTAATTGAAAATTAAATAATCTCATCTTAAAGAATGATTGGGTGAAATAATAAATTATAGAAACAATAATTTCACTCGAGATAATGACAATGATGAGACATTATACCAAAATTTGTGGGATGCAGCTAAAGTGATAATAAGGGGAAATTTTATATCTTTAGAGGCTTACTTGAATAAAATGGAGAAAGAGAAGATCAATGAATTGGGCCTTCAACTTAAAAAGCTACAAAAAAAACAAATTAAAAACCCCCAACCAAATACTAAATTTGGAATTCTAAAATCCTCAGCATTTTTGTACATCACCAACAAAATCCAATAGCAAGTGATACAAAGAGAAATTCCATTCAAAACAAATATTTGTGGATTCATCTATCAAAGTCAGGAATTATATGAGCAAAACTACAAAACACTTTCCATAAAAATTAAGTCAGATTTAAATAATTGGAAAGACACTAAGTGCTCTTGGATTGGCACAGCAAATATAATAAAGATGACAATACTCCCCAAACTAATCTATTTATCTAGTGCTATAACAATCAGACTCTCAAGAAACTATTTTAATGACCTAGGAAAAAATAACAACAAAATTCATATGGAAGAAAAAAAGGTAAAGAATTTCAAGGGAATTAAGAAAAAAAAAATCAAATGAAGGTGGCGTAGCTGTACATGATCTAAAACTATATTATAAACAGCAATCACCAAAACCATTTAGTATTGGCTAAGAAATAGACCAGTCGTTCAGTGGAACAGATTAGGTACAAAGGACAAAAAAGTGTACATCTATAGCAATCTAGTGTTTGACAAACCCAAAGATACCAATTTTTGGGATAATAATTCATTATTTGAAAAAAAACTGTTGGGAAAACTGGCAAATAGTATGGTAGAAATTAGATATGGGCCCACACTTAAAACCATATACCAAGATAAGATCAAAATGGGTCCATGATTTAGGCATAAAAATGAGATCATAAATACATTAGAGGAACATAGGATAGTTTACCTCTCAGACTTGTGGAGAAGGAAGGGATTTATGATCAAAGGAGAGCTAGAGATCATTATTGATCACAAAATAGAAGATTTTGATTACATCAAATTAAAAAGCAAAAAGTAATGCAAACGAGATTAGAAGGGAAGTAACAAATTGGGAATATATTTTTACAGTTAAAGGTTCTGATAAAGGCCTCATTTCCAAAATATATAGAGAACTGACTCTAATTTATAAGAAATCAAACCATTCTCCACCTGATAAATGGTCAAAGGATATGAACAGACAATTTTCAGATGATGAAATTGAAACTATTTCCACTCATATGAAAGAGTGTTCCAAATCACTACTGATCAGAGAAATCCAAATTAAGACAACTCTGAGGTACCACTATACACCTGTCAGATTGGCTAAGATGACAGGAACAAATAATGGTTGGGTAAATTATAGTATATGAATGTTATGGAATATTATTGCTCTGTAAGAAATAATCAGCAGGATGAATAAATACAGAGAGGCTTGCAGAGACTTCCATGAACTGATGCTGACTGAAATGAGCAGAACCAGGAGATCATTATACACTTCAACAACAATACTGTATAAAGATGTATTCTGATTGAAATGGATATCTTCAAGATAGAGAACATCTAATTCATTTCCAGTTAATCAATGATGGACAGAAACAGCTACACCCAGAGAAGGAACACTGGGAATTGTGTGTAAACTGCACTAGTGTCTTTCTACCCTGTTTACTTTTACCCTAGGAATCCAATTCTTATCGTGCAATAAGAAATTTGGTTTTACACACATATACTGTATCTAGGATATGGTGTAATACATTTAACATGTAGGGGATTGCCTGTTATCTAGGGGAGGGAGTAGATGGAGAGAGGGGAAAATTTGGAAAAGAAGTGAATACAAGGGATAATATTGTAAAAACAATTACACATGCATATGTACTGTCAAAATTATAATTATAAAATTAATAAAAAAAGAAAAAATGATTTACTTTTCATAGGATTAAAATACCCTGATTTGAAAGTTTACAAAATTTCAAATCATACAAGGATTCAGCACAAATTATCTTGATGTGATTTTTGAATAATTTATTATATTATTTATAATGCTTCCTTGAAATTTTGGACAGTTTGTACATGACTACTAGCTTCCCCCTTGCAGTCATACTTCCTACAGCTGATAATTTCTATTGTCTATTTATAAACTTATACTTGCTTAAATGGAGATTATTAGTTGGGGGAATGCAACAAAATATGACTAACATTTATTAATAAATTCACATACATGCACGCACGCACAGACACACACACACACACACACACACACACACACACACACACTCACACACACACTGGACCAGATAAACAAATATAATTAATCCAACTATCCCTGGATCTGTCCTCAAGCACCCTAAATATGAGCTAATAATAAAGAAGAAAAAATGGCAGTTTTTTGCCTTCAAGGAGCTAATAATCCATTTTAAGCAGCTTTGACTTTCTGTTCACTCAGAAGGTCAATGTCAGTCCACATTTCCCAGGTCACCATTCTTTCCACAGTGATGAATTACATTTGTTTTCATATAGTTCTATAAGTCTTCCATACTTTTCATTCCCTTGTTATGCCTTAAACAGAAGATTAATCTGAGGAATAACAATTTTCCTTCTTAGTATAAATATATATCTGAGAACCCTGACTTGCAGGGACAAACAATTCCACCCAAGCAATACCCCTCAAGGTATTAGAGAATAGAGGGCAAATTGTTTGCCTTGAATTCAAAGGTTTTCTTGGTGTTGCCTGCTTGCTGGTTCCAGTCTCTTATAGCCTGATTTCCTGAAGTCTGGTCCTTCACAGAAATCTCAGAGAATTGTTTACCCTTTATGACTGAGTTGTCATCACATCTCTCAGAACTCTCTCACTTTGTGGAACCCAGAGTCCTGACCATAAAGCTTGCTTTAAGATGGCCCCTAAACTTCTTTGAGTTTTGAACCTAGTAGCAGACCCAGCATATTTAGGAAAATATTGAGTTCTCTCTTGATTTATCTTCTACTAATAAAGTTATATAAATTCATTTGAGAATCATACCTTAAAAGCCATAGTGTGATGTTTAAATCTTTATGCTGGAGACTATTTACTAGATTTCATTCCAATTAACAGTTGGTAATTTTATCACTTTTCCTATCTTTGTCTTCCACACCAATGCATTGTTGATATGACATTCATTATAAAAAATGCAGGAAGTTATTCTTCTTACACTTTCTCACTTCAATTAACTCTAAAACTGAGCTCATCAATGACATGAGAGTCCTGCCAAATTAATTAGGCAGAAATCATCTAAAGATCTGTAGTTCTGCTCTCAGTTTTGGAGCAAATAGTTTTGTTAAGTAATGATCCCCAAACATTCCAAACTATGGACTTCATGCATCATATTCAGTTATGCCTCACTATATTATTTTTAGGAATTTCATGCAAACTTCCACAAGACAATTCAACTTCATGTAAGGATACCATAATGATATTCTCTCACCAAAAAGAATACATCCTATGTCATATATGATACTTATATACCATTTCAGGTTTTTCAGAGTAATGTATATATACACACACACACACATACATCTAGTAAGAGATTTGCATACACATGTAGATCTCTATATGTACATATGTAGATTATATATCTAATATATAGATATAAATACATTTATAGGTATATGTCTATACAATTAGATATGCATAAATATGCAAGTATATTATGTATTTTGAGGATGTATATATACATATGTGTACTATGCATACATATAAAATATATGTGTGCATAATTTTATAATTTTCACAATGATCCTTCAAAGTGGGCATTATATAAGATGATATTTTTCCATATTATACATAAACAAATGGATGTTCAAGAAGTTTAAATGGCTTTGCTGTAGTGAAACTATTACTAAATATGAAGGAAAGGGACCTACACCAGATCTTCTTGATGTTGTTAATTAATTTATAAATTATTCAATTTATAAATATATAATCATTTATTATATGCCTACTGTTTTCCAGTTATGTCATTAGGCTTTGAGAATACAAATACACAATGAAAACAGTCCCTGTTCTCAAGGAGCTTATTTTCTAATGTGTATATATGAGTACATACAGAAAATCCTGAAGAAAGAAAAAATGAAGTGAGATGAGGTCTTAGTAGCTAGGGTCCAGTTAAATTCTCAAGTAGGTCGAACTTGAGCTGAATATGGAATGAAAATTCTAAGTGATAGATGTGAAGAGGGAGATTTGTGTGAGCAAGGACAAGAAGACCAATTTGATTAAACTGTAGAATGGAGGAAGCAGAATCATGTATAATAGAAAGTAAATTGGTTAGGGCCAGACTTGACAAGTCAAACAATGAGATGACATTTTAAAGATAATAAGAAGTAGTTACAATTTATCACGCTTGACCATCCAGTTAGATGGTCAGACCTGTTTTTAATGAAAATAATTTTGACAACTTTATATAGAAGACCAATTGAAGTAGAGATAGACAAAAACAGGAAGATCAATTAGAAGGCCATAACAGCTAAGAGGGAAACTATGTGAGTAGTGAAAAAGAAAAAAAAAAAGAAACATATAGAAGATGTTGTGGAAGTAGAAGTAACAAAATTTATTTAACCACACAGGCCAGGGGAAGAAGAGGACTGCTTCCTTTCTCCTCATTTTTCTGGGAAACACATACCCTAGAAACGCAAACTAGGACAAATACTCTCATATAAAATTATTATAGATTTTTACTTACAAGATATATGCATGGATCATTTTTCAGTATTGACAATTGCAAAACCTTTTTTTCCAATTTTTCCCCTCCTTCCCCAGATGGCAGACAGACCAATGCATGTTAAATATGTTAAAGTATATGTTAAATACAATATATTTATACACGTGCACATAGTTATTTTGCTGTACAAGAGGAATCATTCTGTGTCATTCTGTGAAAATCACTAAGCCATTTATTATATTCCTCCAGGCCCTGTGTTAAGCAGTGAGGATACAAAAATAAAAAATAAAAAAGCCATAACATTGCCCCAGTTCTCCAGGAGTTCGCATTCAAAGGAGTAAGACAAGATTCAAATTAATTTTATACATACTTGGTGTGTGATATATACCATACAGGAGGTAATCTCTGAAGCAATATATTTTGGAGAGGGAGATCAGGAAAGACCTGCTATAGAATGGGGAATTAATAAATATAAATTGAATTGATTTGAATTACAGTAAATAAATCACAGAAATTGGAGCCCATAAGACTTAAATTTGAATTCTGACTCTGCCATGTACTGTTTCTCATTTAACTTCTCAAGATTTCAATTTCTTCATCCCTAGAATAAAGATGTCAAGTTAGTTGATTTTTAAGTTTCCTATCAATTCTAAGTTTTTGATATTGTAAATTTATAGTCTGATAGATTTTCTCAAAGTTCCTAAGTTTTCTAGCTAGATTGAGCAGTGTCTAGAACCCAAAGTCTGAAGTCAGAAAAACTTGAGTCCAAACCTAGCCTCAAATATTTACTAGTTATGTAAACCAAGAAACAGTTTATTTTTTGTTTGTTTATTTTTGCCATAGCATCTACCTCTCAGGGCTGTTGTGAGGGTCAAATGATATTATGTTTGTCAAGTACTTAACATGATATGTAACACATCCTATTGTTCTCCATCCATTTTTCCATCCTGTCTGATTTTTCATGATCCCATCTGTGAGTTTGACAAAGACATGGAAAATGTTTACTAATTACTTCCTCAGCTTACTTTTTTGATAAAGAAATTGAGGCAAACAGGGTGAAGGCACTCACACAAGGTCACACAGCAAGTAAGTATCTGAAGCTAGATTTGAACTCAGAAACATTAGTCTTTCTGATTCCAGGTTTGATACTCTATTCACTACACCCCCTAGCTGTCTAGCACATCATAGGTACTTTGAAAAAATGCTAATTGCCTTGCTTAAATAAAACCTCATTCTTTGTTAGTCAGAAGGAAAGTAGTCTTTTCCTTCAATGAATCAAAAGTACACAATAGAATTGGGTAGAGACAATTGAGGAGGATAAATATCCTTAGTTACCATAATGAGTTTGGGGAAATAGCTTTAACAATAACAGATATAGTTTTACTAAATAAAATGCATAGGTTAGCAACTATCAAATGATAAGACAGAAACTAGTCAATTAATAAGAAAGAAGGCATTAAGAAAGAAGCAGGTCTATTTCCTTGGTACAAGAAAAGCTCAGATTAACTAAAAAAGATCTTTATAAATTTATTTTTTGTTGTGAAATCATTTTGTCAGTCACATACAGTGTTTGTGACCCCATTTGCTGTTTTCTTGCCAGAAATACCAGAGTAGTCTGCCATTTGCTTCTGCAGTTCATTTTACAGATAGGAAACTAAAGCAAACAGGATTAAGTACTTGTTGAAGATCATACAGCTAGTAAGTATCCAAGGGTGGATTTAAACTCAGATCTTTCTCTGCAGACATAGCATCCTCTATGCCACCTAGCTATCCATAAATCTAGTAATTTTCTATTTTTGAATGATATAATAAGCTAGAAGAGATTTTAGGGATTAACTTTTCCAACTCTGTAAATTATATATGGAAACAAATCCAGAGAAGGGAAAGAACTTGCCAACTTCAGGGATAGGAAATAGGCTCTTTTTTATCTATTTTAATAGCTTTTTATTTACAAGATATAAGCATGGGTAATTTTTCAGCTTGCAAAACCTTTTGTTCCGACTTTTCCCCTCCTTCCTTCTACTCTCTCCCCCAGATGGCAGGTTGACCAATACATGTTAAATATGTTAAAGTATAAATTAAATACAATATATGTATACATGTCCATACAGTTATTTTGCTGTACAAAAAGAATTGGACTTTGAAATAGTGTACAATTAGCCTGTGAAGGAAATAAAAAATGCGGTGGACAAAAATAGAGGGATTAGTAATTCTGTGTAGTGGGTTCATAGTCATCTCCCAGAGTTCTTCCGCTGGGTGTAGCTGGTTCAGTTCATTACTGCTCTATTGCAACTGATTTGGTTCATCTCATTGTTGAAGAGGGCCGAGTCCATCAGAATTGAACATCATATAGTATGGTTGTTGAAGGATATAATGGTCTCCTGGGTCCTGCTCATTTCACTCAGCATCAGTTCATGTAAGTCTCTCTAGGCCTTTCTGAAATCATCCTGTTGGTCATTTCTTACAGAACAAAAATGTTCCGTAATATTTATATGCCACAATTTCTTCAGCCAATCTCCAATTGATGGGCATCTACTTACTTTCCAGTTTCTGGCCACTACAAAGAGGGCTAATAGGCTAACTCTTAAAGCAATTCATTCTCATTATAGAATGTTCTACACCAACCCAGCAAAAAACAGAAACAGGATCTGAACCTAATTCTTCTGATGTCTTGTCTGCCTCTTTTTTTTCAACCATATTAGGATTTGTTATTTTACATTAATTTAGGTTCAGACAGGAGGTGCAGAAGGTAGAGTGCCAGGCCTGGAGTCAGGATGACTGATCTCTCTGTTTTTAAATCTGTCTCTCACATTGACCAATTATGCAACCATGAACAAATCATTTAACCCTGTCTCCTGTAGTTTCTTAATTTGTAAAATGAGCTAGAAAAGGAAATGTTAAAGCATTCTAGTATCATTGTCAACAGAACCCCAAATGGGATCACAAAAAGTCAGACATGATGGACCAATAAAAATATATTAACCTAAATCCTATATATTTTCCCAGTAATGTTTTGTATTATATTGCTTTAAAAATATACCAGAAGGGAGATTACTGTGTTCAAGAAAGAGATCCAGGTAAGTATTTGATTCCCTCTTGAATACTCACATAAAGATTTAAAGAATTCAGAAAAGATGATTACAGCTAGAAATCTAAAGGGGTACAACAATGTAAACTTAGTAATGAATGAAAAAAGTTAATCTTTGTTGATGTGGTTTGAATGAATGAATGAAAAAATCCTTTCTTAAGTACTTTTACATTCTTAGCACTGTATTAAGGCAGGAGGAGCAGGGGGAGAAAGACACAGAGACACAAAGACACAGAGACAGAGACAGAGACACAAAGAGAAAGACAGAGATAGAGAGACAGACAGAAAGATGCACACACACACACACACACACACACACACACACACACACACACACAGAGGATATCTCTCCTGTCCTTTAAGAGTTTACAATTTTATAGGGAAGACAATGCATAGAGTTTTGGTCTGGAAATTTACAAGGGAGTTAAGTGAAGTCACCTTTTTCATGTAGCAATTGTAGTATTGACTTTATTGTGACTCCAGAACATAAACTGTATGGGAAGGGTTTCAAACTATATGTTTGTGGTAGTAAGGTAACTGATTAGCTAATAGCTATGGATTAAAATAAAGCATTTCTAAAGCCTCCCAGAATATTTTCAACTATATGAAGCACTAACTAATTAAGAAGGAGTAATTGCAGTAGGTGTTCTGAAATTGAAAGACTTAAGTAATTCAGGACATCTTTTCTAGTCCTGATGGCAAGACAATTGGCCAGAAGATGGCCAGAGAAAAAAGAAAGCTACTGTTTCAAAGGCACCTATGTTGCCTGTGTTAATTCATTGTTTACTATTATTATTCTACATTCACATGTCTTTCAATGAGACCAAGAACTTCCTGAATTCAATGAGTCAGTATCATACTTTTAAAAATATTTTCCCCAGCACCCAGAACTGGGCAAAGGAGCTGATCTCACTGCTCTTTAATATAGTTATGCGTCTCTTAGTGTATATGTGTATACATATAAATATATAATATTTATAGTAAATAACAACACATGTGATAAATATTTACATAAAAATGTGCACTTTGTTGTTCCTTTTTTCCAAAAGAACGCAGTTTTTAGAAGCTATTTAGTCTAGAATAAAAAAAATAAGTACAGATAGTGGGATTCCTTAAAAATACAATGAGGACCTTTTCAAAGTCCATCAATGTTCAATTGTTGCAAATGTGAAATTTGAAATGATTTAATATAACACATTTCAGCAAAAGCTAGCTGACATGCCAAAACAATGGTTAACAAATTATCACCATGTTTGGAGCTTGAAAGGATTTGGCCCCTGTCTTACAGGTAGGATGGACAGGAGCTCAATTCTTCCTACAGCATATGTAAGTCACTTCCTATCCTATCACATGCTGCCTCTTGAGGGAAAATACTACCTTAAATAGAAATTAACTTAGATCTAGTTTGTGGGGAATTAGCATCCTACTACTAAGTGTAATATCTCTATTTTAAGTAGATATTCTATACAAAAGTTTACATGTAGAAAAAAGTTGATTTAGGAGCTAATTATTCACATTATCAGAAGTCTTTTTCCAAGGTTTTACCATAGTTTCGCTTGCTCCAGAGTTCATTAAAAAGAAAATAAATTAATGAAGAAAAAAAGCTTCCCTTGTATATTGTCTCCAAAATAAAATTTTATTTGAAAAAAAAAGAAAAAGAAAAACTTCATAGTTTGTGAAAAATAAATCTGCATTAAGTGAGGAATGAAAATTTAATCCTGGAGAAGATATATGAAATCAAAAGTTTCCTCCCTTTTTTCATGTGAGACATAAAGAATTATGGAATATTATATGCTGTAAGAAATAATAAAAAAGAGATACTTTCAAAAAATGAAAATGATAATAATAATAAAAAGTTTTAAGGTTAGCAAAGCACCTTTAAAATATCTTATTTTTATCCTACGAACAACTCTGGGAGGTAGAAACTATTATTAAGCCCATTTTACAGGTGAGGAAACTCAGAAAAACAAAAGTGAAGTAAATTGCCCCATCTGAATCAGTGTAGTGGTTGATGATGCCTGAGACAGTAGCTATGGAGAGATTAAAGTTTAAAATCTCTACAGAGATTGCCTAGATCTGCTTCAGAAAAGACATTGAGATGGAAACAAGGAACATCAAAATCTATCTTCAGTGGGAGTTCCCTAGTATACCCACCTCAGACTACAATGTGTAATTGGTGCCTGTCAATCCAGGAGCTTTAGCACCAAAAACTCTCAATCTTTACAATTAAACTGATTCTCTTTCAGCTCCAAATCCTCAAGAGCTCCCAAGTTTTAAATTTCACCTCTCTAGGTAGTTTTCCACAATGATCCACATAGATGTCTCCCAATTGTATAATCTATGTTGTCTGCACCCTAAAACAATAAATAAACATTTATACTTTATTTTTCGAGTGCTAAACACTGGGAACAATGAGCTTAGTGTTTGGAGATGGTTCTGCATTGTTTGGGATAATACAGGGTTGGAGGTGGTGCCCTCCAGTTGTTCGCTATTGATTCTTTATCAAGGCACTGAAGTGGACTCTGGGATAGTCCTGAGTCTGTCCTCTGTACAGCACTGTAAAGTACAGCTTTCTCTTTCTCTCCAAGGGATAGCTCTGGGGTTATCTTTCTGCCTATTCCACATTCAGTCAGATGGGGAAGAGGTCAAAAAAAGGACAAAAAACTGTTATTCACTTTTGCTTCTTGTTATCAATTCTGGAAACAAAGGTATTTAGGGTAGTTGATGACTCCTTTGGTTTGAACACAGTGTTAGAAAAGCCAAGGACAGAGTTTGTATATTTGTGACTTGAAAAAAAAACAAGCTGTTTCTTAACTACAGGTTATAACCCTTGCTCTGGCCAGCTGCCACTGAAATGTATTTTCCAGAGCATAGTCTGAGAAAACACAGGAGGAGAGGAAAATTTGGAAAAGCAGGGAAGAGATCCTTGCACTTATTAGATGGGGACCAATGAGACAAAATTCTGAGGATTTGCCTCACTTCAAATTTTAGTCTTGTCAGACAATCTTGGGGATTTCTATTACCCATTCCTGCTTGTTCCACTCAAAGACTTCAATGACTGAGTTTGGATTAGGTTATGTAGTAGTAGAGAAAGAAGATTCCATGGCCAGAGAAAATGCCAGAATCTTAGAAAGATCTTAGGGTTCATCTGTTCCCACCTTTTACAAAAGGCAAGAGGTTTTTTTTTTTCATGGCTTATAAATTCAAAATTTTAGTGTGCTTTAAGGTTTACAAGCACTGTCCTTAATACTGATTGTGTAGTGAAGATAAGTGAAGAATTCTGGATGTGGGGGGGTAGCTATTATGCATCATTAAAATAGAAGCACTGTCCTTAAAACTGAGTGTGTGAGTAGATAAGTGAAGAATTCTGGATGTGGGGGGTAGCTATTATGAATCATTAAAATAGAAGACATAGGGTTAATGCTAGAAGTCCCACCATACAAATATGGAGGGCTCAAGAAACCAGTGGTCATTATGAAATGAAAAGAGTAAATATTTTGAGAATGGAGGAGGGCAGAGGATAAAAAAGTTGGGATCAGAAAATAGAATTTCAAAATTAGGATTTGGATTCTGAGGTAGTTAGATTAAAGGTACATTGAAGTATAAGGTTAATGCTGAGAAAAAAAGTTGGGCAATGGAATTTTAGGCATGGCAGAGTTATCTTGGTCAAGAGTTTTTAAATGGCCTCTATAAACATGGTGATAATAATATTAAACTACTATGATTCCTAATATTACTATTATTAACTATAGTACTTTAACAACTCTGGGAAGTAGGTGCTATAATTATTCCTATTCTCAGATGAAGAAATAGCAGGAGACATAGCTGAGAAGTGTCAGAAATGGTGTTTGAAGTAAGGGCTTTCTGTCCTTATTCAATTAAGCCATCAAAGAATTCTGTTTGATTGATATAGCACTAAATAAATAGATTACTGTCATCTTTATTATATTTGTTCAACCTATCCAAGAGCATGTGATATTTTTCCAATTGCTTAGATCTGATGTTATTTGTGTAGAAAGTGTTTTATAGCAGTTAGTAATTTCTAAAATCAAACAGGACAAATTTACTTTCTTAGCTGATAGGTCAACTTTTCAAATATTCTACAGACATCATGTTTTCCTCTTCTCCAGGACAATTTGCTTAAAATGTGCATAACAACAGTAGCAACATCAATAATAAAACATTTTTATACAGAACTCTAAGGTTTCTATAATTCTTTAAATTATATCATGTTAATATTAACTAAGAATTAGCATTTTATATAGCAATTCCTATTTGCAAAGCACTGTGCTAACCACTTTAAAATTATTTCATTTGATCCTCACAGAAAGCCAGCAAGGTAGGCACTATTATCCCCATTTTATAGATGAAGAAACTGAAGCAAGCAGAGGTTAAGTGATTTGCTCAAGATCACATGACTAGGGAATATCTGACACCAGTTTGAACTCTGGTATTTCTGATTCTAGGTTCAAAGGTCTATTCCCTATACCTCTCTGCAGAAACAGAATGATAGTAAATAGAATAATAAATAGAATTGATTTTCAGACCCAGGTCTTCTTCTATATTATCTTACCTCTTTCAAATTAAATTTAGGTTCATAGATCTATATAAAGAAGGGATCTCAAATCTGTCAACTCCAATCTCCTTATTGAGGCTAAGATCCTTGCCCCCCATAATACAAGTAGTGAGTGACAGGTATAGTATTTGAACCCCAGTCCTATTTTCCAGAGTAAGTGATCTTTCTCCTTAACCATATGATGGGCCACTTCTTACCATTGGGCTTTATTTTTGGCCCAATATAATAATAAACACAATTGGTCAAAGCCACAACTGAAGCCAAGGCAGAACTGGAACTTTTGTTCATGAACAACTAGGGAGGCATACTTTGGAGAATCCTTGCTATCATTTATTATACCAAGCTCTCCTATTCTTAAGAGATGATTCATTTTTCAAGCTTGGTGCCTATTCTGGCAATAATTTACATACCTAAGATGCCAGCATGGTATTACTTTTTCAGTCCTTGCCAGGCTTCCGCTAGTTTTAATGAGGGAAGGAAGGTTTCTGGACAAGTTATAATTAGCATGCCAAGAACTTTGTTTATAAATTACACAGTAAAGGTAGACTTCTGGTTCGGCTTTATGTTCTCTCCTCTTATCCCTTTCTTGCTTCCCAACCCTAAAAATAAGAAAGAAAAAAAAAAAGGGACACTACTCATGGATTATACCTGAACCAATGGCTTGGAAACTTGTAAATATCTTATTCCTCATTTTCATCCACCCTAAGTCTGTTGATAAACATTTTGCTTTTTTTCTACTTATGAAACTCCATTAAATGTGTGAATAATATCCCCAATTTTGTCAGAGAAACTCAATTCAAATTATATGCCTTTTTAAAAGTTCCTTTCAATGAAGTCTACTCAAAAATGAATCTTAATGACTGCACAGTAAATACCCTTGTGGAACTGAGAACACCAGGACGGTTTGACTGTCAAGTATTCATTGAAAATTAATGCTTACTTACTGAAAAAAATACACACAGAGATAAAATAGGATCATGTTTTATATTTGCCATTTTACTTCTGCCATTTTCCTTATATATATATATATATATATATATATATATATATATATATGGATTGAGAAGCTATTAAATTTTTTTGTTCATGCAGAATGAAAAGAAATGCAGAATGACCTGGATGTTGAGGGAAACTATTCTTGCAGTAATATAAAACCTTAAAACAAGTTTTATGCTTTTTAGTGTTAAAACATTACAATGGATTTCTCACAATTCTCAATAAACTTTTTGTATAATTTTTAGGTCCCTACAGAGCTGATCCATTCAAAGAGTTATGGTGTTTCTAAAACAACATTTACTTATTTAATAAAAAGTGTCAAAGAGATCTTTTGGTCTTTGAATTGAGAGTGTGTATGAATGTGAAGGAAAACCTTCACTCCTTTTTAAATTTAACATTTAATTTTTGAAACTATGAATTTTAAATTCTTTCTTGACCATCTCCCATGCATTGAAAAGGAAATTAATTATACATGTGAAATCATTAAAACAAAACAAAACAAAACAAACAAACAAAAACATATGTGCATATGAACAATGTTCATATACATATACATACATTAAATATATTCATGTTGTCCAACTTCAAAAAGATCTCTCTCTCTCTCTCTCTCTCTCTCTCTCTCTCTCTCTCTCTCTCTCTCTCTCTCTCTGCCTGTCTGTATATGTGTGTGTGTATCAAGGGAGAATATTATCATTGCCACCTGGAAGATAAGAGGAAATTTCCTAAAATGTAGTGTTAATTTTTTTTTTCAGTCATGCACAAGTCTTTATAATCGTAATTAGGATTTTTTTAGCAGAGACATTGGAAGGATATGCCACTTTCTTTTCCAGATGAGAAACCTAGACATATAAAGCTAAGCGACTTATCCATAGTCACAAAACTAATAAATGTCTAAAGTTGGATTTAAACTCATGTAGGTAAGTCTTTCTGGTTCCAAGTCTGGCTATCTATACAATGTAATACCTAATCTCTTTCCTAAGATGTAGTTGAGCTTTAAAGGATGAATGAGAATTATAGAGGAACATCAAATCAAGATATAGGGGAAATTATTTCTTAGTTTCATAGTTTTAGAGGTACAAGAAATAAGAGTTTTCTATTCCCTTCATTTATAAATGAGGAAATCAAGTTCAGAGAGTTTGAATGTCTTTTCTAAGGTTATGCAGACTGTAAATGGTACAATCTGGATTTAAATTCTGGTCCTCTGTCTCTAAACCAAAAGCTTTTTTTGAGTAAGGATATAAAAAGGCAAGAGAATTGAGGGATTTTTTTAGATGTTTTAGAGTAGTCTAGTTTGACAAAGGATCATATTTGAAAGAATCATATTGAAGAGAACAATGGAAAATGATGCCAGAAAGTTAAAGTGGTACCAGACTGTGAAGAGCCTTGAATACTAGATACTGGGATTTGTATTTACTCATTAGAGAGGCATTAAAACATTTTTGACTGAAGTAAATATATTCCCATAACTCTACAAGTTGAAATCCTAAAGAGTTTGTAAGAACTCATCTAATTACTGAATGTGTCCCATACATGTATATAAGAATAAGAGAAAGGACTTGGAAAGTAATTTCAAAATAGTTTTCATTATATAATACTGACTCTTACGATATATCTCACAGTGCCTCGCATAGTCCCTTAATGTAGTAATCAATAATAACCATTTGTTGGATGTTGAATAAGTGCACATTATGAATCAGAATCTGACATACAGAACCCCTATTTTGTATCCTTCTTTTAAATTTTGCTTTGTTTTGCTTTTGTTCCTGAAATTAGATACATGACTGATTTAAAAGACTTTTTTCCCCCTTGCAGTTAAGTAGAAAAGAAACAAATGTTTATAAGGTCAAACCTTTGCAGATAAGAAGAAGATACAACAAATAACACATTTTAATATATCTTATCATAGGAAGCAAAAATGGAATACCAGTAATATTTTTATACTTTTCAAGGTTTATCAGAACTTTAAAAAAAATAAGAGACACAACTAGGTATATATAGGAGGCAGCTCCTTGGAAGTTATTCTCTTGATTCTCAAAGGAGGACTTGAGAAGAGCGCTGAGAGATTTTGCTCTTTCAGAGTTTTTCTTTCTTTCTTTGGGAGCTTGCTGTTCCTAAAAAGTTAGTTGCTTAGTAGTTCACTTGATTTCTCTTCTTGAAAACCAAGGAGCTTCAACGCAACCCATCAATCTTGCTGGGACAGGAGTCTGCAAAAGGTATTTTAATGATTTAATATTCTTAGAAATATTTTTACCTCAATCTGCAGCCTTGTTTCTTTATGTGTATGTATATATATATATATATATATATATATATATATATATATATATATATATATATACACATATACATACATATACACATATATATACATGTATATATACATACATACATATATGTTTGTACATCTATGTGTATACTCTCATGTTTGTTCTCCTGAAGATATTTAACTCTGTGTATCTCCAAAATATTTATGTTTTTCTTTTCCCTGAAGAGATAGAGTTGTGTCAATTATGTTAGTATTTGATAAAGTTGTCATTTCTACATTCCAAATAATTACCTAATTGGTCTATTTTTTTCATTTCATTTTAATGGATGATAATTTTCTTAATTGTCCTCAAGCTAAAATATCTTCAAACAAAATGAAATTGAGTTGAATGTTATATGGGAAACATGCAAACATTCTTGTTTTAGAGGAAGGAATTATGTGAACTGTGTTGAGTGTAGTTTTGTCAGCCTGCATGATTGCCAGCATGTAGAGGTTCTAAGTTAATAAGACTTGAAATGCAAATAAGCCAACAACACGCCAGGAGAGATAGGCCTAATTTTGGGAGAAAAACCTGGTTTTGTTGTCAAAAGATCTATCTTTGAATTCAGCTCAAATATTTATTACTTGTTTGACCTTAGATAAACTGTTTTTCTGTCCTATAAGATTTTCTTCTCTGACTTTATTCAAGTACTCAAAGATACTTCTCAACTTTAACCTAGAATTTTCTATGGATATATATGGGTTTATGTCCATAAAAAAAGTACATCAGAACTTTTCAAAATTTGCATTATATGTGAACATGTCAATTCAATTTAATTATTTCAAGAAGCACTGGTTAAATAACTATAATATACAAGGCCCTATGCCAGATACTGAGAATATGAGTCAAAATCAAAACTATTACTTGCCCATATTAAAATGGAGGCTAGTTGAGGTTGAGAACTATATTTGTGTGTGGGTATATATATATATATATATATATATATATATATATATATATATATATATATATATATATATATATAAAATTATATGTATATATATATATAAATATATATATATATATATGAATGCATTGCATATATGTACACATATGCATGTGCAAATAGATTATATATATATATATATATATATATATATATATATATATATATATATATATATATATATATATATATATATATATATATATATGTATATATATACATACAAAATAACTAAAAAAGTAATTTGGGGGTAAAGTAAGGAGATCACTAACACAAGTTAGGGATGAAAGAAAGGCATCATATAGAAAATAACAATTGACCTGAGATTTGATGGGCAGCTTTGGATTCCAAGAATGAGATTAAGGAGAATGAATATTCTAGTCATGAGAGAACCATGATAAAGTCATGGGGGTTGGAGATAGAGCACCATAAGAAGAATATTGACTGAAATATGGAATAAAATAGGGGGGAAATAATGTGACATCAGTCTAGAAATACAATTCAGCTTAAAGTATAAAAGGCTTAAAATGTCAAATAGAAATTTGTATTTTATCCTGAAACTTCTTGAAAAAGAGGGTGACATTTTCAGACCCATGCTTTAGAAATAAAAAATTGGCAGCTGTGTGATTGGAGAGATGTGAAGTAATTAGCAAACATTTGAGAACCAATCAGGTTTGTGCTAAAAGTCAGGGGTTAGATAGATAAACAAAATATCTTTCACTTCTCTACAATATATTTCCTCTCTTCTAGTTTGCTTCCAAGGGACTTACATAGTTTAACAATGTTTACTGTTCCACACACACATGACATTCCATTTTATATCTATAACTTTGGACATACTGTCCTCAAAAATGGGAACACACACTGTCTTTATCTCTAACTTTTGAAATCCTTAGCTCTATTGAAACCTCAGTTCAAACACAATCATCACATATATGGTATATTGTTATACACACACACACACACACACACACACACACATATATATATATATATATATATATATATATATACATATTATATATACACACATACACAATAATATATATATATATACATATTATATATACACACATACACAATAATATATATATATATATATATGTATATATATATATATATATATATATATATGCAAACACAAACACCTACACACACACACAACACACACATATAAAACCCAATAATTTCCAAACCTATTCTGTTTGTCTTGCTTCTTTTGAGCCTTCTTTTTGTGTTTATCTTCTACACTTAAAAAAATGCCCCTAGAATCTTCATTTTTAAAATTGTTCTATTTTTATACCCTCCAGACATCCTATCAATCCCACTCCCAACTCCCACCAAAAAAAAGAAAGAAAGAAAAGGAAAGGAAAACAAAATCATGGTAACAAATATGCACAGTCAATAGAAACAAAATCCCATATTAATTATATCTGAAAATATATGCCTTATTCAACATGTTAAATCCAGGAGGATGTTTTCAGTCCCAAAAGGCATTTCTGATTCCCCAGATTCTTGACCCTGGTTTGAAATTACTTTGCATTTATTCTGTATGTTCTAAATTGGAAATTAATTGGAAAATGTTGCTTTTCTCTAATAAAACATTAGCTCCTTAAGGATGCGAACAATTCCTTTTTATCCTCAGGGCTCACTGCAATGCCTGGAAGAGAGTAGATATTCTTATATGTATATTAATAATTACTTTATTTAATGAGATATCAATATATAAAACTCTCTAATAATACAAAGTGACATATGATAAATATCTGATCACACTTCATGACCTCATTAACAGTTTTCTATTCTAATTTATAGTATGTTTATCAGTCTCTATTTTATGTGATCTTAACTATTCCTTAAGTTCCAGGATGGGAAGGATTAGAATTATTTTTGTACATCTCTTAGAATCTAAGTCCTTCCATATATTTTCTATGATCTTGTTCAAGTAATGTTGTCTCTCTGGAACTAAGGCTTTTTATTGCCTTTTTAAAATTTGAGAATGATAAAGTTGTATTAATGGATCTTTAATTTCCTTTTTAATTCTAAATATATGATCTGGATAGAAGAGGTCAATGAATTGCACCTGGTTCATATGAGTGCTTGTGAATTTATCAGATGAATGAATGAGTAAATAACTAACTGAAAATATGTGTTCCATTCAGTAAATAATATAAGCTTAAAATATTAATAAGTCTCTGTGCTCTTTGTAGAAACTAAGGATAAACTTTGAAAAATGGCTACCATTTAAATAATTGAAGAGATATAGTTGGAGAATATTCTAAGTAAGGGATAAAGCTCATATGTTCAAATTTCTATATTCAAAGATTGAAATATAAAGATACAAAGTGAGGGGGGTTTCAATGAATAGATAAAGGGGCAATGGAACTCAGTGTCTGTCATGTTACATTAAAAGGTCCTAGTGCTTTCAAAGAAACACAGCATAATTAAATGAGTACTGAACATAGGATTAGAAGAGACACAGATGTCTCTGAAATAGGAATCCCAGGAAAATGATTCAGTCTCTCTAAGTTTATTTTTCTTCACATGTAAAACCTATAATATTTCTCACAGACTTGTTGTCATAAGGATTATCTAATATATGTGCCAATTTTGAAAAGGGGGTTGTCATTTTGGAGCCATTGATGATTGTTAAGCCAGTTGATTCACTTGAATGTTAATCTGATAGGATAATCTAAAGAAGAGTCAGAGGCTGGAAAACCAGTTCCTAGAGATAATAATAATATTTTACAGCCTATAGTATTAAAATGGTCAGAGACATTAAAAAAGTGGCATAGATTAGGTCATAGATGTAAATGCTAATTGCAAAATCTGGGGAACATAAAGTGTTGGCAGTGGCAGTTATATGACCACTTTTCCTGAACTTGATAGGGAAGAATAATAAGAATAATAAGAACAGATAACAACAAAGATCTAGAAAGGATAAAGAAAATTTTAAAGATGGTTGGTAGGTGTTGGTAGTTAAGGACAGTTCTGAAAAGGTCAGTGGGAAGCAAAAAATATTCCATTTTTTTCTACTCTTGCTATGTGTGAAGTTTAAAAGAAAATATAGGCAGTCTTAGAGAAAATAACAGGAGATTTATTGACTTTAAGAGAAAAAGTAGGTTTCAGTAAACACTATAATAGAAAAGGGACGAAAAAATGAAATAATTATAAGTATAAGATCATCATTTTGGATATGCAAAGAACCTTAGAGGTCATCAAGTTCTTATCCCTCATTTTAAAATTGAGAAAATTAGTTCCAAAAAAAACACAGTGACTTTTCTAAGATGTTCAGATTCCAAAGCAGCAGACCTAAAAGTGAAATCATATAACAGGAAATAAAGAATCAGAATGACTTATACAAGAAATAAATATCTGAGGCTTACTTAGCCTAGCTCTTCAAAGTTGCCTCAATAGTATATATTCCAGTTTGTCTGCAAAGTACTTTGCTTTACTGTTTATACCATAGGAGGATACAAAGGATGCATATGATAAGAAAAGGGGGTAAAGGGAAATAAGGGAGTGACCCTCTAAATAATATGGATTTTTTTTTATACTTTCAGGATACGCCTTCAAAGACAATGCTTCCCCACAAAAGTTTTAAGAGTCATGGGTCATTGCCTCAGAGTAACTGTCCACATTGCACTTGGAAAGAAGGTGAAAAAGCCATCTCCCATGTCAGTCTTATACATACACAATTAAGCCAAAGGAAATTCCCCCCTGAAAGCCTAGTCTGTGAAGGTTCCCATTCAGCTGAGATTCCTGTTTCTCAGGGGAAAATTGCCATTTGGCCTCCACCATCAAATCATGATAAATGTACTCATGGGAATCTAGTCTGTGAAGGTACACAGCAAACTAAGACATC
Source organism: Sminthopsis crassicaudata (assembly GCF_048593235.1). Lineage (NCBI taxonomy): Eukaryota > Metazoa > Chordata > Mammalia > Dasyuromorphia > Dasyuridae > Sminthopsis > Sminthopsis crassicaudata. The sequence goes on along the minus strand of NC_133618.1, from coordinate 198,131,716 downwards.
ACCATCCCATGGAAAAGTTGCAATCCAGCTGATACCATCAGGACGAGGAAAATTCAGTAATGAGAATCCAGAGTATGAAAACTCACAGTCCACTGATTCTCCCTTTCCTCATGGAAAAGCTACAGTCTGGCCCCCAGTGTCAAGCCGAGGAAAATTCTGGGAAGGCTCATATCAATCTGAGAGTGTTATTCCTCGTGCAAAAGCCATCTTTCAGAAGACAATAGCAGGCCAAGGAAAATTTACCAGTGAGAATAAAATCTGGGAAGGCTCACAACCAAATCAGATTATCCTCTCCCATGGAAAAGTTGGTACCCATCACCCACCATTGGGCAGGAGGAAATTCATCCATGAAAGTACAATGTGGGAAGGATCACAACCTAATGAAACTCCTCTCCACTATGCAAAAATTGGTGTCCAGAATACATCAGTGAGCAAAGGAAAATTTAGTCATGACAGTTCAGCATGGGAAAGTTCACAATCAGCTGAAACTTCTCTCTCTCAAGGAAAAGCTACAATTCAGCAAACACCATCAAATCCAGGAAAAGTTACATCTGAGAACACAATCTGTGAAGGCAGACCACATGAGATCTTACTCTCCCGTGGAAAATCTGCCCAAGATTCATTGATCCGAGGAAAATTCATTCATGAGAATCCAGTGTGGGGATCTTCAAAACCATCTGAGACTCCTCAGTCCCACTGGAAACCTAATGTGCAACAGCCACCATTGGTTCGAGGAAAACTCAATCGTGATAGTACAATGTGGGAAGGTTCACAACCAGCCAAGACAACCTTAGCCCATAGAAAAGCTGCACTCTGGCCTCCAGCATCAAATAGAGGGAAATTCTCCTGTGAAAGTCCAGTATCAGAAGTTTCACAATTAGCTGAGGTTTCCCGTACTCATGGAAAATCTGTTGTTTGGCCTCCTCCTCCAAGCCGAGGAAAATTCACTAGTGAGAATTCAGGCTGGGAAGGGACACAATTAGGTGAAACAACCATCTCTCATGGAAAAAAAACAGTACAACTTCCATCAGCAGGTCGAGGGAAATTCACAAATAACAATCCAGTCTGGGGAGGTTCACAGTCATCTGAGATTTACCAGCCTCCTGGAAAAGCTGTTGTTTGGCCCCCACCACTAAGTCAAGAGAAATTCAGTAGGGAGAGTTCAGCGTGGGAGGATCCACAATCAGGGGAGAGTCCCCAGCTCTCAGGAAAAGTTTCTGTTTGGCCCCCACCATCTGTTCAAGGGAAGTTCAACTGTGAGGATCCTAACTGGGAAGTTTCACTACCAGCTGAGATACCACATCCTCATGGAAAATCAACTGCCACATCCTTGCCTTCCAGTCGAGGAAAATTTACATGTGAAAATCTAGGTCAGGAAGACTCACAACCAACTGAAACTATCATCTCTCATAAAAAGCCTATAGTTTGGCCTCCACCATCAAACCGTGGAAAATTCACTTGTGACAATTCAGCTTGTGAAGATTCAAAATCAACAGAGGCTGCAAGTGCCCAAGGAAAGATGATTATCCGCCTACAATCAACAGGCCAAGGAAAATTATCCAATGATAGTTCCATGTGGGAAGACTCATATTCAAGTGAAACTCTCCTTCCTGGAAAAAATGCAAGTCATTCCTCTCTAGGCAGAGGGAAATTCACCTGTGATAGTCCAAAGTGGAAAGGTTCACAAACAGCTGGGACAACCTATGCTTTTGGTAAAACTGCCACCAAAATTCCACAATCAAGCAGGGGGAAATTAAACCTTGAGAAACATTTATTGGAAGGTTCTCAAAAATCTGAAACTCCTCATGAAAAAGTTACTCTCAAAAGATCACCATCCTGTCTTGGGAAATTTACATATGGTAAATCAGTTTGGGAAAATTCACAATTAGCTGAGACTTCATTAAGTTTTGGAAAAGCTTCCCTTAGGCGGTCACCATCATCTCTAGGGAAATTTACTTATGATAAACCAGTTTGGGAAGATTCAAAACCTGTGGAAACTCCTCTCCATAGTGGAAAAGCAATAGTCTGGCCCCCACTGACAGGTCGAGAAAAATTGATGTGTGACGTTCCATCATGGGAAGATTCAGAATCAGCAGAGGCTCCCCATTCCTTTGGAAAAACTACTACCAGAGGGAAATACATTGGTGAAAATTCAGGCAGAGAAAGTTCCCAAAGTGCTGAGATTTCCTATGTCTTTGGAAAACCAGTCATTAGACCCCCACAATCAGACATAACAAAGTTAACAGTTCCTGAATGTGAAGGCTCACAGTCAACTGAGGCTTCTTTCCCTAGAGGAAAAACCACCATTCAAAGAACATCATCTTGTACTGAGAAATTCAGCTGTGAGAACCAAGCTTGGGAAGACTCACAATCAGATGAGAATTTCCTTTCCAATGGAAAAACAGCAAGCTGGCCTCCACTGCCAGGGAAAGGAAAATTGTGCTATAACAATTCAGGCTGGGATTCCCAAGCAGTTGATACTACCTACCCTCATGGAAAAGTGACTCTCCTCCAACCTTTAGGTAGAAGGAAATGCACACATGAGAATTTAGGTTGGGAAGATTCACAATCACCTGAATCTCCTCTTCCCCATGGAAAATCTGCTGTCCAGCTCACACCAAGAGGAAAAGGGAAATTCACCTGTGAGAATTCAGTCTGGGAAAAGTCCCAGTCAACCTATAATCCTCTTTCTCGTGGAAAAGTTGGAGTTCAGCACTCAGCATTGATCCGAGGAAAATTCCGTAGTGAAAGCACAATATGGGAAAACTCACAACAATTTGAGGCTCCTTTGCTTCATGGAAAACCTGCTGTTTGGCCCCCACAATCATCTCGTATGAAATTCACTTGTGGGAGTCCAATCTGGGAAGAATCACAACCAACTGAGGCACGGCATTGTCTTGAAAAAGTAGCTTTGCAGGCTCCACCTTCCAGACGGGGAAAACTTGCATGTGACCACAAATCCTGGGAAGGCTCACAAGTAGCAGAAGCTCTTGTACCACTGGGAAAATCTGTCTTGCGGCCTATACCATCAAGACAAAGGAAAATGTCCAGTGAGAATCAAGTCTGGGAAAGTCTTCCATCACAAAAGCATTCTAATTGGTATTTGGGCACTGGCTGATTCTAGAATGTTTTCTATTAACTATTTCCTTTTTACTTCCTCAAGGAGCACTAATGTGGTCATCCAATAATTCCCTCTTGAAAAATTTTCCATTACTGTTGTTCCTAACTAGCACAAACCTACTCCTTCCCAGTCCCTATAATCTTTTGGACACTAAAGTACTGGCTCCTTATGCTGGGACAGTTGAGACAGTTGGATCTCCTATTTTTAATTTTAATTCAAATTGCATCTCATCCTGAATTTAATTTTTTTATTGTAATTCTTCACATTAAGTACAGTGATGCTTTCTTTTAAGACATCGAGTTTCTGGCAGACCTTTCAATTGATAAGCCTTTTTCTAATACTCGATTTAACAGGTCTAGGAGAAATTAATATATTCTTTGTTTATCTGATATTTCTGGATCTTTTCTGCCACTTTTGGTGGTTTTTCTTTTTAAAATCATGTCATTTGATTGTATAAAAATTTGTGTATTCTCAAGGTAGCTTTTTCTCAATTCTTCTTATTCTGCTTAACTTTAATGAGTAGCTCTTGACTTACTGACTTTCTCACTAAAAAAAAAAAAAAAAAAAAAAAAAAAAAGTCTTGGCAATATCCTTAATATCTTGGTATTCATATTGACCATCACTGATATTGCACCATGTGTCAGATCATCCAACTTGAATGGCATTCTCCTTTGTTCCATTTCCCCTAATTATTAGAGAATTCATAACTATCATTTAAAATTGCTCTGTGTCCTAAAATCTCAGTCAATTTGAACATGTCTTTGGTCTCACTTTAACCTCTTGTTCAAAAGTTCTTTACTATTGGCAACCAATAGGTCCTAAGACATGCTCCATTTGGTCATCGCTTGGGTCCTCATTGACTCAGATTGAATGTAAATAGCAGTCATTTTTGTTTTGGAAAGAAACCCTGAGGATCTTCCCCTCATTCATTATTCCTTTATTTATTTAGATTTTTGGAGGCTTGGTGAAAAAGGGAATTCTTTGCCTCAATTGCTATCCAGCCTTAATCATTGATTAGATGTGGCCTCAGTCAAGCTGAGTCCTGTTGAAGACCTTAGCTTAAAAAGGTCAAAATCTCCCATTTCACCCAGGGCCATCTCCATTTATCCTGATCTATATCTGGCCACTGGACCCAGGTGACTCTGGAGGACAAAATGAAGCAGGTGGCTTTGCACAGCACTCCCTCACTTACTCCAATTCACATGCATGTTATAGCTTCACCTTCCTGATGTCATTGTCCTCTTCAAGAATGAAGGACAACAACCAGTTCACAATTTTCAAGTTCTTAGTCCTCATTTCAACTGCTTCCATTACTTAAATTATTGTATCTATGATGCCTACTTGGAATCATAGTATCACAGATTTAGAGATGGGAGAGATTCCAGAGGCTATCTTGTCTAATCCCTTGGATCCACAGAAAAATAAACAGAGGTACAAGGAGTTTAAATAAATTTGCCACAGAAACAAGTCCATGTTTTCTGATAAGTTTAGTACCCTTTCTACTATTTCATGATACTTACAACTAAGTTTCTATCTTTAGTTACCTCCTTTCCCACCATTATTAATTCATTTAGCAGTAATTTAATGAGTAGATATTGTCTGCAAAGCACTGTAGTAGGTTGTGTGTGTGTGTTTGTGTGTGTGTGTGTTTATTTGCTTTTTTTTTTTTTGGAGGGGAAGTGAAGTAGCCATAAAGAAGAAGCCAAAACATGTATGAAGTTATTAAGAGCCATTTCCTATTCTCTATATTTTATTCCTTTTAGAAGGAATACTTACCATTCCCACTTACTCACAAATCTTCAATTCTTTTCTAAGATAAAGATATATCCCCTCAGATGTAGAATTCTGCATGGAATAGTGCACAGGGCACTAGATTCATAAACATGAAGATCTGGTTTCTAATCACATCTAAAAATATTTTCTAGTTATATGATCCTGCACAAATTATTTAACCTCTCTGTGCTTATTCACTCATCTCTAAAATGAGGAGTGTATACTGCTTGATCTTATGTATGCCTTTCAGTTCCAACATCTATCATCCTATGGCTTCAGGACTCTTTGATTTTATCAGCATGGATGCTTTCACTATTAATGCAGATCAAAATGACTCGATCTCTCCAGCAACATGTTCTTCAGGAGCTGATGTGGCACCATACCTAACGAGGCTGGTCCTAGAAAGGGAGATATAGAGCATATTTCTGGATTCAATCTTGGAATGATCCGTCAGCTTGAGAATTGCTGAAAATGAAGTCATGGTCACCTCTTACCACAATGAGGAAATTAAAAAGGTGTAGTGGAAATTCCTTGTAATAAACATGTGTATTAACATAGAAGTAGAAAATAATAACAGAAGATTCCCCATGAAAATGGGAGATAATCTATTTTAGCATCAGTTAGCAAGTATTTGTTAGATGGCAAAAGTGATGACTGTTTATAGGAGCAACTTCTCTGTGAGCTTTTTGCTAAATAGAATCTTTGATGTACAATATTGCCACAACTATAAGAAAATAAATTGACTTATAGTTATGTAATATTTTTCTAAGCCTAATTTAGCATGAAAAATGGTATTTGTTGTACAGTAGAAACTAGTTAAGGCACTTTCAGCCAACCTAGCAGCTCTTATAAATTGAAGGATTGGATTTTGCTCTCTTAGGTTTTCTTATGCCTTTCAACATTAAAAAAATGATTTTTTTTAGCCAATAATGTTTTTAGATTCAAACTATAGAAAATAAATAGAAGGTAGCTTCCCCTTTCACTTTTGATCCTTACAGTTGTTACAAAGAAAATCAGAAAAAAAAAATGCTACTACATAAAATTCAGGGAATAGATGAAGTTCTAAAGCCTGTTCAGATAATATTAGATTAAAGTGTCTCAATAATTCATAGTCATTATGATGCTATATTTTGGGTGCAGATTGGTTAGACAGCTGACTTACACCTGAGACAGAAATGAGGGTATATAGGCAATAATATTGATGTCTATGTGTTTGTGAGTACAGTCCCTGACAGCAAAAATTCTATAACAACTTTTGTTTTTATGATTTTCTGACTTACTGAATGGTAAAGTTCAAGGGTACCTGAAGTCTGCTTTGTTACAATTTCCAGCACCCATCATGTACTTCATTATAAAACTATATAGACTTTTAGAGTAGAAGGCCTTATAAAATCAGTATATTGTTTGTATAGAGCTCTTTGGTTAAGTTGTAGTTGTCCAGATGACTTAATTCCCAAAGTCAGAGAGAACCTAGAACCCAAAATGGCAATGAGACATACACGTTTTTTTTATTAATATCCTTGTGTGAATAAATATCCCATAGTAATTTTCATTGCTTTCAATCAAATTTGTAGTTAGTTTCAGATGAGTGTAACATTATCTTTATTTTTAAAACCCTAGATGTAACTGACAAATTTGTCAGTTTTGTTTTTAATGATACTTTTTAAAAATCAATTTTTTATTCATTTAAGTATTTGTTAAGTACAGAATAGTGCATAAGTATAGTAGGAGATTCAGAAGAAATGAAAAGATATTGCTTTTGCCTTAAAGAGCTTCTAATCTAGAAAAGATGGTTGTTGTTACAGTTGTTAAAAGCATTTCTGAAATTTTGAATGAATACACACAAATAGTAAAGTTTTACTCTGGAAATATCTTTTTTAGATAATTAAAAAAGAGAAGTCATCACAAAATAAGACTATCAGTAATCAGGTTATATTGGTACTATAAAACTCTCTTCCTGGACTTTTGTGGCTAGAGGATCACCAAAATAATTTATGAAAATTGCTTTGTAAAATGTAAAATCCTATATTGCTATAACTTTTTGTTATCATCATCATCATTAGCATTAGCATGGCTTATTAATTAAATAATAAATCAATAATAGAGACAATGTTGTTTTATGATACACTGAGAGTCCAAGATCTGTTTTGGTCCTGGATCCTGGTTCTAATATTTATTGATTGTAACACTTTGGTCAACTAACATTATTTCTCCAAGATTCAGTTTTCTGATACGTAAAATAAAGATTAATAATTTAGATCTTTTATAGACCAAGACAATAACACAGAATATGAAGTGACATGCTTGCCATTACATATTTATCACTGAATCCTGATCATCTACTGAAAAGCTAGTCTTTTTTTTTTTTTTTTTTTTTTACAACATACTCATCTGCTGACTTAATGGATATTTTTCAGAATAAATTGCAGTAGTGTGTGTTGAGATACTTTGTACAATATAAAACTAGAAACATATAGTTGTTATGATGATGATGAAGAGGAGGTCTATAGTGTCTCATTTGAGTGGCAATACTTCTCTCACAGAAGGCAAGAATGAATTCCCAACTTTCTTTTAGTTTTGTTTCAGTTTTATAGAATAATGGGCAATGGAGAGAATAGGATAGAAGGATAAATACCAATATGAAATAATATCATGGCAGATTGTTTCATGGAGACATGGCCTCAATATCTATGGTTTGAGTATAGGAATTTCTATGATCATCATCAGGTACTTTGTGAATTAGAGAGAAGAAGGGATGTAAGGTAGATATAGGACCATTGCTCAGCAAGAATTTGGTTTTCATTGACATAATAAATAATTTTTTTATGTTCTTATTTTTCCTTTGCCCTTTATCCATCATTAGAACTATTCTGTTTCTGAGTTAAATATGTTAATAACTTAAATGTGCTTGTAATGCTTCTCAGAAAGCTTATAAAATCATAGAATAAAAGGAAATGTTTGTAATTCATCCTTTTTGTCTCATTTATTTCATAATTGTGTTTTATCTTTGTGGATGTGAGTGTATAAACTAGCCTAAGTGTGTGGTGACAATGAGTAGTGGAAGAGTGGAGTGTGATAAAAGAATCATAGAAAATACATATAATCTAGAAACATATTTTTTCATTGAGCAAAGGAGATATAATAGTGTGATTGACTATGGAATCCTGACCTTTGTCTGCTAAGATCACATGACTTGTTTTCAATGGTCCCAAACATCAGTAGTCTTATGATATAATATCATTATTTACTAGCCTATTGGCTAATTTAATGCCTAATATCTCAGGAAGCTTCAAACTCAACACAGAGTACAATATATCCCCAAGGGACTCACATAAAGAGGAAAAACACAAGGACAGACATAGGGAAAATCATCACGGTAACTAGACTGACTGCTCAGACAGTCAATTCTAAGGTAAAAAAGAAGTCTCATCTGACAATTATTCTTTCACCTCTCTTATACCTAGTATAAGGGACCCTTATACCCTAGTATAAGGGACAGTTTATAATACTAGCATAGTAGACAGGGCTTTTCCTGAGTATACAAGGAACTACTTTTACAAGTAACTTCAAAATAGAAGAGAGGCTAGTACCCTCACTAGCATTGTTAGCTACAAGTATTTTCTTCCTTTCTACTATATTCACCTTACTTCCTTGACTCTTGTCAAGAAAAAGGATTACTGGATAGGGAGAATGGAAAATTACAAACTTAACTTCTAACTGCTATCATTTCTCTGTTCTATCAGTGAGCAACTATTCAGTAAGAATGCAGAGATAGACACATTATCCATATTGATGTGCATGCTAGAAATAGCATAAAAACACATTGAATAGCAAAATATGAAAAGGAGGTGGGTGAATCACATAGGGAGAATGAAGTATAACAGATGATTTGCATGGAAGCTATTGTTGCTTTGATAGCCAAATGGTATTAACACCCCCAATGTCTTGAGTGGCTCCTGCATGGATAATTTTCAGGAAAAATAAAGAAAAAAATCACATGGGATAAGAAACAATGAATGAGTTGTGAATCCCATAGCATAGAGGGATTACTCACATTAAAAACATAACAGACTCATTGGAGTATTGATGTGCAATAAATGTTCTTTAGTGGTCCTCAAACTTTTAAAATAGGGGGCCAGTTCATTGTCCCTCAGACTGTTGGAGGGCTGAACTATAGTAAAAACAAAAACTCACACTCTGTCACTGCCCCTCAGTCCATTTGCCATAACCCAGCAGGCCGCATAAATGTCCTCAGTGGGCCACATCTGGCCCATGAGCCATCGTTTGAGAACCGCTGTAGCTAGATACTTGAGAGCAATAGTAGGATAAATAATTGCCTCTGTTCTCAATGATTTTGCAAACTACAGAAATACAAACCATGTGTTCAAAGAAGTCTAAAAGTGAATTAAAGGACAAGAACAGAAGTCTTATGAGGACCAAAGAAGAAAAAGTCACCGTGATTATTTGTGCTGTGGATCTTGAAAAACTGGTATAATGTCAATAAGATGATGGGGTGAAGAAAAGATACAGCATTCTAGTTATAGGGAATAGTATAAACCAAAGAATGAGCCAAAAGAATATTTAGAGGACACTTACTCTACATAGATTCCAGTTAAGGGATCTTTAGAGACTAAACTCTATGAAACTTTTGCCTTCCTTTTCAGAAATCCTTCCTTCTCCATGAAAACTTAAGTGATTAAAGGGTACCTCCTCACTTGGTCCCAGTGCAACTTCCTAAAACTTCAGTTATCTGAGTCCTTAAGTGGTCTTCTATATATACTACAGGATCTTCTCCAAGTTAAGATGAAACATTGGAGGGAGAATTTAATGGAATGCTATCTTACTAAAAAAAAGTATAATCTCCCTAAATTAATACTACAATTAACAGGGATTTATGCTAAAGTCAAATGTCACAAAGACACAGCAGAATGGAATTGTACAATGTTCCTCTGCATGCTATGCCAATTATAATTATATCCATTGGTCACTTATTATATTATACATCCTCTATCCTGAATAACAAAAAAAAAATCTCAGCACCATTTTCATATGATTTAGCTTGAAAGAACAGGACAAGCCCTCATGTTAATATCCTTACCTGAACTCAACTCGCACAAAATACAATTAATCATCTTTGTCCTGAAATATTTTTCTTTTTTCCCAATTCCCCTATTCTCTTGTAATAGGTGCTATCATCCTTTCAGTCATTGAAGCCCAGACTGGCTCACTCTCATTCCTCACATCTGATCATTTATAAAATTGATTATCTCTCAAATATGGCTCCTTTTCTCCTCTAATACTGCCACCTCTCTGGTACAGGTCATTGTCACATTACAATTGAACTATTACAATAGCCTCCTGAAGAGTCTCTCTCCCTTCACTCCAGTCTATCCTGCACTCAGCTAACAAAGTGATTAGTGAATCAGCTCTGTGAGGGAATGTTTACATACAGATTCAAATATAAAATTCTCTGTCTGATTCTCTATAATCTGGCACTTGTTTCCAGTTTCCACCTTATTCCCTTCCCTAATCTCTTTACTTCAGTTATCCTTACCTCTTTACTATTCTTCATGCATGAAAATTCATTACTGACTGGGAATTTTCAATAGTTGTCCCTCATGCCTAGAATACTCTCTGTCCTCATATTCATTTTCTTCACTTTTTGGATTTCTTTCCAGGCTCAGGTACAGTCTTATCTTTTACAAGAAATTTTTCCCTGGGAAACTACCTTCAATTTTTTTTTTGGTATATCTTTCTAGTACACAGTTGTTTTTATGGTGTCTTCCTAACAGGGTGTAAGCTCTTGAGATCAGTGACATTTATTTTTTTGTCTTTCTTTGTATCCACAGTGCTTAGCACACTGCCTGGAACATAGTAGATATTTAATAAATGCCAGTTGATTAAATGCTTTGCAAATTAGTAATACTTATTTTATTTTTACATATGGGAACTATAATGTTTTTGACTTGTTAAAATTCTATGAAATACTATGAATAATTTAAAGTACCATAGCCATGACTAACATTAACCTATCACAAATTTCTGAAAGTTGGTCACACATTGAACTGTTAGAGCTTTGCAATAGCATTTTTTTATTTAAAGGTTCTTTTATCATTTCATGATTGTTAAGACTAACTCTACTTCTTAAAATATACATGTTTCAATAAAAACATTTTGATTCTAATTATTTTTAAGACTTTGGGAAAATAAGAAAATATGTATCACATATTGCTTTTGCTTTATCATTGTACTTTAAAAGAAATTAAGCACAGAGATATAGGTCTCATTCCAAAGTATACTTTTAGAGATTATATCATTGAAACACTTCCTGTAATAGAGTCAATGTGATCCTAAATTTTCATAAATTTAAAACTGCATTAAAACCTCTATTTCCATTACATCAGTGATATTTTAGATTCCAATCACTATTTTTGATCATGAGGCTTCCTGATCTTTAGGCACAGCCAGTGTTCTACTACCTCTTTTGCTACTTCTGATGTTACACATCAGTCCCCAGTATAAGATCAGAAACTCTCCAGGAATCCTATCTCCTGTCCAGGAAGACAATATCAATTCAATACTGGAACTGACCCTGGAATTGAACTATTCCAGTTCCAAAATGAAGGGTGAGTAAGTCAAACAAACTTTATCTTTATATAACTAAATAGTCAACACCTTAGAGACTACCTAGCTTCACTAATCACCAGGTAGAACAAAGATCTTCTCATTTTTCTTGACAGAGACACAGATAACTTTTATTATGTCTATCCCTATGTGCTTATATTTCTTTTTCAGGCAATAATAATCAAATAAATATTAACATTACTTCTGGGAAGTTTAGAATAAACCATATTCTTATAACTACATGCCTAGTGTCAGGCTATCTGGGTAGAAGTTATCTTCCTTTGTTCTTATTCACTCAATCATACAATGTTTCCCTCTCCAATGTCCCTATCACATTCTATACTCTCCTTTGATTGTGCTCTGCAGAACCGAAATTGCTTTTCACATTCACATCATAGAAATATTCTTCTGTATGAAAGACACTGTACCCCTAGTTACCCTTTCTAGTATTAAATGTCCCTCATGGCCAGCATATGTTGGTAAATGTTTCAAAATTAGTGCTCTGAAAGAAAAGAAAGTTACTATGATACTAATGATACTATGATTATTATTAATATTTTCTCTATAAAGCCCTTATTAGAAAATCAACAAAACAATAAAGCCCTTATTCATAGTGTTTGCTGGTTTCCAAGCTATAAGTACTTAAATTGAAAAATTAATAATTAGCTTTCATGAACTGATTTTAATTGCTTCCACAATGATCTTGCTCTCATGTTCCCTGGAAAAATGCACCTGTGTTGCTTCACGTTGTGAATTTTGTGCTTTTCTTTTACTACTGTCACTCAGGAACCATTCTCCTTTTAATGTTTATTGGATTCAAACATCTCATCCTATCCAGATTCTGCTGGTTGTATTCTACTGTCCTTAATGTCATTCTCCCACTTTCCTTCCTTAAGAAATTTAATACCTAGCTTGTCACTATTCTATCTATTCCTTCTGTGGTTGTTTTTCAGTCATTTCTGTCATGTTCAAATCTTCAAAACCCCATTTAGGGTTTTCTTGGGAAAGACATTGCAGTGGTTTGTCATTTCTTTTTCTAATTTGTTTTACAGATGAAGAAGGAGGCAAAGAGGTTGAAGTGACTTGTCCAAGTGTGACAAAACTAATAAGTGTCTGGCCCAGCACTCTAATCAATGTACCATGTAGTTGCCCTATTCCTACCCCTGCTCTTTATAACTGGGTATTTTAACTGATATATTGATTCATTCTCAAACATCCTCATTTCCTAGCTTATCAAAATCCTAAAGACCTATGACCTATACCTGCACGCCACTACAGCCATATACAAAAATGATCAAGCCGCTAAAATCATAATCAAGTATCTTATCTCCAAAATCTCATACTCTGAAATTCCTTTATCTGACTATAACTTTTTAGCTTTCCTTTCTCCTGCGTCTCATGTTTCTTCTATCTATTTCCTATCCTCAATGCAATGAACATTCAATCTGTCCCTCCTTTCCTAATCTATTATCCCTCTTCCAGACTCACTTTTCTCAAAATAATAACTGCAATACAACCATTACCATTCAATTTCCTTTTTGTCCTCTATCCTTCATTCTCTTGTCCACCTATCATAAAATCATTCATTTCCAAATCCCATCTTTGGATTTTCCCCAATATCTACTTTCTTTACTTCTCAAGTTACAGAATGCTGAAGTAAAAATTGCACAGTCATATTGAATGGATCCAACAAAAAATTGTTAAATAATCTGTTAAATAGTCTGTGATTACTCTACATCTATTAGAATCTATCAGATTCTTTTGCACTGCCTGAAATTGACTAATCTAAAATTTAACTTCTGTCCTCAAGCAACCTATACCACACTCCCACTTCTCAACAAACCTTGGTACATAATTCATTTAAAAATTTGGGAGAGTTCAGGGAAGATGGGAGAGTAGGTCGGAAAATTTCAAGCTCTCCAGATCTCCACTATGAACAAATCATACCCACTAAAGTTAAGATAATCATGAATGGAAAAAAGTAGAAATGCAATGAATTGCCAGACTTTCAGAATTTTGTTGTAAAAAGACCTATATTTAATAAAGAAATTGACATAGAAGAAAGAGAAATTTAAGGTAATCATTAAAGACTAATTACAAGTGATTCAATGAGGATAAAGAATTAGTATTTTATATATGGAAAAATAAACTCTACATTAAATATTGTCAATAGTAACTGGATAGTTTGAAAGAAAGATTGAGGTATAGCTAAGTATGATGGTATTCTAAAAAGTAAAAGCAAAAAAAAATAGGGGAAGAAAGCTGGTAATTCTGGAACCCTACTCTCATTAAGAATGAGAAACAATTAAAATTAAGAGGACACAATACATATATATTTAGCAAGTTATAAGAAGCTTCTCATTTCAAAAAATAATAAGAAAAAGGAATATGGAGGGGAGAATGGATAAGGGAGGGATTTTTAGAGGGAACTTTACTCACATCAGATGAGGATTAAAGAGAAAAGAAGAGATGGGCCGAGAGTAGAGAAGGCTTTATCTAACCTCTGACTTTCTCTCAAACCAAAAGCAGATTAAGCCTCTAAAGTGGTTTTCAAGTGATAGAACCACAAATATTTGGAGTACAACACATTCCTAGAAGAAGATACTTTGGAAGAATTTCAGAACAGGTTTGTTTCAATTGGTCAGTGAGACTATCTGCAGAGCCCAGTCCATAGGACAGGGAGCCTGGGGCAAGGAGCTGGGGCAGAGGACAAGAGCTATATGTACATCAGGGAATCTTCTGTAAGGCTTGTAGGCTACTCTACCCTGGTTTTAAGAGGTTAATTTAGCAGATATGCTATAAAATACCCAAAAGCAAATACAAAAGGCAAATTGTAAACCACTGAGACCTGAAAAAACACCATGATTATCCAGCACTGGAAGTCAGTCAGCAGAACTGCCCCAGGGCAAATACACTCTTGCTCCTTTCTAGTTAAGAGAAGACCTTAACCCTTTAAAAATTACCAAAAAAGCAAAAAAAAAAACAAAACAAAAAAAAACAAAAAACAAAAAACCAACAAACAAAAAAAAAAAAAAAAAAAAAACCTCTGATCAAAAACAGCTTTTATGGAAAGAGAGAACAGACCTCAAATACTGAGGTTCCAAAAGGCAAATCAACTCCAGATGAAGCCCCAATGGGAGATATGAGCTGGTCCCCATTTCACAAGGCTTTCTTGGAAGATTTTTTAAAAAGATCTCAAAAGAAAGTTTGAAGAAAAATGGAGAAAGGAAATAGCATATGGAAAAAGAAAAACAGACTCTATCTAAAGAGAACTCTTTAAAAAATTTATAGATATGATGAAATGAGAAAAGTACACAACTCCCTACAAAATAGATCTGATGAAATGGAAAAAACATATAACTCCTAACAAAATAGATATGAAAAAGAAACCAAATCATTGAAAACCAGAATTTGTGAAATGGGAAAAAATGTAATGAATGAAACACTTTATTTAATAATTCAATTGGCCAAATACAAAAGGAGCTAAAAAGATAACTGAAGAAAACAATACACTAAAAATTAGAATTGAACATACAGAATTGAGCGTGACTCAATAAGACTTCAAGAATTAGTCAATCAAAACCAAAAAATGAAAGAAATTGAAGAAAATGTGAAATAAGTCATTCGAAAAACAACTGACCTGGAAAATAGATCTAGGAGAGATAATCTAAGGATTATTGGACTTCCTGAGAGCCATAATGAATAAAAGAGCCTAGACATCACCCTTCAAGAAATAATCAAGGAAAACTCTTCTAATATTCTAGAACCAGAAGGTAAAGTAGCCATTGAAAGAATTCATCCATCATCTCCTCAAAGTTACCCCAAAATGAAAACTTCAAGTAATATTGTAGCTAAATTTCAGAACTATTAGATCAAGGAAAAAATACTGCAGGCAGCCAGAAAGAAGCAATTCAAATATTGAGAAGCCACAATCAAAATTGCCCAGGACCTAGCAGTTCTACCTTGAAGGATTGAAGGGCCTGGAATCTGATATTCTGAAAGGCAATGGTACTTGGATTATTGCCAAAAATAAACTACCCAGCTAGACTGAACATTATCTTTCAGCTAAAAGGATAGACATTCAATGATACAGGTAAATTTCATTTATTTCTGATAAAAAGACCAGAGTTGACCCAAAAATGTAATATCCAAACACAGAATTCAAGAGAATCATAAAAAGGTAAAAAGAAATGAACTCTTAAGAACTATATATATATATATATATATATATATATATATGTACACACACTTTAACCATAACAGAGATAGAGAGTAGGTATAGCTTAACATTATTGTGATAATATGAAAAAGAAACTAGAGGTGAAAGGTGGATTTTACTACAAAAAGTGAAAAATAGAGGAAAATGAGGGAAATTACTTCTCATGAAGATACAAAGAACACCTATTATAATTGAGGGAAAGAAGGGAGGGGGATAAACATTGTGTGAATTTAACTCTCATCAGACTTTACTCAAAGAAATAATATCAGACACATTTATTTTCCCAAAGGAACTTGTCTTACCTTATAAGGGAAGTGGGAGGGGATAGGGGAAAGGAATAACAGAGGTTAACAGAAGGGGAAATGGAAGTAGTAGGGGAAAGATATAAGAAAGAGGGAAGAGCTATAAAGGGTGAGGGCAGTTTGAGGAAGGGCTGGTCAGAAGCAAATACTGGGGAACAAGAAAGGGGAAAAGGAAAAAGAAAAGCATAACTTGGGATAAATAAAATGTCAGGAAATACAGAATATTTACCAAAATATAGATTGGCCAGGTTAACAGAAGAGGAAATACATTGTCTAAATAGTCCCATGTTAGAAAAAGAAACAGAACAAACTATTAATCAACTTCCTGAGAAAAAAATATCCAGGGCCAGATGGATTTACATGTGAATTCTACAAAACATTTAAAGAACAATTAATTCCACTACTATATGACCTATTTGAAAAAATAGGGAAAGAAGAAGTCCTACTAAATTCCTTTTATGACCCAGATATGGAGCTGATACCTAAACCAGGTAGGGTTAAAACAGAGAAAGAAAATTATAGACCAATTTCCCTAGTGAATATTGATGCAACAATCTTAAATAAAATATTAGCAAAGATATAAGAGAAAGTTATCCCCAGGACAATTCACTATGCCAAGTGGGATTTATACCAGGGATGAAGAACTGGTTCAATATTAGGAAAACTACTAGCCTAATTGGCTATATCAGTAACAAAACTAACAAAAATTATCTGATTATTTCAATAAATGCAGAAAAAGCACTTGATAAAATCCAACACCCATTCCTATTAAAAACACTAGGGAGTAGAGGACTAAATGGACTTTTCCTTAAAATGACTAGTAGCATCTATTTATAAACCATCAGCAAGCATCATATGTAATGGGGACAAACTAAACCAATTTCTAATAAGATCAGTGGTGAAACAAGGTTGTTCACTATCACCATTACTATTCACTATCGTATTAAAAATATTAGCTTTGGCAATAAGAGAAGAAAAAAGATTAAAGGAATTAGAGTATGTAATGAGAAAGCCAAATTATCATTCTTTGCAGAGGATATGATGGTCTACTGAGAGAACGTTAGAGAACCAACTAAAAAATTACCTAGAAACAATTCACAACTTTAGCATAGTTGCAGGATACACAATTAGGCCATATAGATCATTAGCATTTCTAGATATTGCCATATCCAGCAATAAGATATACAAAGAGAAATTCCATTTAAAATAACTGTCAATAGTACAAAGCATTTGGGAATCAGTTGGCCAAGGGAAAGTCAGAAACTATATGAGCAAAACTATAAAACATTTTCCACATAAAGTGAAATTTAAGCAATTGGAAAATTTTCAAGTGCTCATGAGTAGGCAAAATGAATATAATAAAAATGACAATATTTCCTAAATTAATCTACTTATTTAGTGCCATACTAAATAATCAAACTCCCAAGAAATTATTTTACAATTTTTGGGTGGGGTTAAGTGATTTGCCCAGGGTCACACAGCTAGCAAGTGTTAAGTGTCTGAGACCATATTTGAACTTAGGTCCTCCTGAATTCACTGTGCCACCTAGCTGCCCCTATTTTACAATTTCAAAAAAATAATAACAAAGTTTATCTGGAAAATCAAAAGGTCAAGAATTTTAAGGGGATTAATGAAAAAAAAAATGCCAGTGATCTGTGCCAGACCTAAATTACTTTATAAAGCAATGGTGATCAAAACCATTTGGTATTGGCTAAGAAACAGAGTAGTTGTTCTGTGGAATTAGGTACACAGGATAAAAACTGGATAAAATAGTTAATAATTATAGCAATCTAGTTTTTGTTAAATCTAAAGAACTTAACTTTTGGGATAATGTAAAGGGCTGAAACTCTGAACAGGTGCACTAGAATCAGACAACTAAGTACTTAATGTTAATTACCTATTAAACAATAACTCTATTAGCATATGTTTGGAAAAATGGCCCTTCCCACTATTTCCTGATGGCTCAATCTTTTGGTGTATACAGATAATCTTTGGAGGGATTAGGGGGTGGAGTGAGAGAAGCCAGACTCACTTTGCAGGAAGACAAAGAGAAGGAAGGTTGGTAGAGAGTTTGTGGCAGTTTCATGGGCACCTCCAAGCAGCAATGTGGTCAGTTTTCATCTCCCTTGCTCCTTCAAAGCAATTTCAACTCAACCACCCCATTTCTCTTAAAGAAATCCAATCGGATTCTGTCACAAACACCTCTTTGGCCTACCCCAGTAGTAAGGATCCACAAACACTGTGGCCAACTGCCCGTCCATCTCCCACTGTTGTGAGAAAGGAACCCCTTTGGGGGCATGCACGATATCCTGTCAGTGGGGAAAGGTCTAGTGGGGAATGGCTGGTGTCTAAGACCTCACCTAGAGTCTTTGGCTTCCAGTTGTGCTTTTGTCATGAGGGTCAGGGTCTGAGATTTAGATTGGGAGAAGGGAAGGAGTTGTCTATGGGCCATACAGCCAGCAAGAAGCAGAGTGGGATTTTTAGCTCCAAGAAAAGGGGGGCCTCTGAGGAATTATACACAGGAAGGAACGCTGGACATGGCAACTAAGAAACTCAGCCTCTGAATGCTGACAGACTTTGTAAGTTTAGGTCATTGGTCACTATTGACGGTTCTGTAGGGGGCTTCATGGGGCGGGCCATAAATCCTGCCAAGAGCCTGGTTCTGAAGTGGTGACTCCTTCCTACCCTAATCTGACCCAGCCCTGGGGAGCCATGGTCCATAGGGATGAAATGTTTGAGACTATCTTCAGCCAGTCTGTGAAGATCACAGCTGTGGCAGCATCAGGTAGCTAGTGGTGACACAGGGAACGCTGGGTCCCTCCTCTTTTAAATGACTCTGGCAGTGAAAGTGACAGTCATCTCATCATCTTTTTGGCAATAATACCCCTGGCCCCAGGGCACTATCACACATCCCGACCCTCTGTCCAATCAGCCTCCTCATTGGTCTGCAGCATCTGTGAGAGAGGCAGTGAGAGCACATGGGCCATCCTTGTACACTAAACACTGTTAGAGTCAGCTCACAGGGTGTGAGCCAGTGGGGAGGTCCCAGCACCCATCAGATAGCTGATCATCATGTGAGGCTTTGTCAGTTCCCACTTGCACAGAGCATCTGAAGGCCCACAGGCTCTGTCCACTGCCCTTGGGAATGCTGACCCATCCTCTTAGGCCCTGATCTTCGTATTTTTTTATTCTCCTTCACTGAGATTGACAGAGAAGAATTGGAAGAGTTGGGATTGGAGGAGGAGAATGGGGATGAGGGAAACTGTGCCTCTAACTTCATGGCCTCTAGTCCAGGAAACCCCAGGAACATATCCTCCTGACTTCCCTGGGTGCTTTAAAGGGCCAAACCATGGAAGGCCCTATATGCCCTGAGAAGTGTCACCTTTTCTGTCCCTTTACCAAAACAGCCTCCTCTCCTTTACACCGGCTTTCTCTTCAGCGCCCTGAGCAAATGAAATCTACCCAAGACAGAGTGGGGGACCAGAGGTCCCCAGGAGTCATCCCAGTGCCCTTGAACCACTCTGTAGTGCATCATCAGAAGATGCTAAGGAGTCTGGCTGACCTTCTGGGCTTCTTGGTTCCTATGGAGAGGCTGAAAGGACTTGGTATTATAGAGTAGTTAAAATTAGTCTGACAACAGCTTGTTCACTGAGCTAACATGGCTGGCTGGCTCTGAGACAATCTGGAGCTCTTCTCCACAAAGCCCGGCACCACTTCCCACCCTTTGCCAGTCAAGCCCCAGAGGGCCCATGTAGTATGAGAAAAGGGGCTTGGGAGCCAGGCAGTGCCCTTTCATCCAGACAGTATTTCTAGGTCATGTTTGCAGTGTTGTAGTAGTGTGTGATGAGAGCCCCTGACTGCTGCCCAGGAGAACTGGAGCAAGGTTGACTGGATCCCCCATCTTGTTCCCTCTCCCCAATCCATTCAGGAGAAAATATGTTTGTCTTACACAGGATGAGAAAGTGGGGACAGAATAAAGCCCAGATGGCCAGAACCCTGCTTTGAGCAGGTGAGAACCTGAGCCAGGGATATGAATCTGGGTCTGGCCTTCAGAACGAGAGGTCTTGGCTTATTTGTTCCTTAACCAGAACTCAGAGAGGGTCTGAAGGCTTCAGAACCCAGTGGCACAACCCAGTCTTCTGCTCCAAGTGAGGACCATGCAAGAGATGTTCTTTGGAAGTCACCTACAGATTGTAGTGAGTCTTGGGAAACAATCAACTTAGACCAAGAGTGTAGAGAATCACTATGGTAGACCAAGGGTGTACAGAACCACCATGGTAGACCAAGGGTGTAGAGAGTCTCTGGAAACCACCATGGTAGACCAAGAAGTATCATGAGCTTAATGTCTGCCCAGCTCCAGCCAGATCCCAGCCCTTCCAGCTCATCCTTCTTCCCCTGGAGGTTTGTGAGAATTGTTTTTTGAAAAAGCAGATTCTATTTTTTATAGCAAGCAAGCTGTTTTTCTTATTTTTGTATCACTTTCAGATGGAATTTTTACCTTTGCTCTGATCATAATTTGATGGTTTGGAGAAGAAATTGGGAAGCAGTCCTTCTTGCTTCCCTTGCCCAGGCCTATTGAGCCTCCACTTCTGGGAGACGGGAAAAGCTTTGAGGATGGTTGGTGTCTGTCCCATATGGGGCACCAAAATGTAAAGTCTAGGCTAGCTCCCTGGAGACTTCAGGATCAGCCAGAGTCAGGATAAGCAAAAGTCCCTGGTCTTTAGGGGGAGAAGTAAAGGAGATGGATGAAATTGCCACAAGCTCTCCACCAATCTTCCTTCTCTTATCCTTCTGTAAAGTGAGTCTGGCTAGTCTCACTCCACCCCCAATCCCTCCTAAGATTATCTGTATACACCAAAAGATCAAGTCAGCATAGAATAGCAGGAAGGGACATTTTCCCAAACATATGCTAATAGAGTTATTGTCCAATAGGTAATTAGCCTTAAGTGCTGGGTTGTCTGATTCTAGTGTACCTGTTCAGAGTTTCAGCCTTTTACAGGATAATACATCATTATTTCACAAAAATTGCTGGGGAAATTGGAAACTAGTGTGGCAGAAAGTAGACATTGATCCACACCTAACATCATATACCAAGATAAAGTTGAAATGTGTTTACAATTTAGACAAAAAGAGTGATATTATACATAAATTAGAAGAGCATAGGATAATTTACTTCTCAGATCAGTGGAAAAGGAACTAACTTGTGACCAAAGAAAACTTAGAACTCATTTTTGAACACCAAATAGATAATTTTGTTTATGTTAAAATGTTTTGTGCACAAACAAAACTAATGCAGACAAGATTAGAAGGAAAGCTATAAATTGAAGAAAAAAAAAACATTTTTACATTTAAAGGTTCTGATAAAGGCCTCAATAGTAAAATATATAAGAATTTAATCAAATTTCTAAGAATTCAAGCCATTCTCCAATTGATGAATGGTCAAAAACTATAGACAGATGAAGAAATTGAAGTCATTTCTAATCATATGAAAATATGTTCTAAATCACTATTAATCAGAGAAATGCAAATTAAGACAAATCTGAGATACCACTACACACCTTTCATATAGTCTAAGATGACAGGAAAAGATAATGATTAATGTTGGAGGAAAACTGCAACACTAATGCAATTCTGGAGAGCAATTCGGAACTGTCCCCAAAGAGTTATCAAACTATGCATACCCTTTGATCCAGCAGTGTTTCTATTGTGCTTATATCCTAAAGGGATCTTAAAGGAAGGAAAGGGAACCACAAGTGCAAAGATGTTTTTGGCAGTCCTTTTCATAGTGTTTAAGAAACTGGAAACTGGGATGCCCATCCGTTGGAGAATGGAGAATGGAGAAGCTGTGGTATATTCTATGGAACATTATTGTTCTGTAAGAAATAATCAGCTGTATGATTTCAGGGGTGCCAGGAGAGACTTACATTAACTGATGCTAAGTGAAATGAGCAGAACCAAGAGATCATTGTACATGGCAAAAACCAAATTATATTATGATCAATGCTGAAGGATGAAACTCTCTTCAATAATGAGATGATTCAGACCAATTCCAATTATCCTGTGATGAAGAGAGCCATCTACACCCAGAGAGAGGAGTGAGTATAGGATCAGCAACATGTGTGGTTTACAACATAGCCTTTTTACTCTTTTTGTTATTTGCCTGCATTTTATTTTATTTCTCATTGATCCTGTTTGATCTGATTTTTCTTGTGCAGCAAAATAATTGTATAAATATGTATGCATATATTTGATTTAGCATATACTTCTACCATATCTTGGATTACTTGCTATCTAGGGGAGGGGGTGGTGGCAGAGGAGGGAAAACTGGAACACAAGGTTTTGTAAGAGTTACTGTTGAAAAATTATCCATGTGCATGTTTTGAAAATAAAAACTTTTAATAAAAAATAAAAAAGAGAAACAAGATATGCATTTGGAAAGGATAAAAACTTTTAAATTCAGTAAGAAATAGGAGGATGAGGAATTGGATGCAAAATTGTGGAAGGGCATAAAGATTAATTATAATGTGATAAGGTCAATTAATGGGACAAGACTTATGGTGGAGGGAGAGATCCTGGGTCGAGGAGAGGTTTAAGAGTAAAAACAAACCAAGTTGTTCATAGAGAAAAGCTATAGCTTTATGTACAATCCTTTTTTTTTTTTTTTTTTTACCATTGAACTATGCATGTGAAAATGTTCACTTTGTTAAGTTTGGAATAAAAATATTAAAAACACTAAAAAAAAAAAAAAGTAACTGAAACAATCAGGTTGTAATTTACACTATGCCACCTAGTTTCAGGCATATATAAATACATACATATATTTGCACAAATGTATATATAATATATGTATATATATATATTATGTATGTGCATATAGTGTGTACAAATACATATATGTAGAGAGATCACAAAAGAAGAAAGAGAGGAGGAGAAGTAACAGGAGGAAGAGGAGGAGAAGAGGAAGAAGAGGAAGAAAAAGAGAGAGAAAGAGAGTGACAGTAGAAAGAGAAAGAGATGGCAATGTATTCCAGTATCATTGCCAAGAAAACTCCAAATGGGATCAGGAAGACTTAAACATGAGTGAAATGACCT
Source organism: Sminthopsis crassicaudata (assembly GCF_048593235.1). Classification (NCBI taxonomy): domain Eukaryota; kingdom Metazoa; phylum Chordata; class Mammalia; order Dasyuromorphia; family Dasyuridae; genus Sminthopsis; species Sminthopsis crassicaudata. The sequence goes on along the minus strand of NC_133618.1, from coordinate 198,108,585 downwards.
AATAAAAACAACAAAAAATATACTACATACAATTCATAAACATAAATTTGTATACATATGTAGATATGTATAAAATGTCTAAATTTATTTATGGGTATTTATCAACACAAGTATAAAATTTAGTTTCTCTTTCTTTCCTTTTTTTCTGACTTTTATTTTTTGAATAACATTGCTTTTGAACTATAGGATGAAAGTATTTGGGGAAAAATTAGTCTTATCAAAACAAAGTAATGAAATTATATAAAGTCAAATTTGGGTTTAATTTTCTAAAATTCTGAACTGCTCAGACAGGAATACAATGTGTCTGAAGTAAAATTTCCATCATCATTGTATATGACCTCTAATTTTCTTTGAATTTTAAGATTCTATGTCAAAAGAATCCTTTCAAAGCCTAGTGCTTTGAAATATACTTGAGTGCAGGCATATTTTTATTTTATTTATTCTCTTGGTGTATTGTTTCTTCTCATTCTTTCCTATCTTGTACATGAATTTTTCATTGATAGCCTCCTGTTCCCCATTACTTTCTTCTTCCAAGGAAGAAAATTTAGTTGCACTCATTACCAGGAACGTAATTGGAAAGGGAAGTTAAATGAAATCTTTTTTTTTTTTTTTTTTTTATTCTGATTGACTAAAAATCATTATCTCTATAGGGCCTTTTGTAAGATTTTAAGTTTCAGCAAAAAATAAAACCTATCAAAGCTTCAATTTCAGTTCCTAATGAATAATAATCATTAAGAATAGCTATCCATCATTTTCACAACTGGCAGTCTCAGATTAATGAGCTATGATGCAGAAACCCTTTCACCCTAGTCATACAATGTAATGCTATTTAGTTTTCTAGAACATCTCTCATACACAATATCAAAGAGTGCTTGCAGATGGAGGTAAAAGAGGAAAAAATGTTTCACAGCTCTGGAGACTGTGGCTAATACAGGTTAAAAAAGAAAAAAAAAAAAAAAAAAAAAAAGAAAATGAGCCTCAAAAAGGAATGCAAAAAAAGGGCAGGGGCAGATAAGTTGACATTTAAAATTCATAAATATTCAGCATATCAAAACCATTGCTACTATGGAACAGAAAGTAGAAACAAGTCATTTTTTCAGTATATATCTACATGGAATATGGCAGAACTGTACTAGATTCTCCCCTTTCTAAATGCACAAAGAGGCTCAGATCAGTGTTACACATAATGATTTGGAAATGGTATTGCTATTATTTCAACATCATCTCAAAACTCATTCAAATGCATCAAGTACACCAAAACTTTTGAAGAACATGATACCTCAGTTCTAAGGGAGAGGACAGACATCTTACAACACTTTCATCTATCCAAAGAATCTTAGATAAAATCACTGGAAGATGAGATAGAATATATATTTCATTTAGTCTGAGAAGTTTCATTGACACAGTGCTGTGTCTTCCTCCTCCATCCAAAAAAAAAAAAAAAAAAAAAAAGGGTTTTCGTTTTGTTTTGTTTCTTATTTGTTTTTACAAGGCTGAATAATTCATTTTACATGCTTAGATCATCATAAGTTCCCTCAGAATTCAGTATCTATACTAGTGGTTATAATAATCAGAAACCTAGTTTTTATCCTATGTAGCTGTAACCCTAAATAATATTCAGATAAACAGTCTACCTATCACTTTCTTACTCTAAAGTAGAGGTCTAATAATTTAATCCAACAAAGTAGATTATTTAGTCTTAGAACATCCACTCAGTTTCAGAGAAAGGAAATAGAACTGAAATTTTTTATTCTTGTTATCATTATTATTAGTGAATTTATAAGTCCCCAATGAATCTGCTTATATGTGTGTATATATGTGTATATATATATATATATATATATATATATATATATATATATATATATATATATCACAATACAAATTTTGTTCACCAAATGTACTAACAATCAGCTTTTGCTGTAATAGAAATACCATGATGATATAACAATTGAAAACAAATTAAAATTTGAACATCTCATCATGTTGCTGAGTTGATTCTAGCTTGCCAAAAGCTCTGTCAATGGAGAATAATCCCTGTCAAATTCCATTACAATGGAAGGGCTTTAAGCATAACTGTGATAACATATTAAGTCTGTTTTCTGAGGACCAACTTAGTTAAGTACAGAGAGAATAATTACTACTGGAACTGGCCAATTGTTGATGAATTTGATTTTGACCATGACCACTGATTAAACAAAGAAAAATTGAAATGGCTTGTATATTTCAATTCTATAATTAAAGGAATACTTTTAATATAATATTGTTAAATAATGTGATAATTATAAATCATTGTCTTTAAATGAAGATATAGTAGAATTATTTTTATACCCACTGGAATTTTCTTTGGTATAAAATTGAATAATATATATTAAGGCAATGGTCATCATTATAGTAGTTTCTGTTGCCCATCTTTATGCTTTTGCACATGGTTTTGTGTGTTTTTAAAGGAAAAGCTTAAATTTGTATAGCTAAAAATTGCATATGAAGTAGTAGAGTCATAAATGTATTTGAAAAGCATCATTTATCCACTCAACTATTGACTGTCCATAATGGCACACAATCTTACCATCAGAAGTAACAAATTATATTAATAAGATTATTAAATTAAGTATACATGAGTTGAATAGGGAAACATGAAGTAACAAAAAGAAAATCATTTAGGACATGCATACTTGTGAAGACTGAATTAGCACCCTGGATACCTTAGAATCAGCCTGAGTCAGGATAAGCAAAAGTCCTTGATCTTTATTCTTGGTCTTTTGGGGTAGCAGTCAGGGGAATGGACATAGGAATCACCACACCTTCTTTCTCTCTCTCCACTGACAAAAACTGACTCCCGCTTGTCTTATTGCACCCTCTGATCCCTCTAACAATTCTCTGTCTACATCCACAGATGGAGCCAGGACAGAATAGTTGGGCAGGGCCATTCTCCAGAAATATGCTAATAGAGTATTGTCCAATTGGTAATTAGCCTTAAGTGCTCAAACCTCAGTGCATCAACTCAGTTTCAGTCCTTTACATATACTATATTACAGGTTATGTGGCAAGAGTAAAAGATAATGGGAAAAGACAGCTGTATGGTAGAGTGGTGAGAGAGCTGGACAAGGAGTCAGCAAGACGAGTTCAAATCCTTCCTCAGATTTTGTCCCCAAACAAGTCATTAATTTCTTCATTTGTAAACATCACCTTTAACATCCCTTCTAACTCAAAATCTATGAACCTTGGAAAGGAAAAAAATAAGAAATGGCATAGAGCAAATGAACTAAAATATATGTTCCTTGAATTAGAATTCTTCATTTCTGATTGTTTTTAGTATCTTTTTTTTTTAACTTGGGAAACTACAGATTTTAAATTATAATAGTTCTGTATTTTTTTTCACATTTTGGGGTTTCTCTTAGAAGATAATAATTGAATTCTTTCTATTTTACTCTATCCTCTTATTCCAAAAGACTGGGGAAATAGTTTTTTAATGAATTTTTTGAAATATGATGTCTAGGTTTCCTTTTGTCATGACATTTAGGTATTCCAATTATTCTTATTTTTTCCTTCTTAATTTGTTTTTTCAGGTAAACTATTTTTATTATGAAATACCTTATATTTTGTTCCATTTTTAAGTCTTTTGCCTATTTAAAAATAAAAGTGTTGATATCTTCTGCTTCTTATATCATCATTGTTTTCATTTATTAAGTACTTATACCAGAAAACTATTTCATATTACAAACTAATAATTTTTAGAGAGGAAAAAAAAACACAAAGAAACAGCACACATGATCGGTATACTGAGAAAATCCAAATTTACATGCAATAAATATCACTTTTGATTCTCCCAATTTCATGAAGTAGTGGAATATATGTGGGGATAACCTATCATATCTCTTCAATTAAGTCCTACTTGATTTGTAATTTTATTAAATTTACCTTTCTTTTATTTGTTTGTTGTTTGTTTTTTTGTGGATCTTTTTTGTGTGTGGTTTATGTTGCAGTTAATGTGTATACTGTTTCTTACCTCTGCTTAATGCATCCTTCTCTGTATCTATCACACATCATTTCATATAGCAAATTAAAATTCTGATACATTAATGTTCTATGATTTATTTGATTATTCCCCTATTGATAAACATTTACTTTGCTTCCAATATTATATTTCCCACCAATATGTAACTAATTCTTAAATATATATTTTTAATTTTTAAAGTTTTTTTTTTATTTTCAAAATATATGCATGGATAATTTTTTAACATTAACCCTTGGAGAACTTTGTGTTTCAGATTTTCCCTTCCTTCCCCCCTTCCCCTAGATGGCAAGCAGTCTAATATATGTTATAAATCTTAAATATATAGGTTAAATCCAATAGGTATAAACATTTATACAATTCTATTGCTGCAGAGGAAAAATCAGATCAAAAAAGAAAATAAATGAGTAAGGAAACAAAATGCAAGTGAACAATGAAAAGAATGAGAATGTTATGTTGTGATCCACATTCAGTTCCCATAGTCCTCTCACTGGGTGTAGAAATCTCTTTTCGTCACAAGATTATTGGAAGTGGCATCAGTCATCTCATTGTTGGAAAGAGTTGCATCCATCAGAATTGGTCGTTGTATAGTTGTATAATACTGATATTGTCATGTACAATGATTTCCTGGTTCTGCTCATTTCACTTAGCATCAGTTAATGGAAGTCTTTCCAGGACTCTAAAATCATCCTCCTGATTATTTCTTATAGAACAATAATATTCCATAACATTCATATACCATAATTTATTCAGCCATTCTCCAACTGATGGGCATGCACTCAGTTTCTAGTTTCTTACAACTACAAAAAGGACTGCTAAAAATATTTTTGCACATGTGGGTCCCTTTGCTTCATTTAAGATCTCTTTGGGATATAGGACCAATAGAAACACTGCTGGATCAAAGGGTATGTACAGTTTGATAACTTTTTGAGCATATTTCCCAATTGTTCTCCAGAATGGCTGGATCCATTCACATTACCACCAACAGTGTATTAGTGTCCCAGTTTTCCCACATTCTCTCCAACATTAGTAATTATCTTTTCATTTCATCTAAGCCAATCTGAGAGATATGTGGTGGTATCTCAGAATTGTCTTAATTTGCATTTCTCTGATCAATAGTGATTTAGAACACCTTTCCACATGATTAGAAATGGTTTTAATTTTTTCATCTGAAAATTCACTGTCCATAGTCTTTGACCCTTTATCAATTAGAGAATGGCTTGAATTCTTATAAATTTGAGTCAATTCTCTATATATTTTAGAAATGAGGCCTTTATCAGAATTCTTAAATGTAAAAATGTTTTTCCCAATTTATTGCTTCCCTTCTGATCTTGTTTGCATTAGTTTTGTTGGTATGAAAACTTTTTAATATAATCAAATTTTTCTACTTGGTGTTCAATTCTGAATTCCATTTCTTCTGTAAACACAAATTTCTCCCTTCTCCACAGATCTGAGAGGTAAACTATCCTTTGTTCTTCTAATTTGCTCATGATGTCGCTCTTTATGTCTAAATCATAAGCTCATTTTGACTTTATTTTGATATGTGGTATTAGGTGTAGGTTAATGCCTAGTTTCTGCCATACCAGTTTCCAATTTTCCCACTTGTCAAACAGTGAGTTATTATCCCAAATATTGGGTTCTTTGGGTTTGTCAAAAAATAGAGAGTTATAGTTATTGACTATTTTGTCCTGTGATCCTAACCTATTCCACTGATGAGCTACTCTATTTCTTAACCAGTAGGAAATGATTTTGATGATCACTGCTTTATAATATAGTTTAAATCTGGAACAGCTAAGCCATCTTCATTGGTATTGTTTTCACTAATTCCCTTGAAATTTTTGACATTTTGATCTTCCAGATCAACTTTATTATTATTTTTTTCTATGTCTATAAAACAATTTCTTGGGAGTTTGATTGGTATGGCACTAAATAAATAGATTAATTTAGGTAGTATTATCATTTTTATCATATTCTTTTGACCTACTGATGAGCACTTGATGTTTTTTCCAGCAGAATATTTGTGTGGAACATATATATAAATATATATATATATGTGTGTGTGTGTGTGTGTGTGTGTGTGTGTGTGTGTGTGTGTGTGTGTATGTGTGTGTGTGTGTGTGTGTGTGTGTGTGTGCAGAAAGTGTTTTGTAGTTGAATTCATATACTTCCTGACCCTTGGCAGAGAGATTCCCAAATTTTTTATATATCAACAGTTATTTTAAATGGAATTTCTCTTTGCATCTTTTGCTGCTGTACTTTATTGGTAATATATAAAAATACTGATGATTTATGTGAATTTATTTTGTATCCTGCAACTTTGCTAAAGTTGTGAATTGTTTCTAGTAGTTTTTTAGTTGATTCTCTAAAGTTCTCTAAGTAAACCATTAGTCTAGTTTGTCCCCATTACATATGATGCTTGCTGATGGTTTTTAATAGACTCTACTGATTATTTTAAGGAAAAGTTCATTTATTCCTATACTCTCTAGTACTTTTAATAGTAATTGGTATTGGATTTTATCAAATTTTTTTCTGCATTTATTGAGATAATCATATGATTTTTGTTAGTTTGTTTATTAATATAGTCAATTATGCTAATAGTTTTCCTAATATTGAACTAGCCCTGTATCCCTAGTATAAATTCCACTTGGTCATAGTATATTATCCTGGGGATGACTTTCTATAATCTCATTGTTAATATTTTACCTAAGATTTTTGCATCAATATTCTCCCTACCTGATTTAGGTATCAGCACCATATCTGTGTCATAAAAATAATATGGAGGACTCCTTCTTTCCCTGTTTTTTCAAGTAGTTTATAGTATTGGAATTAATTGGTCTTAAAATGTTTGCTAGAATTCTCATGTAAATCCATCTGTTGCTGGAGATTTTTTTTTCCTTAGGGAGTTAATTAATAGTTTATTCTATTTTTTTCTAAAATGTGAATGTTTAAATAATTCATTTCCTTTTTCTGTCAACCTGAGCAATCTATATTTTGACATTTCTCCATTTCATTTAGATTATCAAAATTATTGGTACATAGTTTGACAAAATAATTCCTAATTATTTCTCTATTTTTCTCTTCATTTGTGGAAAGTTCTCCCTTTTCATTCTTTCCTTTTTCTAATCAAATTAAAAGTTTACTTATTTTGTTTTTATTTATTAGTTTTATTTATTCTCCATTTTATTCATCTCTCCTTTTATTTTCAAATTTCATATTTATTTTGTTATTTTTTTAGCTTTTTTAGTTGTATGACTAATTCATTGATCTTCTCTTTCTCTATTTTATGCAATTAAGCATCTATAAATAGAAAGTTTCCCATAATAACCATTTTGGCTGCATTCAACAAATTTTAGTATGTTGTCTCATCATTGTCATTCTCTTGAGTGAAGTTGTTGATTGTGTCTATGAATTGTTGTTTCACTGATTCATTCTTTAGGAATAGATTATTTATTTTACAATTAATTTTTGGCCTTATTGTTATTAGCATTTCCAAAACCAAAGCAAATAACAGTGGAAAGAAAACCATCCTTGCTTAATTACCTATTTATAAAAAAAAAAAAAAAGATTCTAGCATATAGACATTATATATGATACTTGCTTTTCTTTTTAGTTAAATTTTATGATATTTAGAAAGCTACCTCTATATCTATACTTTGTTGGGTTTTTATCATGAAAGCATATTGTATTTTGTCAAAGACTTATGCATCTATTGAGATGATAATGTGGTTTTACTTTTTAATATTGCAAGCTGTGATAATTATTTCATCATATTTAAATTGAACTATCATTTCATCAATGGTATAAATTCTACTTAGTAAAAATGAACAACTTCTTGAATACATTACTGTGGTATAGTTGATAGAATTTTGTTTAAAATATTGAATCAGTACTCATTAACACTACTGACAGAGTTTTCCTTTTTCTTTCTTTCTTAGTATTGGGCAATATTTGCTTTGTTGTGCCATAGTTCCCTTTTATTGTCTTGATTCAGTTTCCCTAATTGTCCTGACTCAGTTTCCCTAAATTGTTCTGCTTCAGTTCCTAATTGTTCTGTTTAATCCTGCAACACCACCACTCCCTCCTAATCACATCATCCAGATAAGGAAAAAAACCTTCTACCATAGACATCATCAGAATGTCTGGTGCCTGTCCCCACCCTGTCAGAACTGGATTGATAGTTCTGTTCCCACTCTCAGCACTCTGACTCCACCCCTGCCTACATCTATCCCTGTAGTGGAGCCACTTGTGTTTGTGTGTGTGTGTGTGTGTGTGTGTGTGTGTGTGTGTGTGTATGATGAGTATGTATATATATGATGTGTGTATATATATATATGATGAGAGTCTCATTCAGCCCTGGAACCAAACCATCAATCCATTTGGTCCCAGTAAATCTCTCTCTTTCAAATAAAATATTAAAACCTCTCTAATCTCTATCCTGCCTCAGTTTCTCTGGTATTACAGCTTCATAAAAGTATTTTCTAAGTTTCAAAGAATAGGTTATCATGTACTAATTGCTTTCTTTTGAAAGTTTGGTAGAGTGCACTTTTGAATACATTAAAACCAAAAAAAAAAAAAAAAAGAATACATTAAAACCAGAAGTTTGTTATATTTCCATTCATCAATATTTGGAACAAGAAAGATTTTTTTTCATCTATGTTGGAAACTTGTTGTTTTTAGCATTTTGTTCAAGGAACAGCTATTCAAGTAAATATTCATTTTATTTATTTCACTTGTGTCTTCTCATAAGCATTCGAACACATGTTATTACATGCTGAAATTTCATGAAACTTTCCTCTGAGAACAGTGAAAATGAAAAATCAATAAAGGTCTAGAAGAATACATTCCAAGAATTTGGAAGAACATAAATGTAAAGCTCATATTTAATCATCTCTATTTAAAACAACAACAACAACCCTAGCTTAAAGTGAATGAATAGGATCAATCCAGAAGAAGATGTAATTTATTTTGCTAAGTAATATCTTGATTTCCTTATGGAATTCCATTGCCTCAGTCATTGAGAATTTTATTTTTATTTTGCTAATTCTCCTACTTTATCAGGTGACTCAATAGTGCATTTAAGGTACAAGATAAAAACATTTTGCAAAAAATAAGTAGACATACAAAAATGGAGATTGGGAAGTGTGGGGTATTAAGCACATAAGTATTTGGATATATTTCAACTTCAACTTCGCTTTCTCCATACCCAGCTTCATTCATAATATGTGCAATTGAGGCAAATTTGACATCAGCAAGGTTTTAAAATTTGATTTACTTCACAAATTCACAGGTAAAAATATGGAATACATTAGATAATATAGGAAATTTTAGTACTTTATCTTCTACAAATGCTAAAAGAAATAGTATCTGGGGGATCATTTAAGCATCTGGTTTAGATTTGAAATTTATGGATTCAAATATTTCTTTAAATCCTTTTAATCTGATGAAGTGAGTTTACTGAGTCATTTCCAATGTGATATATTCCAAAGACAAAAACCATGAGACAAGATAAGTAATCTAGTCTTGTGCAACTGGAACGTGAACTTGTCAAGCTTAAGAATGTCATGAATTTCAGTAAAGGAATGTAAGTTGTGCAGCAAAGACATCATTTTAGATCAATTTTGAACAAGTAGGCACCTCTGGTGGAATATAGTTGACCTTCAATTTCTCTGCATTCTTAGCAAACGTATTTGTTTCAAAGCATACCTAGCACAGAGAGAGTTCAAAGTTAGTAAATTTTGTCTTTGATATGAATTCTAGCAAAACCACCTGTCATCAAATTTAGCTATTTTGAATGAAATAATAACTATCTAGATCTTTGATGATATCTTTTTTATTCTTTATATTTTAAAACCAAATTTTATACTCAAAAAATGCAATCTGAAGTAGATGGAAAAATAAAAATTTGTATGAGGAACAAAAAAAAAAATAAAACTAAAAGGGGAAATCTTGCTACATAAAACTATCAACAAGTTTCTGAAAAATATGGACCTTTGTATTAAAAATAAAACCTATAAAGGACCAAGCTTTATTTCTATGAATATCCTCAAGAAAATATAACACCAATGCTAAATATTATGTTGTAGGCAATATGATATAGTACAATAAGGATTGAGGCTGGAGTGTACTTGTGTGGCAGTGTCAATGAAATGGAAGGTTTGAGGTTACTATTACCATTCTCATAATATCTAAATGTTAACATATTATTTAGGATACATAGAATCTGCAAATGCCTCCTCTTCTTTGTGAACAAATTAACATTGTTTTTGAAAAAAAATGTTAACATGCGCATGTACTCTTACAGGTAGTTACATAAATAGTTGAGACACTATTTCCCTTTTACTATGAGGGTACTGTTACTATTCTTGTATATTCTAATAATGCCCTTCCCTTCTTTTCTCTGTTTCAATCCATTTTGCTTTTCCTTTGCATCAATATCAGAACTCTAAGGGAAAACCTGGAGGACATTGTCCAGGTGATAACCAAATAATTTAAATGTTAAAACTCTGAAATTCCAGCTCTGTCACCAATAACCAATGACCACGAGCAAGCTATTTTGTCTTTTGTGAGGCTCAAGTCTTCCATTATAATGTGGGAAGGTCTGCCCTTGTACCTACCTCATAAGGCTATTATGAAGATAAATAAAATGTAGCATTTCCCAAGGATAGCTAGGGGATGTAGTGAATAGAGTACAAACATGAATTAAATATTCAGTAATCAAGGATAGTAAGTACTAGCAATTGGGAGCATAAGAGAAGACTTTATGTAAAATGCAGTATTTTAATTACATATTGATGCATAAAGTACAGGATAACTCCCTGGAGGGCCTCAGGATCAGCCAGAGTCAGGATAAATCAAAGCCCTAAGTCTTTAGGGGGAGAAGTGAAGGAGGCAGGCAAGCTGCCACAGGACTTGCCAAAGATGTATCCTGTATTCTGGAGTCCAGAGTCTTTAGCCACTCTCCTCCTAGTCTTGCCACCAAGTGAATCTGACTTTTCTCCCCCAGATCTCCAATCCCTGCCTACAATTATCTTAACACCAAGCATTAAGCTAGCACTAGTGGTGAGGAGAACCATCACATCACCATCTAATTAGCCTTAAGTGCTCAGTAGTTTAATTCAAGCATATCTTTTTGGAGTTTCAGACCTCTATATCTCCTACTTTCTTTTGTTTTAGAACACAAGTGGTCACATCCTCCTTGACTTCTCAGGAAATGGGGTTCTATCCACACTGGTGTATCAGTTTTCAATTGAATAGAAACAGGTGAGAGTGTTGGCAGGACTTCAACAGCAGCTCTGCCTAAAAAACCAAAGTACTCATTTGTAAACCTAACTGCTGTAAAATATCTCTTCTCCACAGATTGATGGGGATTTTTTCAACTATAAAAGGAGTAAAAACTTTTGTTTCACCTTCAAATGTCCATTTCAAAGTGATTGGTGTATTAACTCCAGTTTGTCTATTTCAGTGGGCTTGTATCCTACAGAGTTCACTATATTCAGAAAACCACAGCAAGTTTTGTGCAGGTTCTTGTCTAACCATGTCCTTGCTATAGATTTCCAATCACTAGGAGTTTAAATTTCATAAGCCAAGTTGGGTAATAACATCTTAACATAAGATGATGTAGACCCATAAAGAGTACGGGCCTTTTTCAGGTCTAGCTAGATTAAAAGGAGTGTATCTTCTCCTTTCTTGATCTGAAGAGTTAAGCCGTTCAATCATGGATGAATTATTATTCTCAAATCAGCAGTACTCTCCCTTCCTGTTTGGCTTTAAATAGTACCTTTTGTAATAGAGTCATGGGGGAGGGGTTGCTGGGGGGAGGTGCTAATGATATCACTGCTATACCAATCAGACTCCCAAGAAACTATTTTAGTGACCTAGAAAAAATAACAACAAAGTTCATATGGAAAAATAAAAGGTCTAGAATTTCAAGGGAATTAATGAAAAAAAAAATCAGATGAAGGTGGTCTAGGTATACGTGATCTAAAACTATATTATACAGCAGCAGTCACCAAAACCATTTGGTATTGGATAAAAAATAGACCCATAGATCAGTGGAACAGATTAGGTACAAAGGACAAAAAAGGGTACAACTATAGCAATCTAGTGTTTGATAAACCCAAAGATACCAATATTAGGGATAAAAATGCATTATTTGAAAAAAAAAACTGTTGGGAAAACTGGAAATTAGTATGCCAGAAATTATATATGGACCCACACTTAACACCATATACCAAGATGAGATCAAAATGGGCCCATGATTTAGGCATAAAGAATGAGATCATAGATAGATTAGAGGAACAGAGGATAGTCTACCTCTCAGACCTGTGGAGGAGGAAGGGATTTATGACTAGAGAAGAACTAGAGATCATTATTGTTCACAAAATAGAAGATTTTGATTACATCAAACTAAAAAGTTTCTGTACAAACAATACTAATTCAAACAAGATTAGAAGGGAAGTAACAAATTGGGAAAATATTTTTATCGTTAAAGGTTCTGATAAAGGTCTCATTTCCAAAATATGTAGAGAATTGATCCTAATTTATAAGAAGTCAAACCATTCTCCAATTGATAAATAATCAAAGGATATGAATAGACAATTCTCAGATAATGAAATTGAAACTATATCCACTCATATGAGTGTTCCAAATCACTACTGATCAGAGAAATGCAAATTAAGACAACTCTGATATACCACTACACACCTGTCAGATTGTCTAAGATGACAGGAACAAATAATTATGAATGTTGGAGGGGCTGTGGGGAAACTGGGACACTGATGCATTGTTGATGGAGTTGTGAAAGAATCCAACCATTCTGGAGAGCAATCTGGCACTACGCCCAAAAAGTTATCAAACTGTGCATACCCTTTGATCCAGCAGTGCTACTACTGGGCTTATATCCCAAAGAAATACTAAAGAGGGGAAAGGAACCTGTGTGTGCCAAAATGTGTGTGCCAAACTAGAAGATGAATGGATGTACATCAATTGGAGAATGGTTGGGTAAATTATGGTATATGAAGGCTGTGGAATATTATTGCTCTCTAAGAAATGACCAGCAGGATGAATTCAGAAAGGCTTGGAGAGACTTGCATGAACTGAAGCTGAGTGAAATAAGCAAAACCAGAATATCATTATACACTTTAACAACAATACTGTATGAAGATGTATTCTGATGGAAGTGGATATCTTCAACATAAAGAAGATCCAACTCACTTCCAGCTGATCAATGATGGACAGAAACAACTACACCCAGAGAAGGAACACTGGGAATTGAATGTAAAATATTAGCACTATTGTCTATCTACCCAGGTTACTTATACCTTCGGTATCCAATACTTAACGTGCAACAAGAAAGTTGGATTTACACACATATATTATATATAGGTTATACTGTAACACATATAAAATATATGAGATTGCCTGTCATCTAGGGGAGGGAGTAGAGGGAGGTAGGGGAAAATCTGGAAAAATTAATACAAGGGATAATGTTATAAAAAATTACTCATGCATATATACTGTCAAAAATGTATAATTATAAAATTAATTAAAAAAATAACTTTTCTTTTTTTCTAAAACTTGCGATTTTCTTTAAGGCCAATTGTATTATGTTGTATATAGAGAATGTTTCCTTAGAAATTTAGTCAGCACCATTATCATTGTAATATTCACATAGTTGATCTCCTACTAATTTCTATTTATCTGCATCTTTTTCTTCTTCCTTGAAGTATCAAGGGGACATGAATTCTAATGTTTCTAAGAGCCAACCAATCTGCTCCCAAGTTACCAGCAAACCTTGCCTCTTTATTAATCTAAGTATGCTTTCTATAGAGCTCCCTCAGGGTGAGGGTGGGGGTGGAGGAGAATCTTTTCTAATATCTGCCCCATTTCAGCTAGAAAATGAAAGTTACTAGTTTAGCCCTTGCCAAAGTTCTCTGTTTGTCTTTTAACACTCACCCTATTTTCTGGTCACAGGGACTTCTTCACTGAAATTAGGGTGCTTGGTCCATGTTGAGGCTCCAAATATAAAGTATGGGCTAGCTCCCTGGAGGGCTCACAATCATCCAGAGTCAGGATAAACCAAAGTTCTTGGTCTTTGGGGGAGAAGTTGAAGGAGGCAAGCAAGCTGCCACATGGCTTCCTAAAGATATATCCTGGATTCTGGCATCAGAGTCTCCAGCCTCTCTCTTCCTTGTCCTGCTGCCAAATGACTCTGCCTTCTCTCCTTCAGCCCTCCAATATGTGCCTATGATTATCTCAACAACAAATATTCAGCAAGTACTAATGGTGAAGAGAGCTATCACATCACCATCTAATTAGTATTAATTATTTTGTTGTCTGATTCAAGCATGCCTTTTTGGAGTTTTAGCCCTTTACATTGATGGGAGAAGGGTATTCTATGCAGCATCGGTAAGGAGGGACTGTATTCTAGGCATAGAGGACGAACACTATAAAGTACCTAAGATGGTAAATGGGAGATACAATATAATGCATGAAGAATAGAGAAGTGGCCAATTTGGCACAACCAAAAAGTATTAGAGGGCTTAATCCATAACAAGGCTGAAAATATAAATTGGGGAAGGCAACAAAGGGATTTTGAAGTAAAGTGCAAAATTTTATTTTAATCCTAAAAGCAATGGACCAGGAGCCACTTTATTGGAAAGGGGAGTGAAATGTTTGGACTTGCATTTCAGGAATATTGTTCAGGCTGCTATACTTAGGGCATTTCCCAAAGTTATTTATCTCTCAGTTGTCAAATCTAGCAGCCTTTTCTCAAACCTAATTCTTCTTGATCTTTCTGTAGTCTTTGACTCCTCCTTGAAATCTTCTACAGACAACACCTTCTTCTGATTTTTCTCCTGACTGTTACATTCTGAGTCCTTATCTTTTCTCCTTCCACAATATTTCTCTTGGTAATGTCATAAATGCCTATAGATTTCATTACCATCTGTATGCTGATGATTTTTAGAATATCTTTCCTGCCCCAATATTGATTTTCAGATTTTTTGAATCTGATGTCCAGTAGACATATAATTTTCAGTATTTCCAAAAGAGAACTATTATCTATTCTTTTAAACTCTGCCCTTTTCATCTTTTCTATTGAAGTAGAGAACAATAGCATATTTCCCATGCCCAGAGATTCAAAACATAAGAATCATACTGGATACATATCTAAGGTACTTCTGAGGCCTGTCAATTTCAACTTTGTGATTGTTCAGAAGTGTCTGCTTCTTATAGTCCCTGACACATACTTTTTAATTCAGTGATATTGTTTACTAGCTGTTCCATAAATAAAACATTTGATTTCTTGGCTCTAGTCATTTTCTCTGGCTTTCCCCCAAGCTTTCAATGGTATCTTTTCCCTGTTCTAACTACTGACTTCTCTGGTTTCTTTTAAATTTCAATTAAAATTCTACCTTACATAGGAAGTATTCCCCAATGCTTCTTAATTTCAATACTTTCCCTGTTGAAATTATTTTCCATGTCTCCAGTATTTATTGTTGTTGGCCAGTCATTTCAGTCATATCTATCTTTGTGACCTCTCCTAACTGCATGAAGATGAATTTGAATACGCATTTTCATGACTCCAGCCCAAACACACTATCCTTTGCACCACCAAAGTACTGGAATTTTTCAATCCTCAAGGTTCAAAGCTATTCTACTTGAAATTGAGCAGGGATGGGGGAGGTGAT
Organism: Sminthopsis crassicaudata; assembly: GCF_048593235.1. Classification (NCBI taxonomy): domain Eukaryota; kingdom Metazoa; phylum Chordata; class Mammalia; order Dasyuromorphia; family Dasyuridae; genus Sminthopsis; species Sminthopsis crassicaudata. Next base: position 198,092,880 of record NC_133618.1, on the reverse strand, counting down.
CATTAACATCCTGAGAAATAGTTCTATTCCTTCTTTGAATGAACTGAGATTATTTTTACTTAAGTGGCTAAGACAAAACACTGATACTCTCTGGATTCAAGTGAGCTGATCTGTAAAATAAAAAAGGTTATGCTAGATAATCTTTTGGGTTTCTTCCAGTTCTGAATGCTATGACATTTACAAGTGCATATTTACAACCTGATTTTGTTTCTCTGTATGTAGGCACATAGAAGAACCACCCACAGCTACAGAACTGTACTAAAAGAGAGTAGGAGAAAGTATGATTTATTTGCCTTTATACCTCATCTCCCAGTTCAATGCATCAACTCCAATTTTAGCTTAATCCTCCCAATCTGAGTCATGGCTAAATTCCCAGTCATGTATTCTGACTCTGTTGGAAAACTAATATATTGGAATTAAAAAGGTGCAGGTGTAAAGCCACCATGATTCCCTATCTCAGCTCTGTCTCAAGTTTATTTCCTATTTTTGGACAGGTGATTCAAACAGCAAAGGGAAAACAAGTCATCCAGAACTCAACTGTTCCTTCTCTTGGGAATTATATGAATTTACACTTTTAACTGCATAGTTCTTCAAAAATTGTTCAGTGACTAATTTCAATATTATACATGGTTTTGCACATTTCAAAGTATAATTTCCCTAACACAGACAGCACTAGATACCTTGGAATTTCACAGTCCACCCAAAGTTTCTCATAAGAGAAATGAGAAAACTGGACCAAAAGAAACCATTTGTGAAGTGATTGTCACTGGCAATCTGGGGAATTTCATAGTGGGTATGGAGCTACAGTGTCCTGGATAACTTCTACTATACTATCTAAGTTACTGGTTTGGGGGAGATAGATGTTGTAGTCTAATTTTAATTGAGAAGAAGTTTGTGAATGGTTTATGTCTGTGATAACCTTTACTTCACTGAAAGTTATCAAAAGAATGATTGGATGCATTCACATTTAGTAGATGTAGCACTCCACAGTGAATAAAAAGCTGATCTTGAAGTCATAAAGACCCAATTGAAAATGTTGCTTTCAACATATATCAGATCCTTGGGTAAGTCGTTTAACTTCTCAATTGTTGGAAAGTTAACTAACTATAAATTGCAGACAAGATAGTTATCTGCATTGAGAGGATATTTTTTACCTGGAAGATTCATAATGTGAATAAATCATAATTCCACTAAAAACAATAGGATAAATCTGGATATCACATATATATATATTTTACAACTATATCTATGTCTAAGCCTACACCATTATCCCATCTCTTTCATGGTCTCTCTCTATCTTCCTCTCGTCAACATATATAATAATCGTGTGTTTATATATGTATTTGCATATTGTATGAATATATTTGTATACTGTATGAATATACAGAGTGTATATTTGTGTTTTATATGAATATACAGAGTGTTACAAGTATCTTAAAGTTGTTTCAAGCAATTAAATTTTAAAGTCTTGTTTAGATATAATGTGTGTATTGTATGAGCTGTGTATGGGGGGTAGGGTATGAGGATGGGAGTGTGGATGTGTGATTTTTGTCTCTGTAAGAAAATTCCAAAGTGGAAAATCATTGGTTAATTTAGATAATCCTCTCTGCTGAAACTTAGTTTTAGAGAATTTTCAAAATGAAATGCCACTTTTTCACTTTTGTTTTCCATTTACTAAAGTGAGGGTACCAATATCTTTTAAAAAGAGATTATTTATTATATTATTATCTCTAAAATAAAAGCCTTCAGTAAAATGTTTTCTTTGTCTTTACTCAATCTTATATATATATATATATATATATATATATATATATATATATATATATATATATATATATATATATATATATATATATATAGAGAGAGAGAGAGAGAGAGAGAGAGAGAGAGAGAGAGAGAGAGAGAGAGAGAGAGATAGGGAGATATATTCCTTTATATCTAATGGTAGCTATCTTTCCAGTGAGAAGGAAATTTGCATGATAATTTTGTTGTATATTTGAAAAGAATAACAAGTTGTATGTAGTATTTAGACTTTCATATGTGATCATCTTTTTACTGAATTATATTATAGAAATGCTTGGTTTAGTCCATAAATTACAAATAAAAACAATTAATCAACTATGGAACCTTCCCTTTCTATAAACAACAGTTTAAAGCCCATTTTATAATGCAATTGAAGCACCACAATGTCCTCTTGACCTAACATAGCCAAATGGATAAGTTAAGGGAAATATGGTAAATTTTGTTTGGTCTATTAATATCTTGGAATTGTTTTGAAAAATAGAAATGACATTTTTCCTAAAACACTGAGGAAGTGGGGAGGGATGAAAAGAGAAATTAGATATGGAGCCAAGCAACCAAGAGTTAAATCCTGGCTCTATTACTTACTATATGTAATATCTTTGACAAATCATTTCATTTCCTTGGTTCTCAGTTTCCTTTAAATAAGAAGTTTGAATGCATAACCTCAGGTGTCCTTTCTAGCTCTAAACCTATTATTCTTTCTTGATTTTTTTCTTTGAAAAAATATGCCACACACTCTTTAGTATCACTAAACTCATAACATCTCATTATTAGAGGTGATCAAGCCATATTTTGTCAGAAATGAAGATTTTCCAATTGAGAAGAAAATATTACCTGCATGTGATCATAAGATTTAGGAGGAGAAGTGGCATTACAGATAATTTTTTACACCTTTAAATATTATTTTCTATATGAAGAGATTAATACTCTGAGAAGAAAAATGATGGGCTCAAGATTACACACATAGTACACACATAGTCAGAGTGAAGACTTAAACCAAAGTCTGTTCTTTCCAATATTTCCTGTCATTTGCAAACACTTAAGGGACAATTTTTACTCTCAATTTTAGAAAAAACACTCAAATAAATACTTGCACTGATTCATTGGTATTCCATTTCTTAGAGCTGAACTTAGCAGACTGTGGAGATATACTCAAGTTCTTTAAATTTCTGTTGTACTTATTATGTCTTGTTAAGAAATTAAGAAGGATTTAATGGAGGAGATAGCATTTGTGATTTACCAAATAGGAGTAGAAATTGAACAGAGAAAACTGGGGAGAAGCTTAATTTAATTTAATATTTGATTTTTCAAGGCATCCATCATGATTCACTATTATTTTTCAGAATGTGTTTAAGAATTTGTTCCAATATTTTATATACTGCTTCCAGTATGTAAAATTATTCTAGACATACTTCTATTTACAAGTTCTTTCACTTGATTCAGATATGTCTTTTCTAGTTGATTTGGGCATTTATAGTAATCAAAATTTCTTAGTTGCACAAAGTAATTTTTAAATATTCCTATATACAATGTCCCAATATACAATGTTCTCTTGGTTCTGCTTATTTAATTCATCATTATTTCAAGTTTACCCATGTTTGTCTAAGATCATCAAACTCATCATTTGTTATAGCACAATAGTATACCATCACAACCATATATCATAACTTGAACTGGTTTTCTGATTAGATGTCTTTGCATTAAATATTTCTTCATTAAGTTTGCTTTTTCTCTGTTCTTTTCATTTTTAAGCTGGTTCATAAAGAACCAAGGCAAAATACAAGCTGGATAGTTTTCTGATGTGACTGAACACTTCATTTTCCTCTCCAAAACAATAACTTTATTTAAACATTATAGTTGATTGTAATACAGTTTTAGCCACTAAGTCTAATAGTGAATTCATCTGGAAAATCCTATGGCAAAACTCAAATTTCTAAGCTGGGAAAATGTATTAAGAAAAGTGGTTTATCTTCAGTTATATGTTAAAATATTGAGAAAAACACTAAGGTACTTTTAAAACTTACTCAGTGATGCTCTTGTATTCAATGATATTGAAGCTCGAATTCCCTTATATGAATGTTTTTTTTCAATCCTTAGAACTAAAATGTATGAAAGAACTACAAGAATGTGGTTCAAAAACATCCAGGCATTGGAACTTTGATTTGGCAGAGATTTACTGGAGAGCATAAACAGATGTGCCCACTCAGTTAGCTGTATTCCAAATCTACCACCTGGTAACAGTATCATCCAAGAGAAAAGAAATATTGTATTGAAATGAGCACTGAGTATGTAATAAGCCAACTTGGGATGAAACATGGGTGTTACTTAGTCTGTGCTGATGGGCAAGTCATTTCCCTCTATTAAAAATCTATTTTAACACAAATAAAATAAGGGAACTGAACTTGTTTCCTTCCAGCTCTAATATTTTATGAAAGCCTACAGTCTACATCACACCAGTGAATAACAATTCAGAAAAGCCTGAGATAATTGAAATTTAAATATGAAATTATCATTTGAGGATAATAAGATTGAGAAGAGTTTTCTCTATTCCTAGCCCAGTAATCAAATAGGATGATCTGCTTTGCTCAGTTTTCAATCTATATGATAGACTGAAAAAAAATATGAAACTGTGGTATAGTGAAAAGAAAATGAGTTTTGGAATTAACATTAAGTTCCAGTACTACCATTTACAAATCCAGGTTAATTTCTATGTCAGTCCCACTCTCTCAAATATTTAGTCTATTAAAAAAGGATTAGAACACAAAAGTTAAGGACAGCTGAGTACTACGTGGATAGAGCACCAGGCCTGAATTTAGGAGGAGGAGCTGAGTTCAAATCTGGTCTCAGACAAAACACTTTCTAGCTATGGTTCCCCTGGGCAAGTCACTTAACCACAATTGCTTCAAAGGAAAAAAAAAAAGTACACAAAAGTTATCTACTTCCCTTGACTGTTAGGAATATCAAATAAAAAAGTGGATATCTAGGACATTGTAAATTTGAAAGTACTATACCAGTAAAAACTGTCAATTATTAATTTCATAGAGAAGAAAAGATATAAAGATGATCTCAATTAGTACATGATCTTGAATTGTTAGATCTTTTCTATTGGAAGGAGCATTAAGATAGAGGAGTCAATACTTTTCTTGGAGAAACTAAATCCGGGTGTTGTGTTTTGCTTCAGATCACAGTTTGTGAGGATATTAATTTCACTGGGGTAGACAATATAAGGAGTCAGAGGTGGAGCCAAGATGGTGAAGAAGGCACACACTCTTTAAGCTCCTCTAATGCCCTCAATACCAATTTTTGAATTCAGCCTCAAAAATAGTGCTTGACTGGTGAAATTCACAATAATTTACTATCCCAAGATAATCTGGAAGACCGCCAGAGTAGGTTTGTCCTGAGGGGTGGAAACAGACCAGCAACAGACAGGGAGAGAGGAAAGTCTGGCGTCCTGAGTGGACCAGGGAATGGGTAGCCTCTGTGGATAGAAGAACAGTGGAAATGACTGTGCCATAGGCTGACTGCTTTGCCTTGATTAGAAAGCAGTGGACCAGCAGAGAGAGTAGAGCCAGAGGTACAGGGTACTCTAAAAATACCAGAACTGTATTCCCCCCCAAACCAGAAGTGACTCAGCATAGACCAGCAAAACTGTACAGCTGCATGCTGAAGAATGGCCAGGGCAGCTGCAAATCTACACATCAGAGGCTGCACCCGCAGCCCAGGGCAGCTTCTAATCTGTACAGTGGGGGGCTCAGGCTGGGGCAACAGAACTTTTGCACCAGGAGTGTGCTTCCAGGGCAAAGACACTTCCAGTCCGTGTAAGGCTATTCAGCTGGTCAGCTTCTAATACCCACAGCCCCCACAGCAGGCTTTGGATTGGGGTAGGGACACTTTTACTGCTCAGCCTCTTCCCTCAGGGCAGTCATTAATCTACAAAGCAGGGTTATTAGGAGAGCACCCCCCACAGCTGGGCCACGCAGGCCTGAGTCACTTATGTTGGGGAACTATTTCCCAGAGCACTCCCGTACTTGGCCACTCTTTGTTGCCCGTTAACAGGCCGTCCATACACCTATCCCTGCTCTGCAGAAGAAGCTTGTAACCTTCTGGCCCTGAAGGCAGACCCTACAAATTTTTAAAAAATGACTAAGAAATTAAAAAGACAATTGATAGCTTCTATACAGAAAGAGAGCAGGTTTTCAACACCAAGGAGACTAATAGCAGACAGTCTCCAGACAATTGTTGGTCCCCAACAGAAAAGGGTCTCCTAGAAGAGGATATTAAAATTTTAAAAGAGAGCTAGAAGAAAAATGAGGAAAGGAAAGAGAATCTATGAAAGAGAGTAACAACTGCCTGAAATGTGAATTGGAAAAGGTTAAAAACTCCCAGGAAGTGCAGGGAAACAGAACCTGTGAATTGGAAAATGTAAAGAACTCTTTTATTTGGTAGATACATTCCCAAATATTTTATACTCTCAACAGTTGTTTTGAATGGAATTTCTCTTTCTATCTCTTGCTGTTGAATTTTGTTATTGATGTATAAAAATGCTGAGAATTTATGTGAATTTATTTTATATCCAGCAACTTTGCTAAAGTTGTGAATTATTACTAATAACTTTTTACTAGAATCTCTGGGGTTCTCTAAGTATACCATCATATCATCTGCAAAGAGTGATAGTTTGGTTTCCTCATTACCTACTCTTGTTCCTTTAATCTCTTTCTCGACTCTTATTGCCGAGGCTAGCATTTCTAATACAATATTGAATAATAATGGTGATAGTGGCAAACTTGTTTCACTCCTGATCTTACTGGAAAATGTTCCAGTTTATCTCCATTACATATTATGCTTACTGACGGTTTTAAATATATGCTCCTGAATATTTTAAGGAATAGTCCATTTATTCCTAAACTCTCAAGTGTTTTTAGTAGGAATGGATGTTGGATTTTATCAATTTTTTTTTCTGCATCTATTGAGATGATCATATGGTTCTTATTAATTTGATTATTAATATGGTCAATTATACTAATAGTTTTCCTAATATTAAACCAGCCCTGCATTCCTGGTATAAATCCTACTTGTTCATAGTGTATGATCCTGGGGATGATTTTCTGAATTCTTTTTTGCTAATATCTTATTTAAGATTTTAGCATCAATATTCATTAAGGAAATTGGTCTATAGTTTTCTTTCTCAGTTTTCAAACTACCTGGTTTAGGTATCAGTACCATGTCTGTGTCATAAAAGGAGTTTGGTAGGACTCACTCCTTCATCCCCTATTTTTTTCAAATAGTTTATATAACATTGGAGCTAATTGTTCTTTAAATGTTTGGTAGAATTCACATGTAAACCCATCTGGTCCTGGGGATTTTTTCCTGGGGAGTTGATTAATAGCTTGTTCTATTTCTTTTTCTGAAATGGGACGATTTAAGCAGTTTACCTCCTCCTCTGTAAAACTAGAAAGCCTATGTTTTTGGAGGTAATCATCCATTTCACTTTATTGGCATAAAGTTGGGCAAAATAATTCCTTATTATTTTCCTAATTTCCTCTTCATTGGTGGAAAGAACCCCCATTTCATTTTTAAGACTAGCAATTTGATTTTCTTCTGTCCTTTTTCTGATCAGATTTAACAAAGGTTTATCTGTTTCATTGACATTTTCATAAAACCAACACATAGTTTTATTTATTAATTCAATAGATTTTTTTTCTTCCAATATTATTGATTTCTCCTCTTAATTTTAGAATTTCAAGTTTAGTTTTTGGTTGGGGGTTTTTCTAGCTTTTTAAGTTGCAGGTCCAATTCATTGATCTTCTTTTTCTCCAAAGATTTATCATACCTAGTTTTTCTAATGTTCTATTTACCTCTTTAATTTCTTTCGTATTTATTTTGTGGTTTGATTTACCTAATTCTGAGAGTGCAAGGTTAAGATCTCCAACTATTATAGTTTTGCTGTCTATTTCTTCATGCAACTCTCTTAACTTCTCCTTTAGGAAGTTAGATTCTATACCACTTGGTGCATATATGTTTAGTATTGATATGGCTTCATTGTCTATGCTACCTTTTAGCAGGATATAGTTTCTGTCCTTATCTCTTTTAATTAGATCAATTTCTGCTTTTGCTTGATCTGAGATAAGGATAGCTTCCCCTGCTTTTTTTGGCTTAACCTGAAGCATAATAGATTCTGCTCCAACTTTTTACTTTCACTCTGTATGTATCTTCCTGCTTTAATTGTGTTTCCTCTAAACAACATATTGTAGGGTTCTGACTTTTGATCCAGTCTGCTATCCACCTCCATTTAATGGGAGAGTTCATCCCATTCACATTTACAGCTAAAATTAATAATTCTGTATTTCCTGCCAGTATATTATCCCCAGATTATGCTTTTTTCCCTTGTTCCCCCTGAACCCCTTCCCCAATATTGAATTTATGAACCCCACTTGTGATGTGCAGCCCTCTCTTTTTAGTATATCTCCCCCCTCCTTTTAAGTTCCTTCCCCTTTCTTATACCCTCTCCTTATTCCTCTTTTCCTTTTTCTTTTTCCTCTCTACCTTATAATGAGGTGAGAGAGAATTCTCTGAAAAACAAATATGGCAATTATTTACTCTTTGAACCTATTCTTATGAGAGTAAGATTCATACAATGATTCTCCCCCTCTCTAATTTCCCTCAGATGTGGTAAATTTTCTATGCCTCTTTCTGGTATGTAGTTTCCCTCTTTTTATCTTTCCTTTCCCTTTTTCTGATACTGTCTCCTGCCCTTTACAACTTCCCTTTTTCATGTTATATCAGTAAAATCAAATTATCCATGTGGACTTTCTTTATATGCACAACAGAGATACAGTTCTGAAGAGTTTTTTTTACCTTTTTCTGCTATTCTTGAGTCTTTTGAATGTAGATCAAAATTTTTGTTTAAGTCTGGTTTTTTTCTTAGAAACAAAAAATGGAATTTCTCTGTTTCATTAAATGTCCATCTTCTTCCATGGAAGAAAATGCTAAACTTAATTGGGTACTTTATTCTTGGTTGCAATACTTGTTCTTTTGCCTTTCAGAATATCAGGTTCCAGGCCCTTCGATCCTTTAATATGGAGGCAGCCAGATCTTGAGTGACCCTTATTGTGGTACCTTGATATTTGAATTGTTTTTTCATAGCTGCTTGCAATATTTTTTTCCTTTGTTTGGTAGTTCTGCAGCTTAGCCACAATGTTCCTTGGAGTTCTTTTTTAGGGTCTTTTTCAGAAGGTATTCAATGAATTCTTTCAACGCTTCTTTTCCCTTCTGTTTCTATTATCTCTGGACAGTTCTCTTTGATGATTTCCTCCAAAATAGAATCTAGGCTCTTTTTTTCATCATAATTTTAGGGAAGTCCAATGATCCTCAGATTGTCTCTCCTAGATCTATTTTCCAGGTCTGTAGATATTCCCTGTAAATATTTGACGGTATTCTCCAGCTTTTCTTCTTCTTCTTCTTCTTCTTCTTCTTCTTCTTCTTCTTCTTCTTCTTCTTCTTCTTCTTCTTCTTCTTCTTCTTCTTCTTCTTCTTCTTCTTCTTCTTCTTCTTCTTCTTCTTCTTCTTCTTCTTCTTCTTCTTCTTCTTCTTCTTCTTCTTCTTTTTTTTTTGTTTTGTTTTGTTTTGTTTGACTGATTCTTGTTTCTCAATGAATCATTCATTTCTATTCGTTTAGTCCTGATTTTTAATGAGTTATTTTCTTCATTCACATTTTTAGTATTTTTTGCATATGCCCAATTGAGTTTTTAAATGAATTATATTATTATATTGCTCTGTTGAATTTTTTTCCATTTCACTATGTATATATATATATATATATATATATATATATATATATATATATATATATATATATATATATATATATACATATATATATATATATATATATTTTTTTTTTTTTAGTGAGTTATTTTCTTTTTCCAAATCACAAATCTTACTTTCTTGGGATTTTTTTTATCTTTTCCAATTCAGAAATCCTACTTTCCTGTGATTTTTAACCTTTTCTAATTTTCTAATTCACAAATTTTGTTTTCCTGCACCTCCTGTGAATTCTTTATTTTTTCCAATTCAAATTTCATTACCTTGTTATTGTCTATCATAGCTTCTCTTTCCTTTCCCCATTTTTCTTCAAATTCTCTTAACTTTTTAATAGTCTCTTCTAGGAGAGAGTTATGTGATTGGGGGCAGGTATCATTCCCCTTTAGGGTGTTATCTGGAGACCCTCTGCTGTTAGCCTCCTTGGAGTTCGATATTCTCTCTTTCTCTGTATAGAAGGTGTCAATCGTTCTCTTCAGTTTCTTATTCATTGTTTCTGTTGGGGATTGGTCTGCCCTTGGGTACAAAATTTACCAGCTTCTTCCCAGACTGGGTATAGATGTAGCAATCCTGTGACTGGGCGAGAGAGTTCCCCTGCCCCCTGGAAATGTCTTAGAGGTGGTTAGCACAGCTGCGCTGTGAGAAAGTGAAGGTCCCCCACTGTGTGGCCTAGCAACTGTCCTACAACTGGGGCCTGAACAGTAAAAGCATCACAAACCTGAGCCAAATCCTTCCATGGGGCCGTGGATACTAGCAGCTGGGGTGAAAAGTCCCTGTGCTCAAACTGGAAGTCTCTGCCTGGAAAGTGCCGTCCCTGCTGAGAAGGTTCCCCTGTTTTGAGAGTTACACTGCTGCTGGAGTTTCACTACCGAGAGAATTCCACTGCCTTAGGCTCAGCCCCACACTATGTGGATTAGAGGCTGCCCCTGGCTGTGTCCTCTGCTGTTCACGTTGTTAACTGCCCCAAGGAAAAGCCCTGGACAGCAGCAGGCAGCTGCATAGCCATACCAAGATCTGTGTTAGGTCACTTCCAGTTTGGGGTGATTATGTTTTCTGGCTTTTTACTTTAAAGTGGCTTTGATTTCTCTTCTGATCTGCTGTTTTATAAGCAGAGTAGAGTTATCAGCCTATGCCACATTCTTCTATCTTCTCTGATCCCAGAGTTCTCCCCGGCCCATTTGGCAAAGTGCTCTAGCCCATAGTCTAACCCTGTCTGTGCTGGTCTTTTTTTTTTTCCTCCCCTCAAAACAGACCTTTTCTGTTGAAATTCCAGGTTCTCTTTGGCTGGTAAGTTGTGCTTCTAATCCTTGTGGTTTTTATCAGTCCAGCTTTATTTTTGAGGCTGATTTAACTGGTTGGTATTGAGGGTAGAAGGGAGCTTAGAAATGCGTGTGTATCTTCTCTATCATTTTGGCTCCCCCCACTCTGGACTATTCCTTAAAATACTCAGGAGCATATATTTAAAACCATCACTAAGCATCATATGTAATGTATTTAAACTGGAACCTTTCCCAGTAAGATCAGGAGTGAAACAAGGTTGCCCACTATCACCATTACTATTCCATATTGTATTAGAAATGCTAGCCTCAGCAATAAGAGTGAAGAAAGTGAAGCCAATACCAAGAGATAAAAAGAGAAATAACTGCTGATAGTATAAAATTTGTGGGAATCTATCTACCAAGAGAAGTCAGGAATTATATGAGCAAAATTACAAAACACTTGCCACAAAAATAAAGTCAGATTTAAATAATTGGAATGACATTAATGCTCTTGGATAGGCCAAGCAAATATAATACAGATGGCAATACTCCCTAAACAAATCTATTTATTTAGTGCTATACCAACCAGACTCCCAAGAAACTATTTAATGACGTAGAGAAAATAACAACAAAATCCATATGAAAGAACAAAGGGTCGAGAATTTCAAGGGCAACCATTTGGTATTGTTTAAAAAACAGACTAGTTGATCAGTGGAATAGGTTAGGTTCACAGGACAAAATAGTGAACAACTATAGCATTCTAGTTTTTGACACACCCAAAGATCCCAACTTTTGGGATAAGAAGTCATTATTTGACAAAAACTGCTAGGAAAACAGGAAATTAGTATGGCAGAAATCAGATATGGACCCATACTTAACACCACATACCAAGATAAGATCAAAATGAATCCATGATTTAGGCATAAAGAATGAGATCATAAATAATTTAATGGAACAAAGGATAGTTTACCTTTCAGACTTGTGGAAAAGGAAGGAATTTGTGACCAATGGGCCACCAGAGATCATTATTGATCACAAAATTTTGATTACATCAAATTCAAAAACTTTTGCACAAACAAAACTAATGCCAACAAGATTAGAAGGGAAGTAGCAAATTGGGAAAATATTTTTACAGTTAAAGATTCTGATAAAGGCATATTTCCAAAATATGTAGAGAAGTGACTCTAATTTACATATGTGCATATATGTATATAACTACACAATACATTGTATATGCAGAATGAGCTTCAGTGATAAATCATACATTGGGGCTTCTGGGGGAGGTCATCAGGTGACTTGAAGTCACATCAGGTGACTTACGAATCTGGAGAGATGAAGCAGTACATGAGCTCAGGATAAGTCAGGGGGGGGGCACTAAGGTCAGATCCCCAGTGATGATAAAGTGATGACATATGTTAGCAATATTCCATCTCCTTATGAAACTACAGAACACACATACATTGATAAAAATGATGACCACAACAGCCAGACATGAGGTCACTATGGATACAGGGCCATGGCCTGGTACCAGGAGGCTCACTCTAGGCAACAATAGCAATCAGTACTGCAACATGCTCTAGAGAGGAAGCCATAACATTGTCATATATTCCTCTGCATATATTCCCATATATTCCCCCTGCAGTGGCTATGACTTGCTCAGCTTGCACTGTACATCCCTCGCGCCTGTCTGTTGTGGTGGCTTCCTTTACATTACAAGGCCACAGGCCATCAGTTCTCTGTCGTCTACATCTCTCTCCCTTTCCCACACCATACACCCCGCCCTGGGAATTCACCTCACCTTGGTATTGCCTTACATTCTGTCTCCACCGCTTCAGCCCAGTGCAGGAAGTATGGGTTGCTAATGTGAGTTTATGTCGCATCACTTCTGGTCTGGTTTTGCCATAAGCAGGCTGGCAATACCAGTAGTCCTCATGTGGCCCACGTACTGTAGTTTGAGGACCCCTGCTCTAACCTCTTTACTTTTCATCACTTATTTTCATCACTAGTCCAATTCAACTACATAGAGATATGTTCCTACACTTGATTTCACCTTTACCACTAATGTTTCAGTTCTATGTTCATGAATTCTGAAATTCCCTTATATGACCAAAATATATTGCCATTTAACCTCTTTCCTCTTTCTTCACAGTGATATCTACCCCCTCCACACTCCATTTTTTTTCCAATTCCTTTATCCCTTCACTGGCTATACTCTCTTTTCTTTCTCATCTTCACTTCTTAGGGAACCAATATTAACTCTAAAATGCCTTCTAAAATTCCTTTATGCCTCATTCTATTACCTACATAGATATGCCAATCTATAGCTTTAGAATATTCCCACCTTCCAATACCTTTATTTCTATTCATATGTTACTATAAGAAAAAAATCATGAAACCATACAGATTGGGTCTTGCACAAAGACCTGTTACAAATTTATATTACACAATCTCAACACATACTATGTTTTTTTTTTTAATGACCCAAAGAGAAATTTAATTAAAAAAAACTTCATGATAGAAAATAATATACAGTTTTAATGACTATTGCATTATTTATAATATCAAAAATGGTTTAATGTCATTTATACACATGAATGACATGTTCTACTTTTTAAAATAATTACAACTGTTTATTGACAGTACATATGCATGGGTGATTTTTTTTTTTACAAGATTATCCATTGCACTCACTTCTGTTCCAATTTTTCCCTTCCCTCTTTCCACCCCCTCCTCTAGATGGCAAGCAGTCTTATACATGTTATATATGTTATAGTATATGCTTGATACAATATATGTGGGCAGAACCAAACAGTTCTCTTGTTGTACAGGAAGAATTGGATTCAGAAGGTAAAAATAACCTAAGAAGAAAAACAAATGTGCAAAGAGTTTGTATTCATTTCCCACTGTTGTTTCTCTGGGTGTAGCTGCTTCTGTCCATCATTGATCAACTGGAAATAAATTACATCTTCTCTTTGTCAAAGATATCCATTTCTATCAGAATACATCCTCAAACAGTATTCTTTGTGCAGTGTATAATGATCTCCTGGTTCTGCTCATTTCACTTACCATTTCAGTTCATGTAAATCTATTCAAACCTCTCTGTATTCATCCTGCTGGTCATTTCTTACAGAACAATAATATTCCATAACATTCATATACTACAATTTACCCAACCATTCTCCAATTGATGGCCATCCATTCATTTTCCAGTTTCTAGCCACTACAAAAAGTGCTGTCACAAACATTTTGGCACAAACAGGTCCCTTTCCCTTCTTTAGTAATTCTTTGGGATATAAACCCAATAGTAACTCTGATGGGTCAAAGGGTATGGACAGTTTGACAATTTTTGGGCATAATTTCAGATTGCTCTCCAGAATGGTTGGATTCTTTCACAACTCCACCAACAATGCATCAATGTTCCAGTTTTCCCTTATCCCCTCCAACATTCATCATTATTTGTTCCTGTCATCTTAGCCAATCTGACAGGTGTGTAATGGTATCTTAGAGTTGTCTTAATTTGAATTTATCTGATCAATAATGATTTGAAACACTATTTCATATGAATGGAAATAGTTTCAATTTCATTATCTGAAAATTGTCTATTCATATCCTTTGACCATTTATCAACTGGAAAATGGCTTGATTTCTTATAAATTAGAGTCAGTTCTCTACATATTTTGGAAATGAGACCTTTATCAGAACCTTTAACTGTAAAAATATTTTTCCAATTTTTACTTCTCTTCTAATCTTGTTTGCATTAGTTTTGTTTGTACAAAAGCTTTTGAATTTTGATGTAATCAAAATTTTCCATTTTGTGATCAACAATGATCTGTGGTTCTCTGTTGGTCACAAATTCCTTCCTCTTCCACAATTTTGAGAGGTAAATTATCCTATGTTCTTCTAATTTATTTATGATCTCATTCTTTATGCATAAATTATGGACCCATTTTGATGTTATCTTGGTATTTGGTGTTAAGTGTGAGTCCATGACTAATTTCTGCCATGCTAATTTCCAATTTCCCCAGCAGTTTTTGTCAAATAATGAATTCTTATCCCAAAAGTTGGGATCTTTGGGTTTGTCAAACACTAAAATTCTATAGTTGTTCACTATTTTGTCCTGTGAACCTAACCTATTCCACTAAAAAACTAATCTATTTCTTAGCCCATACCAAATGGTTTTGGTGACTGTTGCTTTATAATATGGTTTTAGATCAGGTATAGCTAGGCCACCTTCATTTTTTTTTTCATTAATTCCCCTGAAATTCTCGATGTTTTGTTCTTCCATATAAATTTTGTTGTTATTTTTCTAGGTCATTAAAATAGTTTCTTGGGAGTCTGATTGGTATAGCACTAAATAAATAGATTAGTTTAGGGAGTATTATCATTTTCATTACATTCTCTTGGCCTATCCAACAGCACTTAATATTTATCCAATTATTTAAATTTGACTTTATTTGTGTAGAAATTGTTTTGTAATTTTGATCATATAATTACTGACTTTCCTTTAGTAGATAGATTCCCAAATATTTTATGCTTTCAACCGTTATTTTGATTGGAATTTTTCTTTGTACCTCTTACTGTTATATTTTGTTGGTGATGTATAAAAATGCTGAGAATTTATGTGGATTTATTTTGTATCCTGCAACTTTACTAAAATTGTGATTTCTAATAGCTTTTTATTAGAATCTCTGGGGTTGTCTAAGTATACCATCATATCATATGCAAAGAGTGATAATTTGGTTTCCTCATTATCTACTCTAATCCCTTTAATCTCTTTCTTGACTTTCATTGCCAACACTAGTGTTTCTAATACAATATTGCATAATAATGGTGATAGTGGACAACCTTGTTTCTTACTGGGAAAGGTTCCACTTTTTCTGCATTACACAGGATGCTTACTGATGGTTTTAAATATATGCTCCTGACTATTTTAAGGAAAAGTCAATTTATTCCTATGCTCTCAAGTGTTTTTTATTAGGAATGAATTTTGGATTTTATGAAATGCTTATTCTACATCTATTGAGATGATTATATGGCTTTTGTTAATTTGGTTATTGATAAAGACAATTATGCTAATAGTTTTCCTAATATTGAACCAGCCCTGCATTCCTGGTATAAATCCTACTTGGTCATAATATATTATCCTGGGGATGATTTCTGTCATCTTTTTGCTAATATTTTATTTAAGATTTTAGCATCAATATTCATTTGGGATAATGGTCTTTAATTTTATTTTTCTGTTTTCATCCTCCCTGGCTTAGATATCAAACCATGTCTGTGTCATAAAAGGAATTTGGTAGGACTCCTTCAATCCCTATTTTTTTCAAATAGTTTATATATCATTGGAGTTAATTGTTTTTTAAATGTTTGGTAGAATTCACATGTAAATCCATCTGGTCCTAGCAATTTTTTTCTTAGGGAGTTGTTTAACAGCTTGTTCTATTTCTTTTTCTAACATGGGACTGTTTAATCAATTTACTTCTACCTCTTTTAATATGTGCAAGCTATATTTTTGAAGGTATTCTTCCATTTCATTTAAGTTATTGAATTTATTGCCATGAAGTTGGGCAAAGTAACTTCTAATTATTGCTCTAATTTCCTCTTCATTAGTGGCAAGTTCTCGCTTTTCATTTTTAAGACTAACAATTTGATTTTCCTCTTTCCTTTTTTTAATCAGATTTACTAAGGGTTTGTCTATTTTCTTGGTTTTTTCATAGAAACAACTCTTAATTTTTTATTATTTAATTCAATAGTTTTTTTTTTAATTTTCAATTTTATTGATCTCTCCTTTTATTTTTAGAACTTCAAGTTTTGTGTTTGACTGGGGGTTTTTAATTTGTTGCTTTTCTAGCATTTTTAGTTGTAAGCACAATTCATTGACCTACTCTTTCTCTATTTTATGTATGTTGGCCTCTAGAGATATGAAATTTCCCCTTATTACGGCTTTGGCTTTATCCCACACATTTTAGTATGACATCTCATTATTGTCATTTTCTTGGGTGAAGTTATTAATTATTTCTATGCAGTTTTACTTAATTATTCTTTAGTATGAAATTATTTAGTTTCCAATAATTTTTTGGTCTGTTTCCCCCTGGCTTTCTATTGAATGTAATTTCCATTGCATCCTGCTCTGAAAAGGATGCATTTACTATTTCTGCCTTACTGTATTTGAGTTTGAGGATTTTATTACCTAATATATGGTCAGTTTTTGTCTAGGTTCCATGAACTTCTGAGAAGAAAGTGTACTCCTTTCTGTCTCCATTTAGTTTTCTCCAAAGATCTATCATATCTAACTTTTCTAGTGTTCTATTTACCTCTTTGAGTTCTTTCTTATGTATTTTGTGGTTTGATTTATCTAATTCTGAAAGTGCAAGGTTGAGATCTCCCACTATTATACCTTTGCTCTCTATTTCTTCTTGCAGCTCTCTTAATTTCTCTTTTGAGAATTTATATGCTACATCACTTGGTGCATATATGTTTAATATTGATATTGCTTCTTTATCTATGCTACCCTTTAGCAAGATATAGTGTCCTCCCCTTATCTCTTTTAATTAGGTCAGTTTTTGCTTTTGATTGATCTGAGATAAGGATAGCTTCCCTGCTTTTAAATTTTTTTTTTTTAATTTCACCTGAAACATAGTAAATTGTTCTCCAACCTTTTAACTTTACTTTGTATGTATCACCCTGCTTCAGTTGTGTTTCCTGTAAACAATATATGTTAGGATTCTGACTTTTAATCCAGTCTGGTAACCACTTCCTCTGTATGAGGGTGTTTAATCCATTCACATTTATGGTTAAAATTACCAATTCTAAAATACATATATACATATATATATATATATATATATATATATATATATATATATATATATATATATATATATATATATATATATATATATATATATATATATATATATAATTAAATAAAAATAAAAATAAATAAATATAATTACCAATTCTGTATTGCTAGCCATCTTGTTAACCCCTGTTTATGCTTTTCTTCTTTCCTTTCCCATTACCCTCCTCCCAAGTATTACACTTGTGAGCACCACAGCCCTCTTATCACAGCCCTCCCTTTTTAGTATTCCTCCCTAACCTTAGAATTCCTCCTCCTATCTTAACCCTTTTCTTCACAATTTCTATATTCCCTTCCACTTAGTTTACTCTTTCCCTTTTCACTTTCCCCCTCCCACTTTTCAATGAGGAGAAGTTTCACCATAAATAGAATATATCTAATATTTTTCTCTTTAACTCAATTCTGATGGCAGTAAGATATACACTATGTTCATCCTCCTCCATCCTTTCTCTCAGATATATAGGTTTCCTTTACCTCTTCATGAGATGTAGTACACCCACTTTACCCTTTTCCAGGTACAATTTTCTTTCTACCTCTAGTTTTTAGAACAAATTATATATGTGTTCTTTATATATCTTTATAGTACATATATAGTTCCCAAGATTTCTTTTTACCTTTTTAGTTTTCTCTTGAATTCTATATTTGTAGATCAAACTTTTTGTTTAGTTCTGTTTTTGTTTTTTTTTTCCATCAAAAATACATGAAATTCACTTCTTTCATTGAATTTCCTTCTTCTTCCCTGGAAAAAGATGCTCATTTTGGCTGGGTAAGTTATTTTTGGCTGCAAACCAAGTTCCTAAATCTTTTGGAAATATCATATTCCAGGCCTTTCGATCCTTTAATGTGGACACTACTAGATCCTGAGTAATCCTTATTGTGGCTCCTCTATATTTGAATTGATATTTTTCTAGCAGCTTGCAATATTTTTGACTTTGTCTGATAATTCTGGAATTTGGTCACTCTATTTTTGCAGTTTTGATTTCAGGGTCCCTTTCAGTAGGTGACTGATGAATTCTTTCAATTTCTATTTTTTCCTGTGTTTCTATAACTCCTGGGCAATTTTCTTTGATAATTTCCTGGAAAATAGAGTCCAGACTATTTTCTTTTTCATCCTATTTTTCAGGGAGTCCAGTAATTCTCAAACTGTCTCACCTAGAACTATTTTCCAGGTCTGTTGTTTTTCCAAGAATATATTTGACATTTTTTCCCATTGTTTCATTTTTTTTTTTGGTTTTTCTTGACTGATTCTTGGTGTCTCCTCGAGTCATTCAATTCCATTTGTTCGATTCTGATTTTCAACGAATTATTTTCTTCATTCACTTTTTTATGTCTTTTTCTAATTGTCCAATTGAGTTTTTAGGTGAGTTGTTTTATTCTATGGAATTTTTTCCATTTCACCAATTTTATTTTTTAGAGAGCTATTTTATTTTTCCAATTCACTACTTCTGTTTCTCAAGGATTTGATTTCTTTTTTTAAATAGTTTTTAATTACCAGATACATGCATGAGTAATTTTGCCACATTGACAATTGCCAAACCTTCTGTTCCAATTTCTCCCCTCTCCCCCCAAATGGCAGGTTGACCAATACATATTAAATATGTTAGAGTATAAATTAAATACAATATATACTGTATGCATGTCCAAACAGTTGTTTTGCTATACAAGAAGATTCAAACTTTGAAATAATGTATGATTAGCCTGTGAAGGAATCCAAAATGCAGACAAAATTAGAGGGATTGGGAATTCTATGTAGTGGTTCATAATCATCTCCTAGATTTCTTTTGCTGGGTGTATCTGGTTCAGTTCATTACTGCTCTGTTGGAACTGATTTGGTTCATCTCATTGTTGAAAATGGCCACATCCATCAGAACTGATTATCATATAGTATTGTTGTTGAAATATACAATGGTCTCATGGTCCTATTCATTTCACTCAGCATCAATTCATGTAAGTCTCTCCAGGCCTTTCTGAAATCATCCTGTTGGTCATTTCTTATAGAACAAGAATATTCCATAATATTCATATACCACAATTTATTCAGCCAATCTCCAATTGATGGGCATCCACTCAGTTTCCAGTTTCCAGCCACCACAAAAGGGCTGCCAGAAACATTCTTGCACATACAGGTCCCTTCCCCTTCTTTAAGATATCTTTGGGATATAAGCCTAGTAGTAACACTGCTGAGTCAAAGGGTATGCACAGTTTGAAAACTTTTTGAGCATAGTTCCAAATTGCTCTCCAGAATGGCTGGATGTATTCACGATTCCACCAATAATGTCAGTGTCCCTGTTTTCTCACATCCCCTCCAACATTTTGCATTGTCTTTCCCTGTCATTCTAGACAATCTGACAGAAGTGTAGTGGTATCTCAGAGTTGTCTTAATTTGAATTTCTCTGATTAATAATGACTTGGAGCATTTTTTCATATGACTAGAAATAGTTTCAATTTCTTTATCTGAGAATTGTCTGTTCATATACTTTGACCATTTATCAATTGGAGATTGGCTTGATTTCTTATAAATTAGAGTCAATTCTCTATATATTTTGGAAATGAGGCCTTTATCAGAACCTTTTACTGTAAAAATGTTTTCCCAGTTTATTGTTTCCCTTCTAATCTTATCTGCATTAGTTTTGTTTGTACAAAAACTTTTCAATTTGATATATTCAAAGTTTTCTACTTTGTGATCAATAATGATCTCTAGTTCTTCTTTGGACATAAATTCATTCCTCTTCCACAAGGATTTGATTTCTTTATCCACTCTATCTTTAAATGAGTGGGATGACTTATCCAGGCCCTCTTGCCAATCTTCCCTTTCCTTTTCTCATTTTTCTTCTATTTCTTTTGTGAGAGCCTTTTTTTCTATTAGAGTCTTGTGTGTTGAGGACCAGATCATTTCCCATTTTAGTGATTTATTTGGAGACAGTCTGTTTTTAGTCTCCTCAGGGTTTAAAGTTTGCTCTCTATCCATATAGAAGCTATCAATAGTTAGAGACCATTTAAATTTCTTGCTCATTTTGTCAGAGAAGGATCAAGAAAATAAACTAGCAAAAATAAAAAACAAAACAAAAACAAAAACAAAAACAAAACAAAACAAAACAAAACAAAAATAAAAACAAATGTAATCTGCTTTTTTGGGGAGGGGTGGGGGCTGGATGATATTACCAACTTTCCTCTACAGGCTGCAGGGGGCAGCAGCGAGTCACTAGCAGGACAGCAATGGCTGTGTTGGGTCTGTGCTGTTAGAATCTGAGAGCATGTTAAGATACTCTGCGTGAGTGTGGCCAAGTCCCAAGAAATGCTAGTTTTTCAGTGTTATAGTCTTTGCCCCTGTGCTTACAGCTTCTCTGCTGGTCTACTGGCTTGCTGCCAAGGCAAAATAGGCACACTTTGGTAAAGTTCTTCTCCCAGAAATGGCTGAGATCACATCCCACCCCCCCACAGCTCAACGTGTGCTGCCTGCTGAGCTCTTGCTGCCACTGCTTGTCCTCAGCTAGTGCCTGGTCTAACCATCCCCTCCCTCAAGTAAAAAGGGACCTTTTCTCTCGAATTTCAAGGATGCCTTCTTTTGGTAATTATTTGTGGGTTTTTTTTTTTTTTTAGTCAAGCAGTCATTCCAAAGCTTGTCATGAAATAAATTCTGAGAGCAAAAATGGATCTCAAGTAGATGTGTGTGTCCTCTCCACCATCTTGGCCAGAAGTCCTACATAGTATGTTAAATCAGTCCTTGGATATTTCCTTAATTGATTCACTATTACATGCATGACAATTACTTCTCCAAACTTGTTCATCACCTGATGAACTCTATAAGCTAAAATCTTTGACTCCTCTTTCACTGAAAAAATGAACGAGCCAACAAAGTATATTCCAACCTGTTTTAGAATATTAATAATGAAACATCCAAAGAAAATTCATTAAATTATTCAAATTCTAGCATTCAATGATTTAAAAAGTATGAATCTCCTCTCATATAGTATTATTCAAGTATCCAAGTACATACACTGAATCATACATAGTTTAATCTTCAGTAGAAGCAGGAAGTTACGTTGTTTGAAGCTGATCAGGAATTTTGGAAAGATTCTAACTAAGGCAGGATTCTCTTAATCACATTCATATTTACATAACAAAAAAGTTAGATCTTGGAAGTTCACAGTGCAGTAGATAGAAGTCAAGAAGATTTTGATTTAAATCTCATCTCTGAAATACTTTGGTTATATACTGGATAAGTCAAATAAGTTTGCAGTATTATTGGTGTCTCTTAAGCATTACATATTTTATAGAAAATATAAATCTATTGTCAAAGAGTGAATTTTTTTCTCTTAGAAGTCACCTATTTCATCAAAATCAAAGGTCCAGTCCTTATACTTTGTAGACATTTTATGCATTCATGTATTTAGAGCTAGAAGGGGCATTAAAGAATGTTGTATTCAAATATATCATTTTTAACAGTTAAGGAAATTTAAAAGGGAAGTGGTTTCTAATAGGAAATAGCAAGGCCCTAAGGCTAATGGATAAAGAATATTATCATTCTTCTTTTTGATGTAGTGTGTTAAGGGTATGAGAAAAAGAGTAAAGCTAGCCTTTAAGATAGTGTCAAGAGATGTGTCACATTCACAATAAAGCTAAGTTTTGTTGAGTACCAGGAGAATGAATTTAAAAAGAAAAATTCTTTTCAATTTAGATTGAGAAAAAAGTCACCTTGGGGATGACTTAGTCATTTCTATGTTTATATTTCTATATTATGTATTTATATTTATAGGTTGACTATCTTTCTACCTCATGATTTTGTTTTTCTCATGGTAATTAATATTTGACATATGAAAAGAGATAATAAACTGAACACAAATAAGCAGATGAGATCATCAAAGAGAGGGTAGAAAGTATAGAGAGAAAGTATTTGATTAGAGATTCTTTGTTTAAGCACAAAAAGTAGGTATAGATAGGGCAGAACATCAAGGAATGGATAACGAAATATAGTTGCTGAGAAAGGTATATGGAGGATAGAGAAATAATTGTGCCATTAAGATAGAAGGAGAGAAAATCTGTGAAAAGAAGGGGGTCAGTAATGTTAAACAGCTTTATACAGATAAGAAGGATAAGGGCTGAAAAAAAGGTCCTCAGATTTATCAATTAAGAGATCATTTGCAGCATTTGAGAGAACAATTTAAATTGAGTGGTGAGGTTAGAAGCTAAATTGCAAAGGGTTAAAAAGTGATTGGGAAGCAAAAATAGGGGGAAAAGTATAGACAGCTCTTCATAGGAATTTGGTTTCAAAAAGGAAGTCTACACAGATTTCTGATTAATTAATTATTCCTACTTGCTATAAAAAAAAAGATTAGTTATGCCACATATGTTCAATCTATGGACCACAGAATAGAAGGAATCTGAGAGGAAAATTAAGAAACTCTCATCAATACCAAATCTTAAATATTCCAGTATGTATGTATTCTTATGACTAATTCAGTCAGATTTCCAACTTCTTTGTGATGTTATCTGTTTTTTGTTTTGTTTTGTTTTGTTTTGTTTAGTTTTGTTTTTGTTTTTGTTGTTGTTTGTTTTTGCTTTGTTTGGGGGGGGGGGGAGGTTTGTGTGTATGCATTGGGATTTTTCTGCTTCCTCCTATTCTTTTGAGTTCTTTTCATTTTAAATTCCAGGGAAAAATATAGGTGATGCTAGTTAAGAAACAGTGGTTGTTAAGCCACTGCTTACTAATGGAGATTCTTGGGTTTCATCTGTTCATCTATTTACTCTTCCTAGAAATGCTTTAATTTCCTGCAGTAAGTTTTGTTACCTGAGGTAGCATTGAATTCTCCTACAAGGCAATGGCTTAGGAGCATTCTTGAAAGAAGTCTCACATTATGGGCTTTAGGTACCAGAGGTATTATGTTTTTTTCTTAGAAATAAAAGCAGATATACACTTCAACAACAATACTGTATGAGGATGTATTCTGATGGAAGTGGAAATCTTCAACATAAAGAAGATCCAACTCACTTCCAGTTGATCAATGATGGACAGAGGTAGCTACACCCAGAGAAGAAACACTGGGAAGCAAATGTAAATTGTTAGCACTACTGTCTATCTACCCAGGTTACTTATACCTTCGGAAGCTAATAATTAATGTGCAACAAGAAAATGGTATTTACACACATATATTGTATCTAGGTTATATTGTAACACATGTAAAATGTATGGGATTACCTGCCATGGGGGGGAGGGAGTGGAGGGAGGGAGGGGATAATTTGGAAAAATGAATAAAAAAAAAAGAAATAAAAGTAGAGAGAAGCACACACACACACACACACACACACACACACACACAAAGATTTGAATTTGGATAGAAATAGAATAACATTTGCACTGGCGCACAGTTGCTCTCTAAGAATAAGGGGGAAATGAGATGACAGAAGAATTGATAACATGTCCAAAAAGTCAGATTGCATTTTCATTTTATTTTGTTTTTGGAAATTACAATAATTAGTTTTGTTAGGAGAGGGCAAAACAGGGAAATAAATTATAAGTGATGGAGATGAACAAGATGGCAATTTTTCTTTCAACTACTTGTAGAATAAGCATAAAAGATTGGAAAATCTGGTCTTCACTTCCAACATCTTTAGTCCTACAACCAAAAATAGACTTAAATATAATATAGACACACAAAAAAGTTTTCTTTAATTAGAACTTTCTAGAAGTAAAATGGACTGCCTTAGCTTATAGTAACAAAGAAGACTCTTCAAAGAAGAACTTCAAAATTCCCAAATATCATTTATTGGAGATTCTTTTTTTTTAATTGTTGCTTTTTATCCTTCATTCTCCAAGACAATCATGACATCAGGGAGATAATTCCATGACATGCAAGTAAATTGGATTTTAGTGAGGTAGGATTGTGCAAGGTTATTAGCCTCTTTTTTTCCTTCAAAATTATTGGGATCTAATAGCCACATATAGATCAGGATGACTAAAGATGACCCTGTTTTCAATGGGAAATTCTTTTTCGGCTGTGAATTGTGTTAGCTAAAAACTGAAATTCTTTCTCTCAATGAAATTCTGATTCTGTGACTAAATTTGAAATCAGGGGACTATTTTCAAATTCCAAATTGACCACCAGTGCGGTGTTAAGCAGGTCAATTCCCTATTTAGGGCCTAGTTTTGCTCACTTTTAAAGTGAGGTCATTGGAATAATTAAGGATTCTTAACTTGTACATGTGTGCTCAAATGCATGCATGGATGTGTGTACGTTTGTGATGGATTCACAAAAAGCCTAATAATATCCAAGAGCAATGCCTCAGAGCCATGTGTTTAGATGCATCCAAAATATATAGGATTATTAATCAATGATATTAAAATATTTTTAAAAGTTCACAGATTCCAGGGACCCCATGCTATATGAAAATCAAGTACTTCACAAATGCAAATCCTTTATCTTATGATCCAATTACAATGTTTTCTTCCAAACATATTTCCCTTAACCTATCCCCCACAAACTTTGAAAATGAAAATTTAAAAAAACAGCTTTTTATTTTTAAAAAATACATGCAAAGATAGTTTTAAATATTCATCCTTGAAAAACCTTATGATCCAAATTTTTCTCCCTCTTCCCTCACTTTTCCTTTCCTCTAGAAAGCAAATAATCCAATATAGATTAAACATATACAGTTCTTCTAGGTCCACATTTATCATGTTGTGCAAGGAAATATCAGGTCAAAAGGAGAAAAGATGAGAAAGAAAAAATAAGCAAACAGACAGCAACAACAACAACCATAAAGATGAAAATATTATGCTGTGATCCACATTCATTTTCCATAGTCCTTTCTTCATCACAAGTCTATTGGAATTGCTTTGAATCATCTTATTGTTCAAAAGAGCCAAGTCCATCATAGCTGATCATTCACATAATTTTGTTGTTACTGCGTGCAATCTTTTCTTAGTTTTGTTCACTTCACTTTGTATCAGTTCATGTAAGTATTTCCATGCTTTCCTGAAATCAGTCTTTTTCTCATTTCTTATAGAATAATAATAATCCATTGCATTCATATACAATAACTTATTCAGCCATCTCCCAACTGATGGACATCTCCTCAGTTTCCAATTCCTTGCTACTACAGAATTTTCTACACGTGTGGGTCCTTTTTTCTTTTTATGATCTCTGGGGTATAGATCCAGTTCGTTGGTCCTTTGGGTGAAAATAAAATTGTAAAAATAAATACTTCATTCAGTGTCTGAGTGAGTTTTGGGATTAGTTGTGGGAGAAGGGAAAGATGGAGAGAAGAAGAATGAGATGGAAACAAAAGACAAAGAGAACACAGAGGAATGATCCTACTCAGAAAAAATGTTTCACAAGGAATGCTTCCCCTTCCATTATAGCGTTATCATGTTCACTTTATCCCAGAAGGTCCCTCCCCAATATTAGACCTCCATTCCATCTTTCTTCTTCCATTGATGTTAACATCATCAAGCTAGAATGCAGAAACTTTCTGCATCTTTTCTTTCTGATCTTTTGTCTCTCTGTGTCTTTCTATCCCTGTTTCTATTTGTTTTCTATTTCAATCTTTCTTTCTCATCCTCTGCTTCCCTGTCTCCCTGTCTGTTTCTCTATCTTTGCATTTCTTTCTCTTTTTTTTCTTTCCTCTCCCCACCCCATATTGCTTGGGAGGATGACCAAACCCAGTCTAATACTTTAGAAATAGAGGCTTTTTGCCTGCTTTGAGTCAGTCACTGATCTCCAAAAATTCTTGACAACCTGACGAACTAGCACATGTTCAAATTTCTTGTGATTGGTTCTGAAATTATATTTAGTAGAATTAATCATACATCTGAGCTATTTTAAAAACTCCAGATTTTATTCTTCTGATTTTATTAGTTTTTATTTGATTGTTCTTGTTTAGGAGCTCAGAAGGAAAGTCTGGCATATAGAGATTTAAGGCCTGTCTGGAGAGTTGCAACATTGGATATAACTGCTCCATCAGCTGAAGGTCTGCCTGCATTTGTTTGCTAACATAGGGGTCATTGAGAGTCCACTGCAGCTCCCCAGGCAGCTCCCATTAACCTGTAAGAACCTTGCAGGAGAGAGGACATTTCACTGTCTCAGCAGAATAGCTTATGTCACAGACAACTGCACCAAAAGCTCTTTGAAATTAGCCTTGTATGTATTGAGGAACTGAGGGGATAGGGGCTCAGCAAAACATCAGGAAAATTTCTTGAGATGTTTTTAAGAAATCTGCTTCCTCTTCGTTGTTTTGGTCTAGGTGAGTAACAATTGCACTCACATGCAAATTAAAGCAAGGAAAGAGCTTTCTTCTGAGATTCACCCTTACCCCTCAAAGAGTGTTTAAAAAGATTCTAGTCTCATAGTTTTTACCCTTTTTTGAAAAATAGACTGGAAGGCCGTGCTTTAGGGATGTAGAGAGTAACAATTCTGAAGTCCATAGAATGTTGGTTCAAATTCCTCTTATGACACATATCTAAGCTTGAGCAAAAAACTAACTCTGTGTGTGTGTGTGTGTGTGTGTGTGTGTGTGTGTGTGTATTAGAAATTTTAGAAAATTCTTTCTACATTTCTTTTTTTGATTCTCACAATATGTCTGGAAGCCAGGTATCATTATTATGCCCATTTTACAGAGGAACAACAGAGGTTTAACGCTTGACAGGATAGCACAACTTGTTAATGCTACAGGCTATAATCACACTCACATTTTCCAGACTTCAAGCCTGGTGCTCCATTCAATACATTCAGTCAGTTTGCTTTGCAAACCTCAATGGACCACAGCCCTCTTATCTGGTAAAAGATGGGAGTAGATTCTAAGGAGACTTGGAATTTCTCCAGAGGGTATAATGAGAAGGTTTGCTTTAAGATATGTTGGAACTCCCAAACCTTATATCTCTGATTGTGTCAGAACTTGTAGAAAGAAGTACAGACATTCAAAATTTTAAGTAGTTTTTAGCATGTGGATCTATGGCCCTTCTGAATAACCCTAACCCTATTCTGACAAACAGGAAATTTAAAAAAAATAATAATAACTGATCTTTAAAAAGGAAAAAAAATAATCATTGTCATGCTGGTTCCTCTGATATTTTTCCTTAGGAAGTGAGAAGTGATTGTAACAATTTACTGGAAACTCAAAAAATGTGGGAAACATATTACTGCTAATTAATGAAAATAGACCTCATTTTACTTGAGCCCTCATAAATGGGTAAACTACCCGGAGCAATTTTTAGTAAATTTCCTTAGCAAAACCAGAGAATTATAAAAGGATTATGACCCTTGTAAAAGAAAATCCCTGTTGTCTATTCTAGACTAATAGCCTAGTGTTTTGTTGTAGGGAAAATAATAACTGAGCTAAAGGTATAGGTTGTTTTCTGGCTGAACATCTTTTTGGAGAACACACCTCTGATTTTATTCATATAGGAAATTCTCTCTATCAATAAGCACTTGGTACTTTCTTTGAAAGTTAGAGAGTTGTGTGAACAACTAAGGTTACTCAAGCACTATGTGTCAGAGGGTGATTTGAATCTTAGACTTTCCAATCATAAAGTGATTATCTATGATTATATTGAATTGCATTTGAAACTCAGATTAAATGCTACTTATGTTACATATAACATGGACATCTATATCTATATCTATATCTATATATATATATGTATATATATATTTTTTTTTTGTCAAATATATAACACTGACATCAAATCATAGAAGTTATTAAAACCATAACTGGGATGTGGCTATCATGGATTATACCCTGGGTTATCAAATTTAGAAGACATTTCTAATACTTCTAGTCTTTCAGCAGGTGAAACAAAATACCTAAGACAGACTGTTCCCTGACCAAAGAAAGCTCAAGGTCAGAGGTATCTCTACTCCCTAACTAAGCATTTCTTAAAATGAAGAATGTCATAGGGATGGTTTTAAAATAAAGCCAGTGAGGAACCCCTAAATCTTCTTGGAGCAGAAAATTAAATATTCAGACCACTGTTTTAGGAATACTGTGTGAAGAATCAGAGGAGGGACTTTTTAAAGCAAGATTAGGAGAGTATTAAAATAGACCAAGCAAGATGTGATTAAAACAATGATTTAAGCAAAGGGAAGAAGTGTTATAAAAGAAATTGAGAAGTTGGAACTAGAAAAATTTAGAGGCTAGCTAGATATAGGGAATAATAGAAAAAAGTCAAGGATGAATATGAGATTGAGAAGCTATGTGGTTGTCCTTGATAACAATAGGGAAATTTGGAAAAAGGGCAAATGTGAGGGAAAATGTAATGGGCTATTTTTTTTTGGATATTCTGATTTTGAGATCTCATAGAATATCCAGTTTGGTGTATATATAGCAAGAAGTTAGAGGTGTAAGGCAGAGAAAGATAAGAGTTTTATATGTAGATTTTAGAATTATTTGCAAATGACAAAGATATGTCAGATGAATCTATGAGAGCTGATGAGAAAAGAGCACCCAGAGAAAAATTAAGAAGAGGACAGAATAAGAGCATAGCCTTGGAGTAAACTTTTTTCCATAGAAGGCAAAATATATATTATGAATTTGTAAAAGAGATTTAAGAAGAATCTATCTTTAATATTTCTACTGCATCACAGACCTACTGCCACCATGGAAAGGGTATACTGATTGATTTTCATTTTGTTTCTTATAAGCCCCACAAACATTTCTGGATCATTGCCTTGATTTGCCTATATAAATTTTGTAGTTTGTAAATGGATATAAACAATGCACCATGCATAAATATTTCCAATGATGTACTGTTGAAATATACAAATGCAAAACTTTCTCAAGACTTTTAAGATTTAGACCCCAAATATGTTTCATTTTCTTCATTACTTACTTTGTTAAAATTATAAGTATTCAAAGAAAAATGTAGTTGGAAACTGATCCAAAACCATTAAATCATAAAACTGGAAGAACTGGCAGTTTATCAGAAAACTTTTAGCTAGGAAATACTCCTCAAATTTCAGAAATGAAGATGTAATTTACTCACATGAATTGTTTATTTCCTACACCATTGACTTTATTGTCACAAAGATGTGATTTGGGATGATGTAGCAGTGCGAAGAAGAGAATGCTCTAACTCTGTTGCTCTTTTCTCAATTTAAGTGAGTGGGCACCTCACTTCCACAGCATGTACGGATTCACTAGTAATATAACATGTGCTTTAATAAGAATTATTAAATGATGAGATACTTAGGAGAGACAGAAGTCTCTTTGCAAAACTGAGGGGTTTTTGTGAACTTGCCAAAGAAATTTTGGGTTTCAACTATTACCAAGTAAACATAGTAATAAGTAACAAGTAAACCAGCCCAACTAAGCATGCTTGCAATCAGTAAAACAAATTTACATGCAACTCTTAGGAAATCATTATCTTGTGTTGATAAAGCTCCAGTGTTGGGGAATCATCAACAAATTTAAACAAGTCCCTGTCCCTTATCCAATTACCTCAGCATTTCCATCTTCTGACTTTGAATCCATTTTAAGGAGTCTGCTATTGCTTTCTTTCCTATTCAGTCCACCTTCTTCCTAAAGGTCTACTCTCCTTTCCCTTTTCTGATTTCCTATGACAGAAGAATTCCCCAAAGTGCTGCCTAATGGATATGTTAGCTCTGGGAGCTGAGCTTAAAGAGGAGCTGCTTGCTAAAAAGGGCAGAGCTTTCTATTTTAAGAAATCAGTTAGCCCTGGGTTTGATGAAGTGGAGGAGAAGAAAAGGTAGGATAGGTCAACAAGCTTGCCAATCTAATGTATAAGTACAGCAGACAGCTCCCCATCTGGAATGATTAGATGCAAATTCATTCAAACATTTATTAGATAACTCCTGTTATATATGTATTCTTACTACTGAGTTAGTGTGGAATAATGTGTTTGCTTTCAAAAAGATAAAAGTTTTAATCTGACAACACCTATGTGACACTGGACATGTGATTTAGCCTCTT
This sequence comes from Sminthopsis crassicaudata, assembly GCF_048593235.1. Lineage (NCBI taxonomy): Eukaryota > Metazoa > Chordata > Mammalia > Dasyuromorphia > Dasyuridae > Sminthopsis > Sminthopsis crassicaudata. The sequence goes on along the minus strand of NC_133618.1, from coordinate 198,062,217 downwards.
AGGTATTCAGACAGTTTCTGAGTACTTTTTAGGTTATATATGGAGTACAATCTGAAATTATAGATGGCCTTTTTACACGTGGAGCCATTTCCACACTCACTCTTGCATAGAATACGTGGGGTCACAGGCTTCATAAAGTTGTCTGTTATATATCCTTCCTTGATCACCCAAGCAGTGAAGACCCTTGAATATTACACAACAGTTAAGTACTTCTATAACATATTTGTCTTGTAGAATTACTTGCACAACCAACTGACTATGTTTTACACAATTATAACTTTATTAATATGAATTTAAATAAATGTGACCACTTCTTTAGATTCATTAGTCAGGCTAATCACGACTCAGTTGTATATTATCTTCATTTTTTACCTCCCCTCAGAGGTATAAACACAATAAACACATAAATATATTTTGAATAATTTCATGACTTTATGTGAGCTCAGCACCATGCTGGCTCCTGGGTAGAAGGAGATACAGAATTTAAACAAAATATTGTTCACATCATCATGGAATTTACCTTGATAGACTATAGACACTGCTAAAATGGTGCCCCTCTCTGAATGTCATTCATATCCAACTTCCAGAATTCCTGAAGTTTTACCATTAGTTTTTGTTTCCTTTTTTTTTATTTTGTTAATAAGAGGGGTGGAGTGTTAAAACATTGCATTTCCAGGAAATAAAAATAAAAATATTTTTTCAACCAAATAAGAGAATTAATATATATATATATATTTTTTTTTAGGACTTTGGCAGAAATTAGCTATAAATTAGAAAACTTATGCAGTTTATCTTATCCAGGTTAGGGAACTTTTATTTCATTTTTTAATTTTATACATTTCATTTTTCTTTTATATAATAAAATAGCTTTTCCATAACATGGGATAAAGGAGATATCATTGCACATAAAATTACAAATCTATTGTATACAAATTGCTATTCCTTTTAAATATATGATAGTAATGTAGATATATTTACATCATAATTTTTTTTAATCTTTCCTGCTTCCCTACTTTCCTACTCTGGAGAAGCTACCATTTTAAAAGGTGACAGTCATGATAATTAAGGAAAGGCCCAGAACTTAGGGAACATAAGAACTTAGGAGATCACTATATTTGTAAACTCTGAGGAAAAGTGCAGGATATAGTGAGGATATTGAAGAAAGGAAAAGAGGGACCACTCCAAAAACTAACATTGATTCAATGAATATTTGCATTATATGCATTAGGCTAAACTAGGCTGGGCTAGGATTGAAAAATAAAGAAAGCGTATACCCTGATCTTTGCTTTTATGAGCTCATGGCTTTATTTAATGCTAATGCTTATCCTACTCCCACTTTCTAATTCTGAACATAAAGATTGCTTCAGAAAGAAATTCAGGCACAAATTAGTTAATTATTAGGGGGGAAGAGCTGATTTTCACCAACTACTATGAGCAAGGAAATAGAGGAAGAATGGGAAAGATAATTACTTTTTATAGAATCCCTTAAGTATTTGGAACTAAAAAACTTTTGAACCTTATACTCCCCCATATCAATTTTGTATTCATTCATCAAAAGACATTCATTATTTATTTCTATGGCTAGTAACTCCTTTCTATTACTAGTAACTCTTGTCTTCTGCTCTTTTTATCCCCACAGCTAAAAGCTTCCTTCCAAGCTCAATAGAAAATCCTTTGTCCTCATTTTCTATGTCTCTTTACTTCCTACCTTTTCCATCTACTGGAGTTCATAGAAACTTGGGTTCTTCTAGGAGAAATAGCCCTCCTAATCATCCTTTGCAGTAGAAAATGCTCTTCCATCACATGGCCTGATACACTGAACCAGGAGGAGGAATATATATATATATTGACTGGTTGGACTACTTTTCCTCATGTTTTCCTTTTCACTATTTATGCGAACAGTTTTCCATGCATGTCTACTTTTGTATACCTTCATGTTGCTCAATCCTACTGAAATATTGAGTCAGTCCTACCATTTAATAATAAAACCACTAAACAAAGAGTGGAAAATTAGGCTACTTTTCTAAAGAGAAGAAAGGTGGTATTAAGACACCCACAATAAAATCAAAAGGCAATAAATATAATACACATCAATTGAACAAAATGAAGCAGTGTCTCAAATTCTATTTATAGGGAAAAGGAAAGAAGAAATGAATTAACATCAAAACCTAAAATCCCAAAGTCCAATAGTGGCATATGAGTTGCTTTTCTCTTTATCTTTTAAAGCAGAATTATGTCCTTCTTATTCAATGTGTACTATGAAAGTAATGTGCTATGAAAGTAAAACAAACTGTGATGTTAAGTTACTGCAATGTAAAAGTATTTGTAGAAAAATACTTTTCTCTATACCTAACAAGTATGTTGACCCACAATTCTTGGCTGTTTTCATCAACCTTAGATTATAGACAATTAAGCCAATTAAATCAATAGTTGTGTGGAAGATAGATTAAAGAGGGAGGAAACAAAAAACATGGAGATTAATTGAGAAACTATTGGCATAATTTAGGTCAGAAGTGATGTGAACCTGTCTTAGGAAATTAGCTTTGAGAGTAGAGAGAATGAAATAGATGTGAGAAATGTTATAGAGAAACAATAAATAAAACCTGGCAATAGATTTGACATGGGAAATAAGGAGAGAGAGAGAGAGAGAGAGAGAGAGAGAGAGAGAGAGAGAGAGAGAGAGAGAGAGAGAGGCAGAGAGAGACAGAGACAGAGAGACAGAGAGACAGAGAGACAGAGAGAGAGACAGAGAGACAGAGAGGGAGGGAGAGAGAGAGAGAGAGAGAGAGAGAGAGAGAGAGAGAGAGAGAGAGAGAGAGAGAGAGAGAGAGAGAGAGAGAATTCAGAATTAATACTGGGAGCTGGAAGGATGGTGATACATTGAGCAGAAATAAAGAAGGCAAAACAGTGGAAGAAGCACTTTTTGGACTTGCTCAGTTTGAGGTGCTGATAAGATATCCAAGCAAATATATCCAAGAAACAGTTTGCAATTCTGGACTGAGAGTCAGTAGAAGAATTAAGACAAATAAGGGATACATCTGAATATAGGGAATAAGCACTCAGGTTAAATTCAAAAAATGTGCATAAAAAAGTGCAATTTGTTTACTTTAAAAGATGTTATTTTATTTTGTTTTGTTTTGATGAGAGACTAGAATACTTTTATTGTAAAAGTTCACAAAATACTTTTAGTAGGACACAACATTGCCAGTGAGAGGTCAAAGCAGAAACCTCAGTAACAGTATTACTATAAGTACAATTAGCACTAATAGATATACACATTTTCTTGATGACCTTAACTTTACCACCCCCAGCCAAAAGAATTTTCATGCTATCAAAGACTGAGGCATTAAATGTTTTAGGAAGGAAAAATTACTGTCCTATTGATTTCATCAATATTGATTGCTGGAGACCTGACAGCCCTAACCTTCCTTCTTAGTGCACATTGTTATTTTGGAGTATCTTTGTTAACTGTTTTGCTTGATACAGCTCTTTCAGTGTCTCCTTTAAATTTACTCTTTGTGCATTTAACAAAAGATCTCTTGTTTCTATCTTTAGGTAGGCTGATAACCAGGTACATAGGTATACATAATTTGCATATCATTTACCAGGATCATAATGCCCCCAAATATTTCTGAATTGGGCAAACGAAAAAATATATATGTAGATGCATGGTTTTAATGTGACACACTAATATCAAACCAAAGGATTTCATTATTTATGGGAAATGTACAACAACTTTTAGGAGGAGGCTAGATAATACAGTGGATAGAGTGCCAGGCCTGCAATAACCTGAGTTAAAATCTTCCCTCAGACCAATGAATCTGGGCAATTAATTTAACCTTGTTTGCCTCAGTTTCTGCAAATGAATTGGAAGAGGAACTGGCAAACTACTTTTCATATGGCTGATAAAAAATTCAAATAGAGTCACAGAGTCAAACATGATTTAAAATGTTGTTGAACAACAAAAAGAACTTCTAGTAGAGAATGTGGCCCACAACATTCCTAAATACTTTTCCTGAAATGCAAACAATTTCTACTTCTTAAAGGGCTTACTTTTTAATCTTCCACTGAAAGTATAAGAAATGGACATTATAACCAAGGAATCTTTTGTGTTTCTAACACTAATCTGCATGTAGAAAGAAATAAGGTACACACAATTTTCATCATTATTCCTTCTCTGTGAAGTCAATATTCCAAAAACAAGGTCTTCAGATGCTTCTACATGTCCAAAAATATGTGCCTTTCTAATTTCATGACAAAAAGTTAATAGGCCTAGCAGGCTATATTAATTGTGCCTTAAAACTTTGTATTCAACAAGAAAAAAAATTATACTTTTAAATACAATAGAGTTATACTATGACTGATTGTCTTGAAAAACCTGTCACAATATGACATGTCAAATTTAGTTTCCTTCCACCAACATATCACAATCTGTTTTGATCAGGAAGGGATATATTTTAATTATTTGTTTTTAATCTGACTCCAGACTTGACATATGGCACCTCATTAAGTTCTCTCTCCATATTCTGGTAAAAACAAAAACAAGCTGTACAAAGATATTCAACTTCTGGCAATAGTTATTAAAAAAAAAAAAAAAACAAAAAACCTTAACCTGTTTCTGATAGAATTAGACAGTTCCAGCAAACACCCTTCTTGAGGCTGGAGTGACACTTCATTTTGAAAGATTTACATGAAATCAGACGTTAGCTGTTGGAAAATTTTGTTCTTTGAGTAAGAAAGGGTGGATATAAGATAAATGATAATTGTTCTTTCCAAAAGCTTTTTGCTGACTGTGATTCAGAAATGTTGCCCAAGTTAAAAGAAAACACGTTTATGATTTAATCTTCTCAAAACATGGATAAAATCCTCCACACTTTGATCCAATTTCAATAACATTAGAATGCAAATTCTTAGTAGCAATTCTTAGTAGGAACTCTTTCAAATTTGTGTTATTACTCCAGTGCTTAGTATAATGTGTGGTATATAAATCAAGCTTAATAGATACTTGTTGAATTAATTTGATCAGATAGGCCTTGTCCTAAGGAAGAATATTATGGCTTTCTATGTAAATCTTTGTTATCATCTTTTTTAAAAATCTTATAAGATGTAGAATAAACGATAGCAATTCTGAGTAATAAATATGGTTTGAAAATATTCTAAGCTTCATCTACCACTTTTCCTCAACAAGGTTTTTTTTTTTTTAATTCGACTCTGAAGGAGAAAAATGTATTATGATAACAAAATAAGCTCAATTTTAGAAATTATTGAAGAAAAATTTAATTGCACTTTAAAAATTCATTTTAATGAATACTTCTTAAGCACCTAATGTGTCAGGCATTCAAACAGGTGTTGACAATATAAAGACAAAAAGTATCTCCTATTAAATAATGAGTTTAAATTCCTTTGAGATGGTGTTGTCCATCCATCATTTTGAAGAGGACCAATAAAATCACAATGCTGAGGTCAAGGTATCATGTATCTAATTGTGATTAATCAGTCCTATATGTACTAGCTCTGACAATGCATGCATCAATCTCATCATCTATGTGAACATCCCTAGAAAGTATACTGTGAAAGCTAAATGAACTTACCTATAGAATTTATTTTTTTTCCATTTTATTGCGACCCATGGGTTGATGTATAGATGGTACTTTGCTAGCTGGTGGAGGATCTTTGGTTTCTTGCTGTGTTTGTCAGGCCAAAATTAGCACAAGTGGAAGATAATTGATTTGTACTTTACTGCATTTCAGCCTCATCTGTATACAAAAAGTCACAAACCAGCTCTCCCTCCACTTTAGTCTTAGCTTGTAGTCTTTTCAATAGTTTCTCATCAGTGAGGTAACTGACATTGATGACATTTTCATCCTCTTTAATGGAACATAATGGAAAACATCATGCTTAGAAGCATGAGAACAGGGCGGAGCCAAGATGGCGGAGAAGAAACACACGACTCAGTGAACGTCCTCACTCCCTCACAACCAATTAGATAAATTAAGTCTCAAAATTAGCTCAGGACTGATAGATACCACAAGGACTGGAAGCACGACTTACCAGCTGAAGAGAATCTGGAGTTTCAACAGGAAAGGTCAGTTCTCAGGGGAGGAATAAGAAAGACCAGCACAGACGGTGGGGTAGGGGCACACTGCGCCCATTGCGCTGGGAGGGGCTCTGGGATCAGAGAAGCCACTGAGGTAAAGGAATCTGGCACAGGCTGTTAGCTCTTCTCTGCTAATTATTTAGCAGTTCAGAAGAGAAAGCCAAAATATTTTAAAACTCAAATTAGATTTTCCCCGACCCGGGGGGGTGACTCAGCAAAGAATCGGCACCAGGGGGTGTGGCCTCAGCTACCTCCTGAGAATAGTTAAGAGACTGACAAGTGGGTGGATACGGCCCAAGGCAACACACACTGCCTAGCTTAGCTGGAGGGAGTGGAACTCAGCTCCAGGAAGTCCCAGAGAAGCGGAACCTTTGAACTAGGGACCGCGGTTTCTGGCAGACACTTCCAGTTTGAGCGCAGGGGCTTCTCACGTCACCTGCTGCAGACATCCACTCCCCACCCGGACACATAGGCTGAGCTTCTTGCTGTCTTCACTATTCTACGCCCTCAAAGCACAGCAGTGCTAATCACCTCTGAGGCACTTCCAGGGAGGGGGTGGGGAACTCTCTCCCAGAGCTCTCTCTTAGCGCGGGCGCAGGGGCCGCTGCATCCATCCAGTCTGGGAGGAAGCTGGTAAAGAAGTAAATAATTTCCTACCCCAGGGACAGACCCCAAAACATTTTTTAAGTATGAGCAAAAAAGCTAGAAAAACTATAGATTCCTTCTATACAGAGAAAGAGCGGGTATCCAACCCCGAGGAAGTTAACAGCAAAGATTCAGAAGATAACAACCTAAAGGGGAACGATTCCTGCCCCCCATCACATAACTCTCTCCTAGAAGAAGCTCTTAAGAAATTGAGGGAGATCGAAGAAAAATGGGGCAAGGAAAGGGAAGTTATGATAGAGAATAACAACGTCCTGAAATTGGAGTTGGAAAAAATAAAGAATTCACAGGAGATGCAGGGAAACAAAATTAGTGAATTAGAAAAGGTTAAAAAAACACAGGAAAGTAGGATTTCTGAATTGGAAAAGATAAAAAAGTCTCAAGAAAATAGAATTTCTGAATTGGAAAAAGAAAATAATTCTCAAAAAAAAAAAAATTAGGGAAATGGAAAAAAATTCAATAGAGCAAAACAATTCATTTAAAAACGAAATTGGGCATTTACAAAAAGAACTAAAAACTGTGAAAGAAGAAAATAACTCCTTAAAAGTCAGGATGGAACAAATAGAAATGAATGATTCACAGAGAACCCAAGAATCAGTCAAACAAAACAAAAAAAATGAGAAGCTGGAGAACAACGTCAAATACTTACTGGGAAAATCTATAGACCTGGAAAATAGATCTAGGAGAGATAATCTGCGGATTATTGGACTTCCAGAAAACTATGACCAAAAAAAGAGCCTAGATTCTATTTTACAGGAAATTATCAAAGAGAACTGTCCAGAGATAATAGAAACAGAAGGGAAAGTAGATGTGGAAAGAATTCATCGAACTCCTTCTGAAATAGACCCTAAAAAAAGAACACCATGGAATATTGTGGCTAAGCTGCAGAATTACCACACAAAGGAGAAAATCCTGCAAGCAGCTAGAAAAAAACAATTTAAATACCAAGGTGCCACAATAAGGGTCACCCAAGATCTGGCTGCCTCCACATTAAAAGATAGAAGGGCCTGGAACCTGATATTCCGTAAGGCAAAAGATCAAGGACTGCAACCAAGAATGAACTACCCAGCTAAGTTTAGCATCTTTTTCCACGGAAGAAGATGGTCATTCAATGAAACAGAGGAATTCTATATGTTTCTAAGAAAAAAACCAGACTTAAACAAAAAATTTGATCTACATCCACAAGACTGAAGAGAAACAGAAAAAGGTACACAGAACTCTTGAGAACTGTAACTCTGTTGTGGGTATATAAAAAATACTCAAGGATAATTTGATTTTACTGATATAAAAGAAAAAAAGGGGGGTGTAGTAAAGGGAAGGAGGTCGGTTCAGAAAAAGGGGAAGAAGTGATAAAAAGAGGGAAACTACATCCCAGGAAGAGACATAGAAAATACACCATATCTGAGGGAACTTAGTGAGGGGGAGAATCATTGTGTGAATCTTACTCTCATCAGAAGAGGCTCAAAGAGTAAATAATTAACATATTTGTTTTTCAGAGAATTTTCTCTCACCTCATTAAAAGGGGGGAGAGGAAAAGGGAAAAGGAAAAGGGGAATAAGTGAAGGGACTTGGAGGGAGGGGGGAGGGATCCTAAAAAAAAAAAAAAAAGAGGGAGGGTTGCGCGTCACAAGGGGGGTCTGTAAATTAAATATCGGGGAGGGGGATCAGGGGGGTCAAGGGAAAAAAGCATAATCTGGGGATAATACGATGGCAGGAAATACAGAATTAGTAATTTTAACTGTAAATGTAAATGGGATGAACGATCCCATCAAACGGAGACGGATAGTAGATTGGATCAAAAAGCAGAACCCTACAATATGTTGCCTACAGGAAACACACTTAAAGCAGGGAGATACATACAGAGTAAAGGTAAAAGGTTGGAACAGAGCCTATTATGCTTCAGGTAAAGCCAAAAAAGCAGGGGTAGCTATCCTTATCTCAGATCAAGCAAAAGCAGAAGTAGATCTCGTTAAAAAAGATAAGGAAGGAAACTATATCCTGCTGAAAGGTAGCATAAATAATGAAGCCATATCAATACTAAACATATATGCACCAAGTGGTATAGCATCTAACTTTCTAAAGGAAAAGTTAAGAGAACTGCAAGAAGAAATAGACAGTAAAACTATAATAGTGGGAGATCTCAACCTTGCACTCTCAGATTTAGACAAATCAAACCACAAAACAAACAAGAAAGAAATTAAAAAAGTAAATAGAACATTAGAAAAACTAGGTATGATAGACCTTTGGAGAAAACTGAATGGCAATAGGAAGGAATATACTTTCTTCTCAGCAGTTCATGGATCCTATACAAAAATTGACCATATACTAGGACATAAAGATCTCAAAATTAAATGTAGGAAGGCAGAAATAATAAATGCCTTCTTCTCAGATCACAATGCAATAAAAGCTACATTCAGTAAAAAGTTAGGGGTAAATAGACCAAAAAGTAATTGGAAACTGAATAATCTCATCTTAAAGAATGACTGGGTGAAAGAGCAAATTATAGAAACAATTAACAATTTCACCCAAGATAATGATAATGATGAGACATCATATCAAAATCTTTGGGATGCAGCTAAAGCGGTAATAAGGGGAAATTTTATATCTTTAGAGGCTTATTTGAAGAAAATTGAGAAAGAGAAGATTAACGAATTGGGCTTACAACTTAAAAGGCTAGAAAAAGACCAAATTATAATCCCCCAACCAAAAATTAAACTCGAAATACAAAAATTAAAAGGAGAAATCAATAAAATTGAAAGTAAAAAAACTATTGAATTAATAAATAAAACCAAGAGTTGGTTTTATGAAAAAGCCAATAAAATAGATAAACCTTTGGTAAATTTGATCAAAAAAAAGAAAGAGGAAAATCAAATTGATAGTCTTACAAATGAAAAGGGGGATCTTTCCACCAATGAAGAGGAAATTAGAGAAATAATAAGGAGTTACTTTGCCCAACTTTATGCCAATAAATTTGATAACTTAAGTGAAATGGATGACTTCCTCCAAAAATATAGGCTCCCTAGATTAACAGAGGAGGAGATAAATTGCTTAAATAGTCCCATTTCAGAAAAAGAAATAGAACAAGCTATTAATCAACTCCCCAGGAAAAAATCCCCAGGGCCAGATGGATTCACATGTGAATTCTACCAAACATTTAAAGAACAATTAGCCCCAATGTTATATAAATTATTTGAAAAAATAGGGGATGAAGGAGTCCTACCAAATTCCTTTTATGACACAGACATGGTACTGATACCTAAACCTGGTAGATCGAAAACTGAGAAAGAAAATTATAGACCAATCTCCTTAATGAATATTGATGCTAAAATCTTAAATAAGATATTAGCAAAAAGACTTCAGAAAATCATCTCCAAGATAATACACTATGATCAAGTAGGATTTATTCCAGGAATGCAGGGCTGGTTTAATATTAGGAAAACTATTAATATAATTGACCATATTAATAATCAAATTAATAAGAACCATATGATCATCTCAATAGATGCAGAAAAAGCATTTGACAAAATCCAACATCCATTCCTACTAAAAACTCTTGAGAGTATAGGAATAAATGGATTATTCCTTAGAATAATCAGGAGTATATATTTAAGACCGTCAGTAAGCATAATATGCAATAGAAATAAACTGCAACCTTTCCCAGTAAGATCAGGAGTGAAACAAGGTTGCCCACTATCACCATTACTATTCAATATAGTACTAGAAACGCTAGCCTCGGCAATAAGAGCCGAGAAAGAGATTCAAGGAATTAGAGTAGGAAATGAGGAAATTAAACTATCACTTTTTGCAGATGACATGATGGTATACTTAGAGAACCCCAAAGACTCTGCTAAAAAGCTACTAGAAATAATTCAAAATTTCAGCAAAGTGGCAGGATACAAAGTAAATCCACATAAATCCTCGGCATTTTTATATATCACTAACAAAATGCAACAGCAAGAGATACAAAGAGAAATTCCATTCCAAACAAATGTTGATAGTATAAAATATTTGGGAATCCATCTACCAAAGAAAAGTCAGGAATTATATGAGAAAAATTACAAAACACTTGCCACAAAAATAAAATCAGATTTAAATAATTGGAAACACATTCAGTGCTCTTGGATAGGCCGAGCGAATATAATAAAGATGACAATACTCCCCAAACTAATCTATTTATTTAGTGCTATACCAATCAGACTCCCAAGAAACTATTTTAATGACCTAGAAAAAATAACAACAAAATTCATATGGAAGAATAAAAGGTCAAGAATTGCAAGGGAACTAATGAAAAAAAACTCAGAGGAAGGTGGTCTAAGTGTACCTGATCTAAAGCTATATTATATAGCAGCAGTCACCAAAACCATTTGGTATTGGCTAAGAAATAGACCGGTAGATCAGTGGAACAGATTAGATACAAAGGACAAAAAAGGGTACATCTATAGCAATCTAATCTTTGACAAACCCAAAGATTCCAACATTAGGGATAAAAATTCATTATTCGGAAAAAAACTGTTGGGAAAACTGGAAATTAGTATGGCAGAAATTAGATATGGATCCACACTTAACACCATATACCAAGATAAGATCAAAATGGGTCCATGATTTAGGCATAAAGAGGGAGATAATAAATAGATTAGAGGAACAGAGGATAATCTACCTCTCAGACTTGTGGAGAAGGAAGGAATTTATGACCAGAGGAGAACTAGAGATCATTATTGATCACAAAATAGAAGATTTTGATTACATCAAACTAAAAAGTTTCTGTACAAATAATACTAATGCAAACAAGATTAGAAGGGAAGTAACAAATTGGGAAAATATTTTTAAAAACAAAGGTTCTGACAAAGGTCTCATTTCCAAAATATATAGAGAACTGACCATAATTTATAAGAAACCAAACCATTCTCCAATTGATAAATGGTCAAGGGATATGAACAGACAATTCTCAGAGGAAGAAATTGAAACTATATCCACTCACATGAAAGAGTGTTCCAAATCACTACTGATCAGAGAAATGCAAATTAAGACCACTCTGAGATACCACTACACACCTGTCAGATTGGCTAAGATGACAGGAACAAATAATGACAAATGTTGGAGGGGATGTGGGGAAATTGGGACACTAATACATTGCTGGTGGAGTTGTGAAAGAATCCAGCCATTCTGGAGAGCAATCTGGAATTATGCCCAAAAAGTTATCAAACTGTGCATACCCTTTGACCCAGCAGCGCTACTACTGGGATTATATCCCAAAGAAATACTAAAGAGCGGAAAGAGACATATATGTGCCAAAATGTTTGTGGCAGCTCTTTTTGTTGTAGCTAGAAACTGGAAGATGAATGGATGTCCATCAGTTGGAGAATGGTTGGGTAAATTGTGGTATATGAAAGTTATGGAATATTATTGCTCAGTAAGAAATGACCAGCAGGAGGAATACAGAGAGGATTGGAGAGACTTAAATCAACTGATGCTGAGTGAAATGAGCAGAACCAGAAGATCACTGTATACTTCAACAATGATACTGTATGAGGATGTATTCTGATGGAAGTGGAAATCTTCAACATAAAGAAGATCCAACTCACTTCCAGTTGATCAATGATGGACAGAGGTAGATACACCCAGAGAAGAAACACTGGGAGGGGAATGTAAATTGTTAGCGCTAATATCTGTCTGCCCAGGTTGCATGTACCTTCGGATTCTAATGTTTATTGTGCAACAAGAAAATGATATTCACACACATGTATTGTACTTAGACTATATTGTAACACATGTAAAATGTATGGTATTGTCTGTCGTCGGGGGGAGGGAATAAGGGAGGGGGGGTAATTTGGAAAAATGAATACAAGGGATAATATTATAAAATATATATATATATATATAATAAAAAAAATTAAAAAAAAATTAGAATTTTGCAAATGGATGCCAATAACTTTATGAAAAATCAAGATACAATAAGGCAAAATCAAAAGAATGAACATGATTCTTGGTTATAAAAAAAAAAAAAAAAAAAAAGAAGCATGAGAACAAGCAAACAGTGCTGGTAACTCCATTGGTGACTGAGAAAATGCAAGAGCCTCATCCTTAATCTACAGCCCATGTGAACAGGCCATTATGAAACTGGCAAGTACTACTGAGGAACTTTTCCAGGCACAGAAATTTTGCTATGATTAAACCTCTCAACTGACAATATCAAAGGCTTTGGTCAGGTCAATGAACATTGTATAGGAGGCAATAAAAGATTTGGACTTTAAGACCTGGCTATTCTTGTGGTGATTACTGAACTGAAACAAAGGCTACTCCAAGATCTCCAGAAAACCAAACTAACAATACAAAGAAGAAAAAAAGATTAAAGAAATTAGAGTAGATAATAAGGAAACCAAATTATCACTCTTTGCAGATGATATGATAGCATATTTAGAGAACCCTAGATAATCAACTAAAAAACTATTGGAAGTAATTCACAACTTTATCAAAGTTTCAGGATACAAAATCAATCCACATAAATCATCAGCATTTTTATACATCACTAACAAAATCCAACAGCAAGATATACAAAGAGAAATTCAATTTAAAATAATGTCAAGAGGATAAAATATTTGGGAATCTATCTGCCAAGGGAGGGTTTAGAACTATATGAGCAAAACTACAAAACATTTTCCACAGAAATAAAGTCAGATCTAAGCAATTGGAAAAACATCAAGTGCTCTTGCATAGGTCTAGCTAATATGATAAAGATGACAATACTCCCTAATCTATTTTTTAGTGCTATACTAATCAAATTTCCAAGAAACTATTTTACTGACCCAGAAAAAAATAACAGCAAAATTCATCTGGAAGAAGAAAAGGTCAAGAATTTCAAGGGAGTTAATGAAAATAAAAGCAATGTAGGTGGCCTAGCTGTACTAGATTTAAAACTATATTACTTTACCACAGTTTGAGCTACTTTGCTCTGGCAGCAAGCCAGTAGATCAACAAAAAAGCTATAAACACAAAGGGTAAAGACAATAACTCCGAAATGCTAGAGTTTCTTGGGACTTGACCACACCCATCCAAAACCAGGAGTGACTCAGCACAATCTAAGAGCATAGCAGCTGATCCCAGTGCAGATCTAGATCTGAATTCAGCCATTTCTGCCCCACTGCTGCTTTACTGCTACTTCCTGTTGTCTGTAGAAAAAGCTTGGTAATACCCCACTGCTCCAAAAGTGGACTGCAGTTGTTTTGTTTGTTTGTTGTCAAAATGAGTAAAAAGTTAAAGCGGGCTCTAACTATACATAGCTTCTATACTGATTGAGAGGAAACTTCAAACCCTGAGGAGACTAAAAACAGACTGTCTCCAGATGAATCCCCAAAAGGGGATATGATTGGGTCCTCAACACATAAGACTCTCATAGAAGAAATTAAAAAGGCTCTCACAAGAGAGATAGAAGAAAAATGAGAAAAGGAAAGAAAAGTTGATCTGGATAAATCATCCCACTCATTTAAAGATAGAGTGAATAAAGAAATCAAATCTTTGAGAAACAGAATTAGTGATATGGAAAAATAAAGTAGCTCTCTAAAAAATAAAATTGGTGAAATGGAAATAAAAATCCCAGAGAACAAAACAACTCACTTAAAAACTCAATTGGACAATTAGAAAAAGATAAAAAAGTGAGTGAAGAAAATAATTCATTGAAAATCAGAATAGAACAAATAGAATTGAATGACTGGAGGAGACACCAAGGCTCAGTAGAACAAAACCAAAAAAATGAAAAAAAAATAGAAAAAACAAAAACCAACAACATTAAATACTTACTTGGGATAACCACAGACCTAGAAAATAGATCTAGGAGAGATAATCTGAGGATTACTAGACTTTCTGAAAATTATAATGAAAAAAAGACTAGACAGAATTTTTCAGGATATCATCAAAGAAAACTGGCCAGATGTTATAGAAACAGAGGGTAAAATAGACATTGAAAGAATTTATCAATCTTCTACTGAAAGAGATCCAAAAATCAAAACTGCAAGAAATATTGTGGCTAAATTCTGAAACTATTAGACCAAGGAAAAATATTATAAGCAGCTAGGGGAAAAAACAAAAACAAAAAGAAAGAAGACCAAGTTAGCACCCTGAATACCTTATAATCAGCCGGAGTCAGGATAAGCAAAAGTCTTTGGTCTTTATTTTCAGTCTTTAGGGGTAGAAATAAAGGGAATAGACACAGGATCTCCACGACCTTCCTTCTGCTAGTCTATTGCCAAAGTGACTCTGGGTTGTCTTACTCCACCCCCTAATCCCTCCCACAATTCTCTGTATACACCAAAAGATTGATCTAGCACAGAATAGTGGGAAGGGCCATTTTATAGGCATATGATAATAGAGTATTGTCCAATTGGTAAATAATTTTAAGTGCTCGGCTGTCTGACTCCAGTGGATCAACTCAGAATTTCAGCCCTTTACATCTCTCACTTTCTTTTGTTGTAGAACACAGGTGGTCACAGCCTCAATGTGGTGTAACAAACATGAATTGTACGTACAAGTGGTGATATATTAAACAATATGAATCAACATGGTGTTGTAAAAGATTTCTAGAAGTCCTAGAAGGAGGGTAAGTAAACAACATTACACATAAGTCTTCTTCAGCAGACAAAAGATAGTCCCAAACCAATCTATTGTCCATTGCTTCATGTGTCAGGGAATCCAATGATCCCCACAATTTTTTGAAGTCCTGCAACAGTCTTTTTACATGTTAGGGAATCCAATGATTCCTGAGGGTTTTCAAGTCCTACAGGAGTCTTATCATTTCTCAGGGATTCCAATTCCTGAGGGTTTTGAAGTCCAACAATTTTTGATGTCCATGAATCAAATGCCATAACTGCCATGCTCTTTCAGTGATGGACACAGTCAGTGACGGAATGTTTCTTGGGTTTTCTCATTCATTTCAAGGATCTATTCTGTCTCTCCTCGATGTACAAGGTGAATATGGCCCATTGGCACCTATCTGATTCCTTCTTTATCTGTAGAGATACAAGCAAATCCTCTCCTCAAAGCAGTTCTGGTCCCTTCCATTCACTACTTTCTGGGTCTCTCCACATCATCTGGTGATTATCTAAAGATAGTGAAGCTGCTCCCACTGGACACTGCACTTCTGGTGGGTTATAAAACTTGTCTTCCAGAGCCAGTGCATCTTTGTCAAAAATCAAGAAGTTAATAGTATAAAGGGCTAGATTTAAAAGTTCTCTAGGGTTACCTTTGGCTCCCCCTTTTTTTTAGTTTTGGAGGAGTATCTTGATGTCTCTGTTTCTCCTCCCTAATATTGCCTATTGACTTCCGGGCCAATATGGTGGCAGTGAGGAGGTGCACAGCTGCTTGACTCCGCGTTTTCTCTCAGAATTTACTTCATGACAAGCCTCAGAATTAATGCTTGACTGGTAAGAAACCCACAAATAATCACCAACAGAAGACATCCTTGAAATTTGCCAGAAAAGGTCTGTGTTTGCTTGGGGGAGGGGACAAACAGACTGGGCACAGCCTGTGGGCAACCAGCAAAAGCAAGGCCATCTCTTCCATTTCTGCAAAATGACCTTTTACCTAGTGTAGATATTCCATCTTTGCAGCAAGCTAGGAACAGCAGAGAAGGTGTAAACAATGGAGGTAAAGAATAAAACACCTGTAAGCTAAAGTCTCTCTGGACCCAGCTACCCCCACCCCTCCCAGAGTGACTCAGCGTGTTCTTAGAGCCACAGAGCACAGACACAGGGAGCAGCAGCCATCTCTGTCCTGTTAGTGCCTCGATGCTGTCTCCCACAGTTTGTAGAGGAAGCCCATTAATACCATCCAGCCCCATTCCCCCCCCCCAGAAACAGACCAATTGTTTCTCTTGACAATTTGTTTTCTTCAATTCTGCTCTGATAAAATGAACAAAAATTTAAAAGGACTAAAATCAATGATAGTTTCTGTATGGATAGAGAGCAGACTTCAAAGCCTGAGGAGACTAAAAGCAGATTATCTCCAGAAGAATCCCCTAAGGGGGATGTGATCTGCTCCTCAATACACAAAGCTCTCATAGAGGAAATCAAAAAGGCTCTCACAATAGAGCTAGAAGAGAAATGGGAAAAGGAAAGGGAAGTTTGGCAAGAGAGTCTGGAGAAGGTATCTCACGCATTTAAAGAAAGAGTAGATAAAGAAAACAAATCACTGAGGAATAAAATTAGTGAAATGGAAAAAGAAAACAGCTCTCTAAAAAATAAAATTGATGAAATGGAAAAAAATTCCATAGAAGAAAAAAACTCAATTGGACAACTACAAAAAGATATTAAAAAAAAAGTGAGTGAAGAAAATACATCATTGAAAATTAGAATCGAACAAATAGAAATGAAGGACTCAAGGAGAAACAAAGAAGTAGTCAAGCAAAACCAGAAAAATGAAACAATTGAAAAGAATGTCAAGTACCTTATTGGAAAGACAACAGACCTCGAAAACAGATTCAGGAGAAACAATGTGAGAATAATTGGATTCCCTGAAAAATGTGTGGAAAAATAGAGCCTGGACACCATTTTCCAGGAAATTATCAAAGAGGACTGCCCAGATGTTTTGGAAATAGAGGGTAAAATAGACTTTGAAAAAATTCATCGATTGCCTACTGAAAGGGACCCTAAAATCAAAATGCCAAGATATATAGTGGCCAAGTTCAAGAACCATCAGACAAAGGAAAAAATATTGGAAGCTGCTAGAAAAAAGCAATTCAGATATGGAGGAGGCACAATAAGGATAACTCAGGATCCACATTAAAGGAACAAAGGGCCTGGAATATGATATTCTGAAAGGCTAAGGAACTAGGTATGCAGCCAAAAATATCTTACCCAGCAAAAATAAGTATCATTTTTCCAGGGATAAAGATAAACATTTAACAAAATAAATGAATTCTATTCTTGATGAAAAAAACAAAAACAAAAACAAAAACAAAAAAAAAAAAAACAGATTTACACAAAATATTTGGTCTTCAAATACAGAATTCAACATATTTCTAAAAAGGTAAAAAGAAATCTTGAGAACTATATTTCTGCCATAAAGGTATGAAAAGAACACATAAATATTTTTTCCTAGAAACTAGAGTTGGAAAGGAAATTATATCATAAAAAAGGTCAAGTGGTGGTATACATCTCCTGAAGAAACAAAGGTAAGGGGAAGAGAATACAGAAATTGTGAGGAAAAGGGGTAAAATAGAGGGAGGAACTTTATAGTATATCCTAGGTATAATATAAATGTGCAGAAACGAATTTTGTTGTTGTTGTTGTTGCAAAGGAAGGATTGTATTCAGAAGGTAAAAATAATCTGGGAAGAAAAACAAAAACAAAACAAAACAAAACAAAACAAAACAAAAAATGATCACAATTTACACTCATTTCCCAGTGTTCCTTTTCTGGATGTAGCTGATTCTGTCCACCATTGACCAATTGGAATTGGATTAGCTCTTCTCTATGTTGAAGATATCCACTTCCATCAGAATACATCCTCATACAGTATAATTGTTGAAGTTTTCTGCTCATTTCACTCAGTATCAGTTGATGTAAGTCTCTCCAAGCATCTCCTTATTCCTCCTATTGGTCATTTCTTACAGAAAAATAATATTCCATAACATTCATATACCATAATTTACACAACCATTCTCCAATTGATGGACATCCATTCATTTTCCAGTTTCTAGCCACCATGAAAAGGGCTGCCACAAATATTGTGGCACATACAGGTCCCTTTCCCTTCTTTGGTATTTCCTTGGGATATAAGCCCAGTAGTAGCACTACTGGGTCAAAGGGTATATACATTTTGATAACTTTTTGGGCATAATTCCAGATTGCTCTCCAGAATGGTTGGATTCTTTCACAACTCCATCAAGAATGCATCAGTGTCCCAGTTTCCCCACAACCCCTCCAACATTCATCATTATTTGTTCCTGTCATCTTAGCCAATCTGACAGGTGTGTAATGATATCTCAGAGTTGTCTTAATTTGCATTTCTCTGATCAATAGTGATTTGGAACACTCTTTCATATGAGTGGAAATAGTTTTAATTTCATCATCTGAAAATTGTCTGTTCATACCCTTTGACCATTTATCAATTGGAGAATGGCTTGATTTCTTATAAATTAAAATCAATTATCTGTATATTTTGGAGATGAGGCCTTTATCAGAACCTTTACCTGTAAAAATATTTTCCCAATTTGTTACTTCCCTTCTAATCTTGTTTGCATTAGTTTTGTTTGTGCAGAAACTTTTTAATTTGGTATACTCAATTTTTTCTATTTTGTGATCAATAATGGTTTCTAGTTCTCCCTTGGACACAAACTCCTTCCTCCTCCACAAGTACGAGAGGTAAACCATCCCATGTTCCTCCAATTTATTTATGATTTTGTTCTATATGCCTAAATTTTGGACCCATTTTGATGTATCTTAGTATGTGGTGTTAAATGTGGGTCATGCCTAGTTTCTGCCATATTAATTTCCAGTTTTCCTAGCAGTTTTTGTCAAATAATGAATTCTTATCCCAAAAGTTGGGATCTTTGGGTTTGTCAAACACTAAATTGTTATTTTTTTCACCATCTTGCCCTGTGAACCTAACCTATTCCACTGATCAACTAATCTATTTCTTAGCCAATACTAAATGGCTTTGGTGACTGTTGCTTTATAATATAGTTATAGATCAGGTACAGCTAGACCACCTTCATTTAATTTTTTTTCATTACTTCCCTTAAAATTCTCAACATTTTGTTATTCCATATGAATTCTGTTGTTATTTTTTCTGGGTCATTAAAATAGGTTCTTGGGAGTCTTATTTGTATAGCACTAAATAAATAGATTAGTTTAGGTTGTATTATCATCTTAATTACAATCGCTCGGCCTATCCAAGAGCACTCAATGTCTTTCCAATTATTTAAATCTGACTTTATTTTTGTGGTAAGTGCTTCAGAATTTTGCTCATATAATTCCTAACTTTCCTTTGATAGATATATTCCCAAATATTTTATACTATCGACTGTTATTTTGAATGGAATTTCTCTTTGTATCTCTTGCTGTTGGATTGTGTTGGTAATGTATAAAAATGCTGAGGATTTATGTGGATTTATTTTGTATCCTGCAACTTTGCTAAAATTCTGAATTATTTTAATAGGTTTTTAGCAGAGTCTTTGGGGTTCTCTAAGTATAACATCAGGTCATCTGTAAAGAGTGATAGTTTGATTTCCTCATTTCCTACTCTAATTCCTTGAATCTCTTTCTCGGCTCTTATTGCCGAAGATAGCATTTCTAGTACTGTATTGAATACTAATGGTGATAGTAGGCAAACTTTGTTTCACTCCTGATCTTACAGGGAAAGTTTCCAGTTTATTGCTATTATATATGATGTTTACTGAGGGTTTTAAATATATGCTTGTTATTATTTTAAGGAATAGTCCATTTATTCCTATACTCTCAAGCGTTTTTAGTAGGAATGGATGTTGGATTTTATCAAATGCTTTTTCTGCATCTATTGAGATGCTCATATGGTTTTTATTAATTTGATGATTAATATGGCCAATTATACTAATAGTTTTCCAAATATGAAACCAGCCCTGCATTCCTGGTATAAATCCTACTTGATCATAGTGTATTATCTTGGGGATGATTTTCTGAAGTGTTTTTGCTAATATCTTACTTAAGATTTTAGCATTAGCATTCATTAAGGAGATTGGTCTATAGTTTTCTTTCTCTGTTTTCAATCTACCTGGTTTAGGTATCAGTGCCATGTCTATGTCATATTTGGTAGGACTCCTTCAATCCCTATTTTTTTCAAATAGTTTATATATCATTGAATTTAGTTCTTCTTTAAATGTTTGGTAGAATTCACATGTAAATCCATCTGGGCCTGGATATTTTTTTTAGGGATTTGGTTAATAGCTTGTTCTATTTCTTTTTCTGAGATGGGACTATTTAGACTACTTACTTCTTCCTTTGTTAATCTGGGAAGCTATATTTTTGAAGGTATTCTTCCATTTCATTTAAGTTATCGAATTTATTGTCATAAAGTTGAGCAAAGTAGCTCCTAACTATTGTTCTAATTTCTTCTTCTTTAGTGTTGACTTCTCCCTTTTCATTTTCAAGACTAACAATTTGCTTTTTCTCTTTCATTTTTTTTTATCAGGTTTACTAAGGGTTTGTCTATTTTCTTGGTTTTTTCATAGAACCAACTCTTAATTTTATTAATTCATTCAATAGTTTTTTTTTTTTTTTTTTTTACTTTCAATTTTATTAATCTCACCTTTTATTTTTAGAATTCCAAGTTTCCTGTTTGGCTGGGGAGTTTTAATTTGTTCCTTTTCTAGCAATTTCAGTTATAAGTCTAATTCATTGGCCCTCTCTTTCTCTATTTTATGCAAGTAGGCCTGTAGAGATATAAAACTTTCCCTTATTACTGCTTTGGCTGTATCCCACACATTTTGGTATGATGTCTCATTATTGTCATTTTCTTGGGTGATTTTATTATGTCTATGATTTGCTGTTTAACCAATCATTCTTTAGTATAAGCTTATTTTGTTTCCAGTTGTTTTTTGGTCTATTTTCCCCTGGCTTTTTATTAAATGTAATTTTAATTGCATTGTGGTCTGAAAAGGATGCATTTACTATTTCTGCCTTACTGCTTTTGATTTTGAGGTTTTTATGCCCTAGTATATGATCAATTTTTCTATAGGTTCCATGAACTTCTGAGAAGAAAGTATACTCCTTTCTGTCTCCATTTAGCTTTGGACAAAGATCTATCATATCATACTTTTCTAGTATTCTATTTACCTCTTTGACTTCTTTCTTATTTATTTTGTGGTTTGATTTACCTAATTCTGAGAGTGCAAGATTGAGATCTCCCACTATTATAGTTTTGTTGTCTATTTCTTCTTGCAGCTGTCTTAATTTCTCTTTTAAGAATTTAGATGCTGCACCACTTGGTGCATATATGTTAAATATTGATACTGCTTCATTGTTGATGCTACCCTTTAGCAAGATATAATGCCCTTCCTTATCTCTTTTAATTCTACCAATTTTTGGTTTTGTTTGATCTGAGATGAGGATGGCTACTCCAGATTTTTTGGCTTTGCCTGAAGCATAGTAGATTCTGCTCCACCCCTTTACATTTAGTTTGAATGTATCACCCTGTTTCAGATGTGTTTCCTGTAAACAACATATAGTATCCTACTATAGTAGGATTCTGACTTTTAATCCAGTATACTAACTGCTTCTTCTTTATTAGGGAGTTTACCCCATTCACATTTATGGTTAGAATGACTAATTCTGTATTGCTTGCCATCCTGTTAACCCCTGCTTATGTTTTTTCTCCTTTCTTTCCCTCTTAGCCCCCTACCTAGTATTAAACTTGTGAACACTGCTTGCTTTTCACAGCCCTCCCTTCTTTGTATCCTTCCCCTACCTTAAAGTTCCTCCCCCTATTTTACCCCTTTTCCTCACAATTTCTGTATTCTCTTCCCCTTAGCTTACTCATTTCCTCCCACTTTTCTTTTTTTTTTTTTTATTTTTTATTATATATATATATATATATATATATTTTATAATATTATCCCTTGTATTCATTTTTCCAAATTACCCCCCCTCCCTCTATTCCCTCCCCCCGACGACAGGCAATACCATACATTTTACATGTGTTTACAATATAGTCTAAGTACAATACATGTGTGTGAATATCATTTTCTTGTTGCACAATAAACATTAGAATCCGAAGGTACATGCAACCTGGGCAGACAGATATTAGCGCTAACAATTTACATTCCCCTCCCAGTGTTTCTTCTCTGGGTGTATCTACCTCTGTCCATCATTGATCAACTGGAAGTGAGTTGGATCTTCTTTATGTTGAAGATTTCCACTTCCATCAGAATACATCCTCATACAGTATTGTTGTTGAAGTATACAGTGATCTTCTGGTTCTGCTCATTTCACTCAGCATCAGTTGATTTAAGTCTCTCCAACCCTCTCTGTATTCCTCCTGCTGGTCATTTCTTACTGAGCAATAATATTCCATAACTTTCATATACCACAATTTACCCAACCATTCTCCAACTGATGGACATCCATTCATCTTCCAGTTTCTAGCTACAACAAAAAGAGCTGCCACAAATATTTTGGCACATATATGTTTCTTTCCGCTCTTTAGTATTTCTTTGGGATATAATCCCAGTAGTAGCACTGCTGGGTCAAAGGGTATGCACAGTTTGATAACTTTTTGGGCATAATTCCAGATTGCTCTCCAGAATGGCTGGATTCTTTCACAACTCCACCAGCAATGTATTAGTGTCCCAATTTCCCCACATCCCCTCCAACATTTGTCATTATTTGTTCCTGTCATCTTAGCCAATCTGACAGGTGTGTAGTGGTATCTCAGAGTGGTCTTAATTTGCATTTCTCTGATCAGTAGTGATTTGGAACACTCTTTCATGTGAGTGGATATAGTTTCAATTTCTTCCTCTGAGAATTGTCTGTTCATATCCTTTGACCATTTATCAATTGGAGAATGGTTCGGTTTCTTATAAATTATGGTCAGTTATCTATATATTTTGGAAATGAGACCTTTGTCAGAACCTTTGTTTTTAAAAATATTTTCCCAATTTGTTACTTCCCTTCTAATCTTGTTTGCATTAGTATTATTTGTACAGAAACTTTTTAGTTTGATGTAATCAAAATCTTCTATTTTGTGATCAATAATGATCTCTAGTTCTCCTCTGGTCATAAATTCCTTCCTTCTCCACAAGTCTGAGAGGTAGATTATCCTCTGTTCCTCTAATCTATTTATTATCTCCCTCTTTATGCCTAAATCATGGACCCATTTTGATCTTATCTTGGTATATGGTGTTAAGTGTGGATCCATATCTAATTTCTGCCATACTAATTTCCAGTTTTCCCAACAGTTTTTCCGAATAATGAATTTTTATCCCTAATGTTGGAATCTTTGGGTTTGTCAAAGATTAGATTGCTATAGATGTACCCTTTTTTGTCCTTTGTATCTAATCTGTTCCACTGATCTACCGGTCTATTTCTTAGCCAATACCAAATGGTTTTGGTGACTGCTGCTATATAATATAGCTTTAGATCAGGTACACTTAGACCACCTTCCTCTGAGTTTTTTTTCATTAGTTCCCTTGCAATTCTTGACCTTTTATTCTTCCATATGAATTTTGTTGTTATTTTTTCTAGGTCATTAAAATAGTTTCTTGGGAGTCTGATTGGTATAGCACTAAATAAATAGATTAGTTTGGGGAGTATTGTCATCTTTATTATATTCGCTCGGCCTATCCAAGAGCACTGAATGTCTTTCCAATTATTTAAATCTGATTTTATTTTTGTGGCAAGTGTTTTGTAATTTTTCTCATATAATTCCTGACTTTTCTTTGGTAGATGGATTCCCAAATATTTTATACTATCAACATTTGTTTGGAATGGAATTTCTCTTTGTATCTCTTGCTGTTGCATTTTGTTAGTGATATATAAAAATGCCGAGGATTTATGTGGATTTACTTTGTATCCTGCCACTTTGCTGAAATTTTGAATTATTTCTAGTAGCTTTTTAGCAGAGTCTTTGGGGTTCTCTAAGTATACCATCATGTCATCTGCAAAAAGTGATAGTTTAATTTCCTCATTTCCTACTCTAATTCCTTGAATCTCTTTCTCGGCTCTTATTGCCGAGGCTAGCGTTTCTAGTACTATATTGAATAGTAATGGTGATAGTGGGCAACCTTGTTTCACTCCTGATCTTACTGGGAAAGGTTGCAGTTTATTTCTATTGCATATTATGCTTACTGACGGTCTTAAATATATACTCCTGATTATTCTAAGGAATAATCCATTTATTCCTATACTCTCAAGAGTTTTTAGTAGGAATGGATGTTGGATTTTGTCAAATGCTTTTTCTGCATCTATTGAGATGATCATATGGTTCTTATTAATTTGATTATTAATATGGTCAATTATATTAATAGTTTTCCTAATATTAAACCAGCCCTGCATTCCTGGAATAAATCCTACTTGATCATAGTGTATTATCTTGGAGATGATTTTCTGAAGTCTTTTTGCTAATATCTTATTTAAGATTTTAGCATCAATATTCATTAAGGAGATTGGTCTATAATTTTCTTTCTCAGTTTTCGATCTACCAGGTTTAGGTATCAGTACCATGTCTGTGTCATAAAAGGAATTTTGTAGGACTCCTTCATCCCCTATTTTTTCAAATAATTTATATAACATTGGGGCTAATTGTTCTTTAAATGTTTGGTAGAATTCACATGTGAATCCATCTGGCCCTGGGGATTTTTTCCTGGGGAGTTGATTAATAGCTTGTTCTATTTCTTTTTCTGAAATGGGACTATTTAAGCAATTTATCTCCTCCTCTGTTAATCTAGGGAGCCTATATTTTTGGAGGAAGTCATCCATTTCACTTAAGTTATCAAATTTATTGGCATAAAGTTGGGCAAAGTAACTCCTTATTATTTCTCTAATTTCCTCTTCATTGGTGGAAAGATCCCCCTTTTCATTTGTAAGACTATCAATTTGATTTTCCTCTTTCTTTTTTTTGATCAAATTTACCAAAGGTTTATCTATTTTATTGGCTTTTTCATAAAACCAACTCTTGGTTTTATTTATTAATTCAATAGTTTTTTTACTTTCAATTTTATTGATTTCTCCTTTTAATTTTTGTATTTCGAGTTTAATTTTTGGTTGGGGGTTTATAATTTGGTCTTTTTCTAGCCTTTTAAGTTGTAAGCCCAATTCGTTAATCTTCTCTTTCTCAATTTTCTTCAAATAGGCCTCTA
Organism: Sminthopsis crassicaudata; assembly: GCF_048593235.1. Classification (NCBI taxonomy): domain Eukaryota; kingdom Metazoa; phylum Chordata; class Mammalia; order Dasyuromorphia; family Dasyuridae; genus Sminthopsis; species Sminthopsis crassicaudata. Next base: position 198,036,637 of record NC_133618.1, on the reverse strand, counting down.
AAGATATAAAATTTCCCCTTATTACCGCTTTAGCTGCATCCCAAAGATTTTGATATGATGTCTCATCATTATCATTATCTTGGGTGAAATTGTTAATTGTTTCTATAATTTGCTCTTTCACCCAGTCATTCTTTAAGATGAGATTATTCAGTTTCCAATTACTTTTTGGTCTATTTACCCCTAACTTTTTACTGAATGTAGCTTTTATTGCATTGTGATCTGAGAAGAAGGCATTTATTATTTCTGCCTTCCTACATTTAATTTTGAGATCTTTATGTCCTAGTATATGGTCAATTTTTGTATAGGATCCATGAACTGCTGAGAAGAAAGTATATTCCTTCCTATTGCCGTTCAGTTTTCTCCAAAGGTCTATCATACCTAGTTTTTCTAATGTTCTATTTACTTTTTTAATTACTTTCTTGTTTGTTTTGTGGTTTGATTTGTCTAAATCTGAGAGTGCAAGGTTGAGATCTCCCACTATTATAGTTTTACTGTCTATTTCTTCTTGCAGTTCTCTTAACTTTTCCTTTAGAAAGTTAGATGCTATACCACTTGGTGCATATATGTTTAGTATTGATATGGCTTCATTATTTATGCTACCTTTCAGCAGGATATAGTTTCCTTCCTTATCTTTTTTAACGAGATCTACTTCTGCTTTTGCTTGATCTGAGATAAGGATAGCTACCCCTGCTTTTTTGGCTTTACCTGAAGCATAATAGGCTCTGTTCCAACCTTTTACCTTTACTCTGTATGTATCTCCCTGCTTTAAGTGTGTTTCCTGTAGGCAACATATTGTAGGGTTCTGCTTTTTGATCCAATCTACTATCCGTCTCCATTTGATGGGATCGTTCATCCCATTTACATTTACAGTTAAAATTACTAATTCTGTATTTCCTGCCATCGTATTATCCCCAGATTATGCTTTTTTCCCTTGACCCCCCTGATCCCCCTCCCCAATATTTAATTTACAGACCCCCCTTGTGACGCGCAACCCTCCCTCTTTTTTTTTTTTTTTTTTTTTTTTAGGATCCCTCCCCCCTCCCTCCAAGTCCCTTCACTTATTCTCCTTTTCCTTTTCCCTTTTCCTCTCCCCCCTTTTAATGAGGTGAGAGAAAATTCTCTGAAAAACAAATATGTTAATTATTTACTCTTTGAGCCTCTTCTGATGAGAGTAAGATTCACACAATGATTCTCCCCCTCACTAAGTTCCCTCAGATATGTTGTATTTTCTATGTCTCTTCCTGGGATGTAGTTTCCCTCTTTTTATCACTCCTTCCCCTTTTTCTGAACCGACCTCCTTCCCTTTACTACACCCCCCTTTTTTTCTTTTATATCAGTAAAATCAAATTATCCTTGAGTATTTTTTATATACCCACAACAGAGTTACAGTTCTCAAGGGTTCTGTGTACCTTTTTCTGTTTCTCTTCAGTCTTGTGGATGTAGATCAAATTTTTTGTTTAAGTCTGGTTTTTTTCTTAGAAACATATAGAATTCCTCTGTTTCATTGAATGACCATCTTCTTCCATGGAAAAAGATGCTAAACTTAGCTGGGTAGTTCATTCTTGGTTGCAGTCCTTGATCTTTTGCCTTACGGAATATCAGGTTCCAGGCCCTTCTATCTTTTAATGTGGAGGCAGCCAGATCTTGGGTGACCCTTATTGTGGCACCTTGGTATTTAAATTGTTTTTTTTCTAGCTGCTTGCAGGATTTTCTCCTTTGTGTGGTAATTCTGCAGCTTAGCCACAATATTCCATGGTGTTCTTTTTTTAGGGTCTATTTCAGAAGGAGTTCGATGAATTCTTTCCACATCTACTTTCCCTTCTGTTTCTATTATCTCTGGACAGTTCTCTTTGATAATTTCCTGTAAAATAGAATCTAGGCTCTTTTTTTGGTCATAGTTTTCTGGGAGTCCAATAATCCGCAGATTATCTCTCCTAGATCTATTTTCCAGGTCTATAGATTTTCCCAGTAAGTATTTGACGTTGTTCTCCAGCTTCTCATTTTTTTTTGTTTTGTTTGACTGATTCTTGGGTTCTCTGTGAATCATTCATTTCTATTTGTTCCATCCTGACTTTTAAGGAGTTATTTTCTTCTTTCACAGTTTTTAGTTCTTTTTGTAAATGCCCAATTTCGTTTTTAAATGAATTATTTTGCTCTATTGAATTTTTTTCCATTTCCCTAATTTTTTTTTTTTTGAGAATTATTTTCTTTTTCCAATTCAGAAATTCTATTTTCTTGGGACTTTTTTATCTTTTCCAATTCAGAAATCCTACTTTCCTGTGTTTTTTTAACCTTTTCTAATTCACTAATTTTGTTTCCCTGCATCTCCTGTGAATTCTTTATTTTTTCCAACTCCAATTTCATAGCTTCCCTTTCCTTTCCCCATTTTTCTTCGATCTCCCTCAATTTCTTAAGAGCTTCTTCTAGGAGAGAGTTATGTGATGGGGGGCAGGAATCGTTCCCCTTTAGGTTGTTATCTTCTGAATCTTTGCTGTTAACTTCCTCGGGGTTGGATACCCGCTCTTTCTCTGTATAGAAGGAATCTATAGTTTTTCTAGCTTTTTTGCTCATACTTAAAAAAAATCTTTTGGGGTCTGTCCCTGGGGTAGGAAATTATTTACTTCTTTACCAGCTTCCTCCCAGACCGGATGGATGCAGCGGCCCCCGCGCCCGCGCTAAGAGAGAGCTCTGGGAGAGAGTTCCCCACCCCCTCCCTGGAAGCGCCTCAGAGGTGATTAGCACTACTGTGCTTCGAGGGCGTAGAATAGTGAAGACTGCAGGAAGCCCAGGCTATGTGTCCGGGTGGGGAGTGGATGTCTGCAGCAGGTGACGTGAGAAGCCCCTGTGCTCAAACTGGAAGTGTCTGCCAGAAACCGCGGTCCCTAGTTCAAAGGTTCCGCTTCTCTGGGACTTCCTGGAGCTGAGTTCCACTCCCTCCAGCTAAGCTAGGCAGTGTGTGTTGCCTTGGGCCGTATCCACCCACTTGTCAGTCTCTTAACTATTCTCAGGAGGTAGCTGAGGCCACACCCCCTGGTGCCGATTCTTTGCTGAGTCATCCCCCGGGTCGGGGAAAATCTAATTTGAGTTTTAAAATATTTTGGCTTTCTCTTCTGAACTGCTAAATAATTAGCAGAGAAGAGCTAACAGCCTGTGCCAGATTCCTTTACCTCAGTGGCTTCTCTGATCCCAGAGCCCTTCCCAGCGCAATGGGCGCAGTGTGCCCCTACCCCACCGTCTGTGCTGGTCTTTCTTATTCCTCCCCTGAGAACTGACCTTTCCTGTTGAAACTCCAGATTCTCTTCAGCTGGTAAGTCGTGCTTCCAGTCCTTGTGGTATCTATCAGTCCTGAGCTAATTTTGAGACTTAATTTATCTAATTTGTTGTGAGGGAGTGAGGACGTTCACTGAGTCGTGTGTTTCTTCTCCGCCATCTTCCAGACACTCCTCCTCCCACTTTTCAATGAAATTGAAGAAGTTTCACCATAAATCGAATATGTCTATTGATACACACTATGTTCTTCTCCCTCCTTTGTTTCTCTCAGATATAATATGTTACCTTTGTTTCTTCATGAGATGTAGTACCACCACTTTACACTTTTTTATGATATAATTTCCTTTCCACCTCTAGTTTCTAGGACAAATTATACATGTGTTCTTTACATATCTTTATGGCAGAAATATAGTTCTCAAGATTTCTTTTTACCTTTTTAGAAATCTCTTGAGTTCTTTATTTTAAGATCAAACATTTTATGTAGGTCTGGTTTTTTCATCAAGAATACATGGAATTCATTTATTTCATTAAATGTCCATCTTCTTCCCTGGAAAACGATGCTCATTTTTGCTGCATAAGTTATTCTTGGCTGCATACCAAGTTCCTTAGCCTTTTGGAATATCATGTTCCAGGCCCTTCGTTCTTTTAATGTGGACGCTGCTAGATCCTGGGTTATCCTTATTGTGGTTCCTCCATATCTGAATTGCTTTTTTCTAGCAGCTTCCAGTATTTGTTCCTTTGTCTGATGGTTCTTGAACTTGGCCACCATATTTCTTGGCGTTTTGATTTTAGGGTCTCTTTCAGTAGGTGATCCATGTATTTTTTTCAATGTCTATTTTACCGTCTATTTCCAAAACGTCTGGGCAATTATCTTTGATACTTTCCTCGAAAATAGTGTCTAAGCTCTTTTTTTCCTTACATTTTTCAGGGAGTCCAATTATTCTCAAATTGTCTCTCCTGGATCTGTTTTCCAGGTCTGTTGTCTTTCTAATAAGGTACTTGACATTCCTTTCAATTGTTTCATTTCTCTGGTTTTGCTTGACTACTTCTTGGTTTCTCCTTGATTCATTCATTTCTACTTGTTTGAGTCTAATTTTCATTTTGTATTTTCTTCACTCACTTTTTTATATCTCTTTGTAATTGTCCAATTGTGTTTTAAGTGAGTTCTTTTTCTTCTATGTAATTTTTTTTTCCATTTTATCCATTTTATTTTTTAGAGAGTTGTTTTCTTTTCCCAGCTCATTAATCCTATTTTCCTTGGAGTTGTTTACTTTTCTAATTCACTAATTTTATTTCTCAATGATTTGTTTTCTTTATTCACTCTGTCTTTAAATGAGTGGAATGACTTCTCCAGGCTCTCTTGCCAAGCTTTCCCTTCTTTTTCCCATTTCTCTTCTAGTTCTCTTGTGAGAGTCTTTTTGAGTTCCTCTATGAGAGTCTTTTGTATTGAGTTGCAGATCATATCTCCCTTAGCAGATTTCTCTTTGTACATTCTATTTTTAGTCTCCTCTGTATTTGAAGCCTGCTCCCTCTCCATAGAGAAGCTGTAAATGGTTAGAGCTTTTTTGAACTTTTTGTTCATTTTATCAGAGCGGGAATAGAAGAAAACAGTTTGACAAGAGAAACAATTGGTCTGTTTTTGGGGGGATGGGGCTGGATGGTGTTAATGGGCTTCTTCTACAGACTGGGGGGGAGGGCAGCAGCAAGCCACTAACAGGACAGCGATGGTTGCACTGCATCTGTGCTCTGATCCTCTAAGAAAGGGCTGAGTCACTCCAGGTGGTTGTTGGAGGTGGCCGGTCCTGAGAGATGCTAGCTTTCAGGGGTTTTATTCTTCACCTCTGGTGTTTACACCCTCTCCACTTCTCCTGGTTTGCTGCCAAGATGGAACATCCACACTGGGGTAAAAGTCTTTTCCCAGAAACGGCAGAGATTGTATCCCTCGCCCCTCTGATCCAGGTTGTGTGAGCTGGCTGTTTTGCTCTGGCTTGCCTGCCCTCAGTCTTAGCCTAGTCTGTTCAACCCTCCCCTGAGCAAACACAGACCTTCTCTGGCGAATTTCGAGGATGTCATCTGTTGGTTATAATTTGTGGGTTTCTTTTCTGGTAAAGCACTAATTCCGAGGCTTGTCATGAAGTAAGTCCTGTGAGAAAACATGGAACTCAAGCAGCTGTCTGCCTCCACGCTGCCATCTTGGCCGGAATTCAGCATCTAAATTCTTAAAAGAGAAATTAAGACAGCTGCAAAAAGAAATAGACAGAAAAAATAGAATAGTGGGAGGTCTCAACCTTGCACTTTCAGAATTAGATAAATAAAACAACAAAATAAATAAGAAAGAAGTCAAAGAGGTAAATAGAATACTAGAAAAGTTTGATATGATAGACCTTTGGTGAAAAGTAAAGAGAGACAGAAAAGAGTACACTTTCTTCTCAGCAGTTCATGGAACCTATACAAACACTGCTCATATACTAGGACATAAAAATCTCAAAATCAAATACAGTAAGGCAGAAATAGTAAATGCATCCTTTTCAGACCACAATGCAATGAAAATTACATTCAATAAAAAGTCAGGGGAAAATAGATCAAAAATTAATTGGAAAGTAAATAATCTTATGCTAAAGAATGTTTGGATAAAACAGCAAATCATAAACATAATTAATAACCTCACCCAAGTAAATTACAATAAGGAGACATCATACCAAAATGTGTGCGATACAGACAAAGCAGTAATAAGGAAAAGATTTATATCTCTAGAAGCCTACTTGCATAAAATAGAGAAAGAGAAGGTCAATGAATTGGCTTACAACTAAAAATGCTAGAAAAGGAACAAATTAAAAAACCCCAGACAAACATGAAACTTGAAATTCTAAAAATAAAAGGTGAGATTAATAAAATTGAAAGTAAAAAAAAATATTGAATTAATTAATAAAACTAAGAGTTGGTTCTATGAAAAAAAACAACAAAATAGACAAACCCTTAGTAAATCTGATTTAAAAAAAGGAAAAAAGAAAAGTAAATTGTTAGTCTTAAAAATGAAAAGGGATAAGTCACCACTAAAGAAGAGGAAATTAGGACAATAGTTAGGAGCTACTTTGCTCAACTTTATGCCAATACATTCGATAACTTAAATGAAATACCTTCAAAAATATAGCTTCCCAGATTAACAGAGGAAGAAGTAAGTATTCTAAATAGTCCCATTTCAGAAAAAGATATAGAACAAGCTATTAACCAACTCCCTAAGAAAAAATGCCCAGGACCAGATGCATTTACATGTGAATTCTACCAAACATTTAAAGAACACCTAACTCCAATGCTAAATAAACTATTTGAAAAAATAGGGATTGAAGGAGGTTTTTGTTTTTGTTTTTGTTTTTGTTTTTTATCTCTTATAGTTTTCCTCTCTTGTTCTAATTCTTCTCTCTCCTCATAAATCATACAGAAATATGTAAAAAAGAATAATGTATATGCATGACCAAAAGAAAATGTCATCTTACATGTGTCTGGGGAAAATAAAAATAAATATCATTTAAAAAATAGAATCTACAAGGTTTGTGTGCTATTAGTAAATTCACTTAACATGTGTTTGCATGAAAGAAAGTGTACAAAATTTTAGTTTCTATGAAAACAAACAAACTGAGAAGTGATAAGGATTGACAAGATAATAAATACTGGCTAGATTAATTTAAAAACATACTATTTACTCCAGAATAATGACACCAGAAAAATGACATTTTATCTAAGGGAAGTTACCTTGGAAAACATTGAAATTAATTCAAATTAGCATTGTTTTGCTTTAATTGTATCCAAGGTCTTGAAACTAAGGTTGACTTTATAGTTAGCATGTAATGTGTTTCTAACATGAAATTTATTCAGACATATTCAAGTGTTTGACATTTAAGACAATGTTAAGTATTTTCTTAAGGGCCTATAGTTATTTGAATAAATAGTATCATTCTAGAAATAATCATACAATAATATAAACCCCATATGTTTAAACTTTTGCACAAATAAGCTCTGACTAATCATGAATTATACTTTTCTATTAATGTTAGCAAAATATTCATATAACATTTTGGATCTCAAAGCACTTGTACACACATGATTTCATTTATGCTATCCAGACACTGTGTATGAAGTTACTGAAATCAAAAACTTGGAGAGAGGTAAAACTAAAATTTAGAAGTTGCAAGTTTAATTTTAAGGAAGAGAAACAAATTAAACTATTTTAAAACAAAACAAACAAATGAAAATAGAAAATTATTATATAATTCACATAGTAAGTCCCAGAGCCAGGACAAAAAAATCTGTCTCTATAACCAATACAATTCTAAACAATACAATTTTCTTCTGAATAAAAAGAATCACTTCCCTGTAATATTGGCTCCAAGCCAAATTAGAATAGAACTATGAGAAGGAAAATAATGCCATAAAAGCATATAGTATACAAATATTCCTGCATGTACTCACAAAACTGCCAATGGAGTTTTAAATCTTGAGAGTTGCTGTTTTGGTGAAGATTAAAATATCTCTGCCCAGGGCTACCACATATCATAAGAAGATGGGAAACTACAATTTAAAGGCAGCTTCCAGAAATGAAAATTGAATTATTTGGCTTTGACAAAGAAGTATATAATATGCTTTGAGTTAAATGTTTATAATATCTTTCTTGTTATATAGTTAAAATAACATATTGGAAGCTCCTTGTTCCTGGGATGCTGCGAGAGATTTAAAGTGAATCCCAGTGTTTTCTCTTCAAACTAAAAGGAAATCTACCTGGAAACAAACAAACAAAAAAAAAATTTAGTGCAACATATTGCTAATTGCTAGCTACTAGAATAAAATGTCATGTGCCTCCAACTAGATCAGATAATTAGCTGGTGAAAGTCACCATTTTGCCTCTAGCAATGGTCAATATGAGGAGCTGAAGAAGAAAATGGCTCTCCTCACTATTTTATTTTATGTCAAATGTGCACCTTGATTCCTGGGTATTTATTAGAAAAGATAGAGAGGGTGATGGGGAGAGAGGAGGTAGGAATTCCAACAACTGCAGAATTCTGATTTGAGCTTCAAAATCAGGTGTTATTTAGTCTACAGATGGACTATCTTTCATTTGAAACTAAATTGAGCCACCAAATTCAAGGAAAAATCAGATTGGATGTATGTATGCCTAACTTTTTTTTTTTTTTAAATGCAAAGGAGTTGGTGTCTTTAAAGTCAGAGAGAAATCTATTTGGTGATGGATTGCCCTTAAGTGAAAAACAACTACAAACTATAGGGTGTTGTGATATGTATATATATAATCTGAAGGAAAACTCAATTACCATATTAGGAGATAGAAATAAATCTGACATCATATTTAACTTTGAGATTACACACACACAAACATACACACACAAAATGGAAAAATTCAGAATTTTCAGGCTAAATATTTATAAAATTTATATTAGGCTCCCAAATTCTACATTTTAACCTGATCTACAATGACCTACAAAGAGAAGGAAAATCAATATTAATTGTTACCTATCCCTTACAAAGTGCATTGAACTTGGCGTCCAAGGACCCAATAATTGAATTGGCCTTCCATACTTCTTACCTTTGTGATATTAGACAAGTGACTTAAGTTTGAAGGGTCTCAGTTTCCCCACCTGTACAACATGTGAGATAAACTTGATACATATCCTATAAATTCTCTTTTATCTCTTCATCCTATGTCAGCCTTTTGCTTAAGCTACAATATTAAGAGGATTAATCTTTCAGACTTCATATAATGAGGTTGGCTTTTTACCAACTCAAGTGAGTAGTGACCTAGAATCATAGACTTGAATCTCTGAAACGCTTTTGCAGGATGTAATGCAATCTCCCAATCTAATAGATAAAGTAACAGATCAAGAATTATTAAATAATTTGCACAGAAGTCTCATGAATAGTGTTGAGGCAAAATTGAAATTGAAATTCTCTGTATCTTAATTTTTCTAATATTCCACTTTCTCCCCTGCATATAAGAACATGCAGAGCAGTATAATTTGAATAACTAAATCTTTTTTTTAAGGCTGTAGTAGCCCACAAGACTTTGAAAACAATCTTATTAAAATGCCATACTGTCAACAGCAGCCTGCAAGTGCTCTATCAATAGAAGTTATTTAATAGTTGCATGATCTTTATTAAGGAGAGAGATAAGATGGAAACTTGGAATACTGAACTCATATTTCCAAGGTTTGGATTCTACTTCTATGTTTAACAATTTTACTAGGAATTTGGAACACAAAGTTTTATAAAAGTGAAGGTTGAAAACTATATATGTATTTAGAAAAATAAAATAGTATTGAAACAAATTTCAAAAAAAAAAAGTTACTAGGTCTTTTGTCCAATCTTAATTTTCTCCATTCTATCACTCCCTTTGATTCACAACTCTTAAAACTGTTAAATTTCTCCACTTCTTAGTATTTTCCAGACCAGTTTCCTTTTTTCTTATCTCATCCCTTAGCAAACCAGTTTACTTCATCATCTTTCTCTATTTCCCTTGTTTCCTTCTTAACTCCAATAATAAAATATTCTCATTATCCATTTTTTTTTCTACATCTATATAACATACCACAGAATGGAACCTGAAAAAGAACCATATCTGTGTTGACTGGATCCTCTATTAATAACTCCAACTAGAGCTTTACTTCAACAAGGCAATACAGCAATACTTGTATTACTTCTTAAATAATTTCCAGGCACACTAAAAATAAATACAAACAAAAATTTAGTGTTAATCTAGCCAAATCTCCTTATTTACCTTAAACTTAGACCATAAAATAATTAATTAAGCAGATATTACAGATAAAGAAACTGAGGCACCAAGAATCCAAATAATTATTCAGGATTACATAGGCAATAACAGAGTTAGGTGATAAAGCCAGCAGTAGATGTTCTCTGACTTGAAATACAACATTCTTTAAGATATATAATAGATTGTCTTACAGAAGAGTCAGGGAAGATGGGAGGTTATATAATAGTTTTCATTTGTCCTAGATTATCCCAAAGTGCATACATGGGGGAAGATGAAAAATGTCATGGGCAGCAATAAAATATGATATAAACAGATGAAACTGAATTAATATACCTAGGGAATTGGGAAGCAGGAGGTCAATAGAAATTTGAGGAGTAATGTTTTTTTTTCTCTTATGTAAATATCATAATTAAGCATAAAAGTATTCCCTATATTTGGGATAAATTGTATTCAGGGCCTTTCAAACACATAAATCAACTAACTTTTTTTTTTTTTTTTTTTTTTTTTTTTTTTTTTTTTTTTTTTTTTTTTAATGAATAGACGCTAAGGAAAAAATAAGAAAATGAAAAATCATGTTCCTCTCCTTAAAGAACAGTAAGACCTTACTCCTCATGGCTCTGTCCCTTTCTGATTCTTTTCTTCTTTTTATTTGTCTCCCTCTTTAACCATCTCTGGGTAAGTTTTAATACTACGGTTTTTCTATAGATCTTGCCCCTTTTCTCAAGTTAACATATCTGTTTCATTAAACAAAAAAGAAAAAAGAAACAAATCATTTTCAGACCTCAAAGAGAACTCACAAATCTGATGCTATAACAATAGAGTATTATAACAATTTTGATCTTTTCTTGCCTTTCTTTATCAAGATCTTTATGTTCTATCTTGTTACGTCACTCTATTACATGTATTACCATAGTAGGCTTCTTGAAGACAGGTATTGTTTTATTTTTGTCTTAGTTGTGCCTTGCACATGGGAAAAGTAGATACTAAACACTTGTTTGTCAAATTAAATAAAATTAAAACTTGGAAAGACTCATATGAACTGATACAAAGTAAAATGAGTAGAACAGAGAGAACATTGTACACAATAACAGAAACACTGTGTAACGATCAACTGTTAATGGATTTAACTTTTCTTACCAAAACAATGATCCAAGACAATTACATACATAGAACTCATGTTTGAAAATGCCATCTGCATCCAGAGAAATAGCTGATTAATTTTGAATGCAAATTAAATATAATTTTCACTTTATTTTTTCATATTTTCCTCTTTGGGTTTATTTTTTCTTTCATAATTATAGTAATATGGAAACATGTTTCACATGATTGCACATACATAACCTATATCAAATTGTTACTGTTTTAAGAAAGAGGGAAGGGAAGGAAAGAGGGAGCTGAAAAATTGAAAAAGGAATGCTAAAAATGATTTTAATCAAAATTAGAAAAAAATAAAATTCTATTAAGATATTTGTCAAACTAAATTTAATTGTTGCAGGTATCATTTGAACTAAATGACCACTAAGATTTCTTTCAATTCTCAATTCTGAAATTCTATGATTGTGTGTGATTATGGAGATCATTCAAGGGACAGAGCCATAAACCAAGTCTAATTCCAGGAATTTCTCAAATTAGCTACATAGCAAACAAAAATAGCCAAAAAAATTCTCATATTTTGTTAAGCATATTGGACAGCAAAAATCCTGTGAATGAAATGACATTCCAATAATCATGCCTAAATTTCATTTCATTTTAATATTAATAATTTCAGAAATTAAAATCTCTCCCCCCACTTTTTTCTGTCTTTGTCTTTTTATGTGTCTTTGTTTCTTTCTATTACTCCTGGTAGAATCAGACATCTATAAAGTTCCACATATGAAAGAGTTTATAAGAAATATGTAAACTAATAGAAAGCTTAGAATGACAAAGTTTGAAGAAACTTTAATAATCATCTCCGGTATGTATAACTTAGGTTCCATTTACTTGGTTATTTAAAATATTTTGATAAATTAATTTCAATAGATTGATTTCATTTGCAATACTTTTATTTTACTTCATATGTTTAAAATCTTTTTTTTGAGGTGTTAACAGGTTTCCCCAGATTACCAAAGGAGTCTGTCATATTCAGCACATGATAAGAATATCTGTACTAAGTTCAAACTCTTCAGTTTTAGATAGAGACACTAATATCCAGGGAGATGAAGTGACCTGATGGTATAGAAACTAAGTCTCCAAGGCCAACACTCTTTCTACTATATCGGGTTTAAGAGAGAGCAACCAAATGGATAGAGCAATGGACTTACTATTAAAAAGACTCAGATTCATATATTCCCTCAGATATTTATGAGAAAGTGATAGTATACCAGGGTAGTAATTTGATTAAATGACTCTGGATTTCACCTTGCTCATCTTTGGATGAGCAGTTTGGGTGAGATTATTTTCCATTGCTAGATTGCTGATCTCCACAAAGAGTAACTAATCAGAAAGATTAGCATATCTTTTGTTCTAAATCCCTATGAGGAGGAAATTATAATAATATCCCATAAAAAAACAAGAGGCCCTTCAGGACGTTAGGGGAGGGAATGAAATTTTGCTTCATTTACCTGGGGCACAAAGAATTCAAAAGAGTCGTGTCAATTAATGCCTGAGCTTTTATGACAATCCAAACACTTAAAAGCATTGAGGCTTGGAAACAGAAATGTGTTTCCTGTAGTAACTAAGTTGTCTCTCTATGGTGATGCAGGCAATTAGAATCTAATTTTGAACTAAGGTTTAAAATATGTTTGTCCTTTAACACAATTAAAATTGTGTTTGTCCATTTTCAAAATGGTCTCTACCAGGAAGTTGTCAACTATAACAGCACTAGCCATGAGCTGGTTTTCTCAGATTTATGGCATTAGACAATTTATGGAATCACTTAAAAATTATCAGAATAGGAGCTTTTTTGAATATTCAAGTTATGCTTATTGGAAAAGAAAATGTAACATGAAATGATTTGAATTATATTATGTTTGCTTTAGTTTCCTTTGAAATATCTATGGTGATATCTCTCATTGGAAGTCTTTATCTCTCTGGTTATTAACATACTTTTCTACTTGAAGTTATTTTGCTACTTTGTGTATATTATGCAACTGAATACTTGTGTGTGTAGCACAATCTCAATAGAAAAATAATGTAAGCTACTTGAGTACAGAATGTGCTTCATTTTTATCTTTAGATTATCCATGTACCTTCTTAGAACATTTCCTGGCACATAGTGTTTATTGAATTGAATTAAATTACTTTGTGATGATTACTTCCTTGACACTTTTTAATAGCATGAAACATGAGCCATATAAGTATTATATGCTTCTTACAAAATGTTTTTTTTTTGTCCTTTCTCAATTGAAAAGTTTGAAAAATAAATTAAAGAAAATCTTACAGGTTTTGGGGGAAAAGAAGTGTGTGGGATAAAGCTATCCTTGGATCTGCAATTAGAGAAATTGCATATGAATATCATCTCTAACACTTACTATCCTATCTGGGGGACCTTCCCCATGTCACTTACTCTAGATAAGCTTCAGTTTTTTCATGTACAAATTTAGAAAATAATAGTACCTACTTTACAAAAGTGTTTAGAAGACTATACGAGATATGTAAAGTGCTTTGCAAACCTTATTTTAATATATATATATATATATATATATATATATATATATATATATATATATATGTTTGCTATTATCATTATTTGTAAAAGTATAATCATACAACATAGGCTTCTCTGAGGATTGATACTATTTGCCATTTTATCCTTATATTACCATTGCTTAGTACAGTATCTATCATATTCATAAGAAATGCTTAGAGAATTAATACATAGCATGCATATTGTCCATATAGATATGTGGGTCTGTCTAAATATGACTCACAGTAAGGCAGGAATAAATATCTCTGGAATCTTTTCAACTCTTCTCCAAGAAAAATTTTTATTATTTTTAATAAAGGAACAGGAGAATGGGTCTTTAGGAAGGTACATTCTTCTGTCTCCTGAGAGTAGATTCTAGACCAGCCCTAAATATGGTTTGTCCAGGAGGAAATATGTCTGTGCATACACACATACATAGTAACACAAATATATATGTATAAATATAATGTTATATAATGCACATATGTATATCCAGAAAATACATATTTAAACTATTTTTCACTGATTGTTAATTCTTAATAGGGAAGTAGTGTGAAATTACTTTTTAAAAATTACTCTCCTCCCCCAAAATGCTAATTATACAGTGACTATCATAAATACTGAAGATTGATTAAATGCATTGTCTGAGCCTACAACAAATAGAAATCAGAGAAATTACATATTAGAATATAACAGACAACACAGTGTGAATTAATGTAACCATTAGAAATAAACAATCTCAACTCAATTGAGAGAATCCTGAATTTTATCCAAGGAAAATGTTCATAAGTCTCTCACCTAGAGCGGTACCAGTGCTTGAGATACCAGTGATTGAGGTACCAGTTCAGCTCTATATCAATTTCTTCCAAATGACTTTTTCTCCACCCAGGGGTCTTTTCCTGAAAAAGACTGTAGATATAATTTTAATTTAGTTAGTCGGCCAATAGACATTTATTGTTTCTTCTATGTGTTAGTCATAGCATTGAGTATTGAAGAGACAAAGAAAAACAAAATCCTTCTTTTCAAGGAGCTCACAGGATAAAGGGGTCTGAGATAACAAGCAAAAAGAAATGTACAAATAAGTAGCATACAGGAAACACAGGAAATAATCAGCTAATGGAAGGCAATAGAATTGAGATATTGGGAAAGGCTTCCTTGAGAAGTTTATATTTTAGTGGTGTGCTATATAAAAATGAAGAACTTGATCTTGGAAAAATATGGATAGATTCCCACAAAATAAAGAAGAAATGAGCAGAACCAAAATAACTTTGTATAGATGAACAGCAATATTGATATCAAGTTGGAACTCAAAATAATATCAGAGAAAAAACCTTCTGGTTTTTATTCAAATCCTTGATACTAATCATAATATCTGGAAACTTCTGCAAAACCAACTTACTATTAACAATTTATACAAATCCTCCAAGTAGTTTTTTCATTAGTTGCCAATCAAGCTGCTTGTAGATAACACATGACTTTCTTCCCAGAAAATTCTGATTTGATCTATAAAATGGAATAACCCAGATATTTTTAGAAAATATCTAAATCAAACATATATATTAAAGAAAACATATACTTCAAAATATTTCCTATTTTTGTGACCTATCACTCAAAGTACAACATACTGAGAGGAGGGAAAGATAGATTGCAATGGTGAATATCTATCAGTGTAGTCATCTCTCTTCCTATTTATTTATCCAATCATATATTTTGTTTTTATCAATTCATTTATTAATTTACTTGTTTGCTTATTTATTCATTGATTATAAATGACCAGATTATTTTGAATATGCATATATGTATGATAAAAATCATGCACTATGAAAATTTTAAAAGGTATTGGAACATAGAATGACAGTCCTAGAAAGAGAATTAGAATCAATCATTATGTATTTATTTAGTTATTTAGTATGTCAGATATTGGGAGGATACAAAGGCAAAACTATAGCAATCTCTGCTCTAATGAAGCTTACTTTATATTGCAGGATAGAAAGTCCTTACACATGTATATGAATACAAGAAATACAAAAGGTAAATAATAAGTAATTTCAGGGGAAACTAGACATTATTTAGGATAGCTGGCATCACAAGTCTTGGCATTGGAGATGTTCTCTTCCTTTGCTTCCCTTTGTCCTTTCTATAGATCCTAAGATGCTCAAAAACCATGAGCAGCAAGCAGAAAACAGCTCCTTGATTGGTTCTATTATTTGGATGACTTGGTAATTGCAGGCTCTAATCCTTCTGAAGTCATGGAAGATCCAGCCCATACTACTTACCCTGCCACTATATCTTAAGATACTCTGTGCCTTACAAATTGACTAGATTCTATGTGTTATGGAATGCCAGTCACTGTCATCTGACATATTGTTGCACTCTAAGAACTCCTGGTACTTGTTGTCTGTCCCTTTAGTGAACTTAGTATTTCAGAACTTTTAGATGCACCCCCCCCCATGAATTATCTTTTATTTGTTCTCATTCCCAATTAATGCATGAGTTCTTTTGGAGAAGGGACTGTCTTGCTTTTTCTATTTTTATCCCCAGCAATTAGCATAGTGCTTAGCATAAAGTGTTTAATTTTTTTTCTTTATTCAATCTTTCATTTATTAAGAAAAGGTTAATGTAGGAGGAAAAACTTGAGCTGTGCTAGAAAGGGTGCTAAAGATTAAAAGAAGTAAAGAAGAAAACACAGCACATTTCAAGTATTGGAGGCAGTTTAAGAAAAGGCACTGAAATAGGAAATGGAATATTGCATAAGAAGAGCAGTTTGGTTGGTCAGTTTGTCTGGAACAAAGAGTTTGTTATAGAGGCAATATATAATAATCCTAGTGTAATGTCCAGACTAGCTTTCTGGAGGGTCTTGGATCCAGCCTTGATCTCAGCAGAATCGCCACGAAAATAATCAGGAATAAAGTCCAAAGTCTTTATTGTCCCCTTCACAGTCTCTGTCTGTCATAGTCTGACCTAGTCTCCTCTGTCAGTCTGACTTTAGTGCAGGAGGCATGAGAGCCAGTAAGAGGTTGGTCAAGAGATTGGTTCAGTTAAAACTGAAGAGGTTTGAGATTTGATGGAGAACAGAGTTTAAAAAAAAAAAAAAAGATTCTAAAACTTTTGACCTCTGTGACTGAAAGTACAGTAATGCCATCAACAAAAAAAATATTTCAGGAAGATTTTGAGGAATATACAATGAGTTTTGCTTTGGAAATATTGGAGATAACCAGTAAGAACATAAGAACATTTTGATAGTTAGCTGGGATGGATGAACATAGAAAAAAGAACAGGGTTGGATAGTCAACTGCAGTGATTATAACTGTAATCATGTAAGGTGATGAAGTCACTATATACAATGTGAAGAAAAACATATTTGCCTATATGCACATTTATAAGGTATATTCATCCAAAAAAGAAAACTGAAAAGTGACCAATCAAGTCACAGAAACAGAATCAAAAAAAAAAAAAAAACACAACAAAAAAACAGAGAGACAGAGATAAGGATACAAGAGATGTTGTGATATGGGAGCCACCTATCAGTGGCTGCTTGAGTTCTAACTCAGATTTGTAGAATGGATCTCTTAATGTGAGAGGAGGAGGAGGAGGATGATGATGATGATGATACAAGGAGACTGAGAGGCAGTTGCATTCTCTGAACTCTCAACTGAGAAGCAGTTGTGTTGATTTACCTCTTTCCTCTTCCCTCTCGTCTACAATTTATTTTATTCCCAATCCACAAGAAACATCTATTAAGGCTGTTTTGTAACCCCTGTGGAGATGCCCAGAGAATTGACCTGTCCCTTCACTTAGGCATGGTCCTTAACAATAGATAATAATAATAATAGAGAAATAATATATAAAATATAATAATAATGTATGAAAAAGAGGAAGCCACAATAATCAAGAAAGGAAAATGTTCAGGATAAAACAAGTTTTCTACCTTATATATGCTGTGGAGGTTAAGAACAAGAACTGACAAGAGCTCATTGGATATGGAGATAAAGAGATTATTGTTAACTTCAGAGGAAATAAGTTTAGTTGAGAGATGAAGTCAAATTTTAAGATGCTGAGAAGTCTTTGAGAAGAATATTGACAAATGTTCTCATTTCCACCCCAAGCTACTCATCCAGTAGAAATTTGACAGTGCAAAACAGAAGGAAATAAAACAATAACTTCAGGAAATTGTAGGGTTAAACATGAGATTAAAGAAGCATATAGAGGGATTGACTTTATTGATGAAAACAGCCTTTGCTTCAACAGAGATTGAAGTTAAAGGAGGGGATTGGAAAAGATACAAGAATTTTTGATATAAAGATGAATGGGAACCAATGAGTTCATGGCAAATGGCTTTTATTTTCTCAGTATTAAATTAGGCAGAATCTTCAGAAGACAGAGCAGTTGCAGGAGAAGAAGAAGCTTGAGGAGAATAAAGATTTAAAACAACCAGCACTGGGGGAGAATTAGAGAAACAATTTAAAAAGAGAAAATTATTTACTTTTAGCCACTGAAGTTTGATAATATATATATTTTAGTAGCCTTATCATTCTAATATGCAAAATGAGAGCAACAGCACCTATTTGATAGAGTTTACATGAACATTAAATGATTGTGTAGGCAAAGTGCTTTGTAAACCTTGAATCATTGTAGTTTTGTCAGGTGTTATGTCGCTATCATCATCATCATCATTATTATGTAGTATCATTCAACAGGACAAGAGAAGCAGAGAAAGAGGTAGATGGTGTGGAAACAGCTTTGGGGATTGGAAAGGCATGCACAGACAGCAATAACAAATGGGGATAGAGGCTTTGAGAATAGGAAACATGTTAAATTCAAACTGGTTAACTATAGAGTTAAGACCATCATATGTATATATATGCATTATATTATGATAAAATAAAATTATCAATTTTTAAAAGGACCTTTTGTTAAGAAACAGCAATCTCTCAATCAAACTTCTTATCTTACACATAAGTAAACTGAGTTCCAAAATGTGAAGACTCAAACTCAGATCTCTTGTTCATATCAGTCAGTTTTCATCTATTTGTTTCTCCATGGCACATATGTATTTTTTCTAGTAAGTCAGTTGTAATCTGAGAAGTAGCTAATCTTTTTTGTGGAAAATAATATTCAGAAATTTTTTTATTAAACAAATACATGTGTGTATGTATATAATTTTGTAACATTGCCTCATTTCTAGGAAAAACAAACAAACAAACACTCCTGCATTATATCTAAAAAAAAACTATTCTTCTATTCTTAAAATGAGCAACTAAGGCATCATTTGTTCTTTTCATTAGACTCAATTAAGTAAAAGCCCACACAAAATCTAGAAGGCATTGTGTTAATGAAAAGAGAATTTTATTTTATTATAAATTCATTGTCCATTTTCTTAACATGGTTTTATTAGAATGGTATGGGTATAGACTAAATGAAGACACAATCTAAGGACACTTGATAGATGACAAGATTATTGTAATAAGTCTTTAGATACAAATATATACATAATTAAAATACTATTGATTATACTATCATTAATTAAATATCTACTAAGTGCATTCAATAGCATTGGTTGTGTTTTCTTAAAACATATTTTAATTTTTACAATATGCCACTATTCTTCTCATGCAATTTTTATTATGGTATGAAAGTGCCTCTGAGGTCTTTGCCTCAGCAGCTAAATGTGGCAAATCCTAATAATTGGAAATGCTTAAACTAAGGTTCCAGTTATAAACTGCTTTCAAAAAAAGACCAGTCTAATTAAGTTAAGAAACTCAGAAACTTTCAATCATGGAGCTGGCCACTGAGAAATGTTTTGTTATTGTTGTTGCTATTGTTGTTTCCATTGTATTCCATTAAAACTCTTTATAAGACATGTGATTAGGAATTATGCAAGGCCCTATGGATACAAATAAAAGATAGAAGCAGTCCTATAACCTTAAGAAAATGATTTAATCACAAACACAACTAATTCAGAAGTGAATTCATTATTTTCCCTCTTAAGCCAACCCTTATTCCCAAATCAATAAGTACAGTGCCATTTTGACTGTGTCTTCTACCTCCATTCCCATATTCAATCCACTGTCAAGTTATGTCAATTTAAATTCCACAATATATCTCCCATTTATTTGCTTCTTTTTACTTTCTAACTCACTTAGCTTTCAAACTGTAATCTTTCGATTCTCTTTCTAACCTATCATCTACATAGATGCCCAATTACTCTTCCTAAAACATGTCTGACCATTTCACTCTCTTGTTCTAAAAATTTTAACTCTCTACTATCTCTCAAATAACTTGTAAAATCCTCTCCTGCATTCAAAGCCCTTCACAATCTGGCTGTAAACTAGAGTCAGTTTATTCAGGATAATTACTCATTACTTCCCTTCTCATAAACTCTATACTAGTGGCATTAAACTCAAATATAAAAGGATCCCTGCAGGGAAAATTAACTTCAAGAAACAGAAATTTACATTATCTATGCTTATTATATTTTAGTTATTTTGGTAGGCATTTCCTAATTACAATTTGTTCTAGGTCCTCCAGCACTGAGAAAGCTTTTCTGCAAAGTTTGATAACTCTGTTCTATATTCTACTCAAATGAGCTTCTTTGATGCTTACTTTATATGGCTTTTCACCTTCTTTCTCAATGCCTTTGTTTATACTAAGCCTCATGCTAAAAACTTTTGTTCTTTAGCTGCAACTCTTAGAAGATCTGGCTCCTATCAAGATTCAGCTCAGGTTAAAGTAGGGGGCGGAGCCAAGATGGCGGAGAAGAAACACACTACTCAGTGAACGTCCTCACTCCCTCACAACCAATTAGATAAATTAAGTCTCAAAATTAACTCAGGACTGATAGATACCACAAGGACTGGAAGCACAACTTACCAGCCGAAGAGAATCTGGAGTTTCAACAGGAAAGGTCAGTTCTCAGGGGAGGAATAAGAAAGACCAGCACAGACGGTGGGGTAGGGGCACACTGCGCCCATTGCGCTGGGAGGGGCTCTGGGATCAGAGAAGCCACTGAGGTAAAGGAATCTGGCACAGGCTGTTAGCTCTTCTCTGCTAATTATTTAGCAGTTCAGAAGAGAAAGCCAAAATATTTTAAAACTCAGATTAGATTTTCCCCGATCCTGGGGGGTGACTCAGCAAAGAATCGGCACCAGGGGGTGTGGCCTCAGCTACCTCCTGAGAATAGTTAAGAGACTGACAAGTGGGTGGATACGGCCCAAGGCAACACACACTGCCTAGCTTAGCTGGAGGGAGTGGAACTCAGCTCCAGGAAGTCCCAGAGAAGCGGAACCTTTGAACTAGGGACCGCGGTTTCTGGCAGACACTTCCAGTTTGAGCACAGGGGCTTCTCACGTCACCTGCTGCAGACATCCACTCCCCACCCGGACACATAGCCTGGGCTTCCTGCAGTCTTCACTATTCTACGCCCTCGAAGCACAGTAGTGCTAATCACCTCTGAGGCGCTTCCAGGGAGGGGGTGGGGAACTCTCTCCCAGAGCTCTCTCTTAGCGCGGGCGCGGGGGCCGCTGCATCCATCCGGTCTGGGAGGAAGCTGGTAAAGAAGTAAATAATTTCCTACCCCAGGGACAGACCCCAAAACATTTTTTAAGTATGAGCAAAAAAGCTAGAAAAACTATAGATTCCTTCTATACAGAGAAAGAGCGGGTACCCAACCCCGAGGAAGTTAACAGCAAAGATTCAGAAGATAACAACCTAAAGGGGAACGATTCCTGCCCCCCATCACATAACTCTCTCCTAGAAGAAGCTCTTAAGAAATTGAGGGAGATCGAAGAAAAATGGGGCAAGGAAAGGGAAGTTATGATAGAGAATAACAACGTCCTGAAATTGGAGTTGGAAAAAATAAAGAATTCACAGGAGATGCAGGGAAACAAAATTAGTGAATTAGAAAAGGTTAAAAAAACACAGGAAAGTAGTATTTCTGAATTGGAAAAGATAAAAAAGTCTCAAGAAAATAGAATTTCTGAATTGGAAAAAGAAAATAATTCTCAAAAAAAAAAATTAGGGAAATGGAAAAAAATTCAATAGAGCAAAATAATTCATTTAAAAACGAAATTGGGCATTTACAAAAAGAACTAAAAACTGTGAAAGAAGAAAATAACTCCTTAAAAATCAGGATGGAACAAATAGAAATGAATGATTCACAGAGAACCCAAGAATCAGTCAAACAAAACAAAAAAAAAATGAGAAGCTGGAGAACAACGTCAAATACTTACTGGGAAAATCTATAGACCTGGAAAATAGATCTAGGAGAGATAATCTGCGGATTATTGGACTTCCAGAAAACTATGACCAAAAAAAGAGCCTAGATTCTATTTTACAAGAAATTATCAAAGAGAACTGTCCAGAGATAATAGAAACAGAAGGGAAAGTAGATGTGGAAAGAATTCATCGAACTCCTTCTGAAATAGACCCTAAAAAAAGAACACCACGGAATATTGTGGCTAAGCTGCAGAATTACCACACAAAGGAGAAAATCCTGCAAGCAGCTAGAAAAAAACAATTTAAATACCAAGGTGCCACAATAAGGGTCACCCAAGATCTGGCTGCCTCCACATTAAAAGATAGAAGGGCCTGGAACCTGATATTCCGTAAGGCAAAAGATCAAGGACTGCAACCAAGAATGAACTACCCAGCTAAGTTTAGCATCTTTTTCCATGGAAGAAGATGGTCATTCAATGAAACAGAGGAATTCTATATGTTTCTAAGAAAAAAACCAGACTTAAACAAAAAATTTGATCTACATCCACAAGACTGAAGAGAAACAGAAAAAGGTACACAGAACCCTTGAGAACTGTAACTCTGTTGTGGGTATATAAAAAATACTCAAGGATAATTTGATTTTACTGATATAAAAGAAAAAAAGGGGGGTGTAGTAAAGGGAAGGAGGTCGGTTCAGAAAAAGGGGAAGGAGTGATAAAAAGAGGGAAACTACATCCCAGGAAGAGACATAGAAAATACACCATATCTGAGGGAACTTAGTGAGGGGGAGAATCATTGTGTGAATCTTACTCTCATCAGAAGAGGCTCAAAGAGTAAATAATTAACATATTTGTTTTTCAGAGAATTTTCTCTCACCTCATTAAAAGGGGGGAGAGGAAAAGGGAAAAGGAAAAGGGGAATAAGTGAAGGGACTTGGAGGGAGGGGGGAGGGATCCTAAAAAAAAAAAAAAAAAAAAAAAAAGAGGGAGGGTTGCGCGTCACAAGGGGGGTCTGTAAATTAAATATCGGGGAGGGGGATCAGGGGGGTCAAGGGAAAAAAGCATAATCTGGGGATAATACGATGGCAGGAAATACAGAATTAGTAATTTTAACTGTAAATGTAAATGGGATGAACGATCCCATCAAACGGAGACGGATAGTAGATTGGATCAAAAAGCAGAACCCTACAATATGTTGCCTACAGGAAACACACTTAAAGCAGGGAGATACATACAGAGTAAAGGTAAAAGGTTGGAACAGAGTCTATTATGCTTCAGGTAAAGCCAAAAAAGCAGGGGTAGCTATCCTTATCTCAGATCAAGCAAAAGCAGAAGTAGATCTCGTTAAAAAAGATAAGGAAGGAAACTATATCCTGCTAAAAGGTAGCATAAATAATGAAGCCATATCAATACTAAACATATATGCACCAAGTGGTATAGCATCTAACTTTCTAAAGGAAAAGTTAAGAGAACTGCAAGAAGAAATAGACAGTAAAACTATAATAGTGGGAGATCTCAACCTTGCACTCTCAGATTTAGACAAATCAAACCACAAAACAAACAAGAAAGAAATTAAAAAAGTAAATAGAACATTAGAAAAACTAGGTATGATAGACCTTTGGAGAAAACTGAATGGCAATAGAAAGGAATATACTTTCTTCTCAGCAGTTCATGGATCCTATACAAAAATTGACCATATACTAGGACATAAAGATCTCAAAATTAAATGTAGGAAGGCAGAAATAATAATTGCCTTCTTCTCAGATCACAATGCAATAAAAGCTACATTCAGTAAAAAGTTAGGGGTAAATAGACCAAAAAGTAATTGGAAACTGAATAATCTCATCTTAAAGAATGACTGGGTGAAAGAGCAAATTATAGAAACAATTAACAATTTCACCCAAGATAATGATAATGATGAGACATCATATCAAAATCTTTGGGATGCAACTAAAGCGGTAATAAGGGGAAATTTTATATCTTTAGAGGCTTATTTGAAGACAATTGAGAAAGAGAAGATTAACGAATTGGGCTTACAACTTAAAAGGCTAGAAAAAGACCAAATTATAAACCCCCAACCAAAAATTAAACTCGAAATACAAAAATTAAAAGGAGAAATCAATAAAATTGAAAGTAAAAAAACTATTGAATTAATAAATAAAACCAAGAGTTGGTTTTATGAAAAAGCCAATAAAATAGATAAACCTTTGGTAAATTTGATCAAAAAAAAAGAAAGAGGAAAATCAAATTGATAGTCTTACAAATGAAAAGGGGGATCTTTCCACCAATGAAGAGGAAATTAGAGAAATAATAAGGAGTTACTTTGCCCAACTTTATGCCAATAAATTTGATAACTTAAGTGAAATGGATGACTTCCTCCAAAAATATAGGCTCCCTAGATTAACAGAGGAGGAGATAAATTGCTTAAATAGTCCCATTTCAGAAAAAGAAATAGAACAAGCTATTAATCAACTCCCCAGGAAAAAATCCCCAGGGCCAGATGGATTCACATGTGAATTCTACCAAACATTTAAAGAACAATTAGCCCCAATGTTATATAAATTATTTGAAAAAATAGGGGATGAAGGAGTCCTACCAAATTCCTTTTATGACACAGACATGGTACTGATACCTAAACCTGGTAGATCGAAAACTGAGAAAGAAAATTATAGACCAATCTCCTTAATGAATATTGATGCTAAAATCTTAAATAAGATATTAGCAAAAAGACTTCAGAAAATCATCTCCAAGATAATACACTATGATCAAGTAGGATTTATTCCAGGAATGCAGGGCTGGTTTAATATTAGGAAAACTATTAATATAATTGACCATATTAATAATCAAATTAATAAGAACCATATGATCATCTCAATAGATGCAGAAAAAGCATTTGACAAAATCCAACATCCATTCCTACTAAAAACTCTTGAGAGTATAGGAATAAATGGATTATTCCTTAGAATAATCAGGAGTATATATTTAAGACCGTCAGTAAGCATAATATGCAATAGAAATAAACTGCAACCTTTCCCAGTAAGATCAGGAGTGAAACAAGGTTGCCCACTATCACCATTACTATTCAATATAGTACTAGAAACGCTAGCCTCGGCAATAAGAGCCGAGAAAGAGATTCAAGGAATTAGAGTAGGAAATGAGGAAATTAAACTATCACTTTTTGCAGATGACATGATGGTATACTTAGAGAACCCCAAAGACTCTGCTAAAAAGCTACTAGAAATAATTCAAAATTTCAGCAAAGTGGCAGGATACAAAATAAATCCACATAAATCCTCGGCATTTTTATATATCACTAACAAAATGCAACAGCAAGAGATACAAAGAGAAATTCCATTCCAAACAAATGTTGAGAGTATAAAATATTTGGGAATCCATCTACCAAAGAAAAGTCAGGAATTATATGAGAAAAATTACAAAACACTTGCCACAAAAATAAAATCAGATTTAAATAATTGGAAAGACATTCAGTGCTCTTGGATAGGCCGAGCGAATATAATAAAGATGACAATACTCCCCAAACTAATCTATTTATTTAGTGCTATACCAATCAGACTCCCAAGAAACTATTTTAATGACCTAGAAAAAATAACAACAAAATTCATATGGAAGAATAAAAGGTCAAGAATTGCAAGGGAACTAATGAAAAAAAACTCAGAGGAAGGTGGTCTAAGTGTACCTGATCTAAAGCTATATTATATAGCAGCAGTCACCAAAACCATTTGGTATTGGCTAAGAAATAGACCGGTAGATCAGTGGAACAGATTAGATACAAAGGACAAAAAAGGGTACATCTATAGCAATCTAATCTTTGACAAACCCAAAGATTCCAACATTAGGGATAAAAATTCATTATGCGGAAAAAACTGTTGGGAAAACTGGAAATTAGTATGGCAGAAATTAGATATGGATCCACACTTAACACCATATACCAAGATAAGATCAAAATGGGTCCATGATTTAGGCATAAAGAGGGAGATAATAAATAGATTAGAGGAACAGAGGATAATCTACCTCTCAGACTTGTGGAGGAGGAAGGAATTTATGACCAGAGGAGAACTAGAGATCATTATTGATCACAAAATAGAAGATTTTGATTACATCAAACTAAAAAGCTTCTGTACAAATAATACTAATGCAAACAAGATTAGAAGGGAAGTAACAAATTGGGAAAATATTTTTAAAAACAAAGGTTCTGACAAAGGTCTCATTTCCAAAATATATAGAGAACTGACCATAATTTATAAGAAACCAAACCATTCTCTAATTGATAAATGGTCAAAGGATATGAACAGACAATTCTCAGAGGAAGAAATTGAAACTATATCCACTCACATGAAAGAGTGTTCCAAATCACTACTGATCAGAGAAATGCAAATTAAGACAACTCTGAGATACCACTACACACCTGTCAGATTGGCTAAGATGACAGGAACAAATAATGACAAATGTTGGAGGGGATGTGGGGAAATTGGGACACTAATACATTGCTGGTGGAGTTGTGAAAGAATCCAGCCATTCTGGAGAGCAATCTGGAATTATGCCCAAAAAGTTATCAAACTGTGCATACCCTTTGACCCAGCAGCGCTACTACTGGGATTATATCCCAAAGAAATACTAAAGAGCGGAAAGAGACATATATGTGCCAAAATGTTTGTGGCAGCTCTTTTTGTTGTAGCTAGAAACTGGAAGATGAATGGATGTCCATCAGTTGGAGAATGGTTGGGTAAATTGTGGTATATGAAAGTTATGGAATATTATTGCTCAGTAAGAAATGACCAGCAGTAGGAATACAGAGAGGCCTGGAGAGACTTAAATCAACTGATGCTGAGTGAAATGAGCAGAACCAGAAGATCACTGTACACTTCAACAACAATACTGTATGAGGATGTATTCTGATGGAAGTGGAAATCTTCAACATAAAGAAGATCCAACTCACTTCCAGTTGATCAATGATGGACAGAGGTAGATACACCCAGAGAAGAAACACTGGGAGGGGAATGTAAATTGTTAGCACTAATATCTGTCTGCCCAGGTTGCATGTACCTTCGGATTCTAATGTTTATTGTGCAACAAGAAAATGATATTCACACACATGTATTGTACTTAGACTATATTGTAACACATGTAAAATGTATGGTATTGCCTGTCGTCGGGGGGAGGGAATAAGGGAGGGGGGTTAATTTGGAAAAATGAATACAAGGGATAATATTATAAAATATATATATATATATAATAAAAAAAAATTAAAAAAAAAAAAAAAAGATTCAGCTCAAATGCCACCTCTTTCTAAAAGCTTTTTCTATATTCTGCATCTTTTCAAATAACTTTGAACTTATTTTGTATGTATTCTGTATTTACTGGTCCATCAACATGTCATATTCCTTCAATGCAAGGTAAATACTTTGAGGTCAATCTCATAATTGTTTCATTTTGTAGCCTCAGGACCTACAATTTTCCTGATGCATAGTAATAATTTACTAAAACATTGTTGATTGATTGAATAATTGAAGTAGTCATGAGCTGCATGTTTCCAAAAAAGATAATAATAATTATTATTAATATTAATATTGCACTCAATATGTTCCAGGAACTATGCTAAGTTCTGTATCTCATTTGATCCCTAAAGCCACCCTGGAAGATAGGTGCTATTATTCTCTTATTATACCCATTTTACTGATGAGAAAACTCAAACAAACAGGGCCCAAATGACCTTCCAAGGATTCCAAAGTAAGTATTTCATGTAAGATTTGAAAGCAGGTTTTCTTGACACCAGGTATGATGTTCTATCCAGTGTGACAATTGATCCTTGAAGTCTTTTAATGTTCATATTGTTCAATGGCAATAACACTGTCTCTATAGGTAGAGTACCTGTGTACAAACCTCATTTCCATGTCTGGCAACTAATGTGACTTCTGTGCTGGATATTTAACTGCCCTAGGTCTTAATTTTCTCAGCTGTGAAATGAGAGGTTAGTACTAGATGGCCTTTGGGAATTCTTCCACATCTGACACTAATCCCACGATCCTAAGTATTTAATTTTCTAAATTACAGGATACCTTCATCCATTTGTCTTGAAAATGAAATTGGGATATTGACATTATATATACATTATTTTGAATTATTTTGAAAGTGGAAAAAATCCAATAAAATATTAGGTGAAGACATGACATTAAAAATCATACACATTTAAAAATTTTGTAAGCATATGTTGAATTTGTGTTATAACTACAATTTAATCACATCAAGTTATCATACAATTGCCTAGTTTTCCTGGCATAAGACAGGTAGGTAGACTATAACATTTTTTAAAAGTATTCACTTACTAAGCCTTTCTTTCAAATCTGAGTTGAGCATATGTTTTCAGGCAAATACTTTAACATCTCAATCTTTTCATGAAAATTTTCTATGTTCTGAGAAACCACAGGTATCTATTATCAACAAACCTTCTGTCAGACAGGGTATTTCCACAGCTCCAAAGCCTATGAGTCATTGCCTGTAGAAACAGGAAAAGCAGGAAGCTGGAGGAAACAACAAAGGCCTAAAAAGAGTTCGTTGGGGATAAGTTTGGTGAGTCATCGATTTGGGTTTTATTAAAAAATCTACCTCAGACATTGTGTATTTTTGAAAACTGCTTTTTTCTTTTTTAACAAGAATTCAGTTATATCTCATATAGTTTACTTCATTAGTTTATATTGTTACTTCTTCCAGACAAAGTGATGTATACAAATGAAGATAATGAAGAAATTCATGCAATTCTAGACATATAAAATGCTATGTTTAGCATTTAACAACTTTCATAATCTATCCCTCTACTGCCTTTCCAGTCTTTTTGCAGTTTATTTCCCAGCATGTACTCTTGATACAGTGACACTTGTTTTTGTTATTACTTGGACAACATATTCCATCTCAACTCCTGATATTACCTTGGCTGCCCCTCATGTCTAAAACATTTTCTGTCCTCTTCTCAGACTACCTTCACCTTCTGGAGAAACATTTCCCTAAGCCCTCTTTTTGCTCCTTTAATTACTATCTATCACACATATACTCTGCTTTGTATATATTTGTATTTTGTATATATTTATTTATATTGTCTTCACAAAGAGATTATAAACTTCTGAAGTCAGGGACTATTTTTTTGCATTTTTTTTGCCTCCCCAATGCTTAGCACAGTGCCTGGCATAATTTGTTGTTGCTATTTAATTATTTTTCAGTTGTGTGAGACTATTCATGATCCCATTGGGATTTATCTTGGCAAAGATACTGGAATTGCGTGACACTGCCTTCTCCAGGTAATTTTATAGATGAGGAAACAGGAGAAAGGTTTAAGTGACTTGAACAAGGTCACATAGCTACTTTGTATTCCAGACTCTTTTCAGAATCAGGAAAATGAATGTTCCTGAATCCAGGTCTGAATCGTTATGCACTGTGCCACCTAGTGGCCGGTTGGCACAAAGTACTGTATAATAAATGTTTATTAATTTACTGTTGGATTTAAAAGTCAGTTCAACATTTTAAGTTTCAGTTTATATGTGAAATTATGTTGTAATCCATGTTATCAGATCACAGGACAGCTAGAGTAGATAGAGTACCAGGCCTGGAATAAGGAAGACACATCTTCCTAAGCCTAAATCTATCTTTAGACATTTGCTAACTGTGTAACCCCCTGGGCAAGTCACATAGCCTTGTTTGCCTCAGTTTCCTAATCTGTAAAATGAGTTAGAGAAATAAATGGCAAATTGAAACAGTATCTTTGTCAAGAAAACCCTAAATGGGGCCTTGAAGAGGTGGACACAATGGAAAGAAGTGTAGGTCACAGAATTGGGGGGGGGGAAAGTAAAGGTGCTGCATTACAATGGATAGTAGCTTAATCTTGAAATCTGAGAAAACTATGTGATATAGTAAAAGAAAAACTGGATTTGGTGTTTGAAGGACTCAATTTAAAGTGCAAGTTTTGTCTTTTAATACTAATAAGATCTTAGATAAATTATAAACTCAATGAGCTTCAGTTTCCTTTTATATAAAATCAGGAGTTTGAATAGATGACCACAAAGTGTTTTGTTGTTGTTGTTGTTGTTGTTGTTGTTGTTGTTGTTGTTGTTTTGTTCTAAATAAGTGATCCTATCATTGCAGATTAAATCCTTCCTAATGTTCTGCAAATCTGAAGCCTGTATAAACATGTGAGTTGGTTTTACTAGTCAGTCTTTGGGCAAATTCTATGGCTTTTCTGGTATCTACTTCTTCATGAGTAAGATAAGACAGTTAGACTAGATGATGACTAGAGTCTCTCCTTATTCTAAATCTGTGATTCTGTAACCTTAAAGGACTGCAGAAGTGTGGGTTATTGTTATTGTTCCAAAAGCTTTGTAAATTACATTCCCATCTAGGACAGAGCAAATTATAGATATAAACTCCTAATTTAGATTGAGTGTAAAGAAAATTTGGAAACTCTTTTCAGGGAAAACTTGAATCCTCTTTTTTAAAACAAAGGGAGCTTGAAAGATTAAATCATGAGTTAGAATTGTTGTATTTTATCAGAATTTATGACTGAATTTGTATAAAAGGCTTATTCCTTTTAGCCTACCAGAGCCATCATTTAATAATAACTGTAATGTTTATATGAGACAGGCTTCCTCCAATCATAAATTATCTCATTTGTGACTATGTCCATGAGTTTTCTTCTTGCAAGTAATACATTATGCCAATTATTCATTACTTTTTGTAATAACTTTCATAGGCCTTCTATAATACCATGTGATTTAAACATATTTCGCTTAATCAATGAAAAACAGCAACAATAAATCAAGTGAACAAGCATTTTTTTAAACACCTAATATGTGCCAGTCAATATAATGATTTGTATCATATTGCTAATACAGTCATTTCACTTGTGTCTTACTCTTTGCGAATCTATTTGGTGTTTTCTTGGCAAAGATACCAGAAAGCTTTGTTATTTCCTTCTCTAACACGTTTTTTAGATAAAGAAACTGAGTCAAACATGGTTAAGTGGCTTCCTTAAGATCACACAGCTAGAGAGTATTTGAGATCAGATTTGAATTCAGGGAGATGAGTCTTCATGACTTCAGGGTTAGTACTCTATTCACTGTGCAACTGAGCTGCTTTTAATGTCATGAGATAAAGCTATTAGTGAAAAGTGTGCTAGATTTAGAGAAAGAAGAACAAACTTCAAATCTGAACCCCATAAATTACTATTTCACCTTTAATGAGTCCTTTCCGAAACTTTGGAATTAGTTTCTTTGTCTTTAAAATCAAAAGATTGTAATAGATAATATCCAATGTTTTTCCATCTTCAATTCTATGATCCCAACTGTAATTGTTGCAAATTAGTCAAGAAATAGAAATGAAGTCTAGAATATCTGTCACTTTTCAAAATGTCCTAATTAGTTAAATATACACAAAAAATCACCTATCTCAAAGGGTTGATGTGAGTATCATAAGAGTAAGATGTAATTACAATATTATTCTTGTGGAGAAGATAAAAGGATATTTAAAATAAAATAACAAAATTAGACACATTCAAATAGATTAGGTGGTTGGATTGTAAATACACTTAATGGTTTGATGTCAACATACCAGAAGGTTTCTAGTGGAGTACACCAGAATTGTCCTTCGGGTTATATTGTTAACTTTTAAGGCTTAAATTTGCATACAAAAAATTCAGCTTCAAGAATAGGGGAGCAGTAGATAACTGTCATTTAACATTCATAAAGTTTTAGGTGCTTTAAATCACTGAAAGTTTAATATGAGACAATAGTGTAATGTTTCAGAAAAGAAATCTATTGAAAACTTGGGCCACATTCCATAATTGATAAATGGTCAAAGGATATGAACAGATTATTTTCAGATGATAAAATTAAAGCCATCTATAACTATATGAAAAAATTATCCAAATAATTATTTATTAGAGAAATGCAAATTAAAACAACTCTGAGGTACTACCTCACTTCTCTCTGATTGATAAAATAGCAGGAAAATATAATTATGAATAAGAGAGGGTATATGAGAAAACTGGGACACTAATACATTGTGGATAAGTTGTGAAATGATTCAACCATTCTGTAGAACAGTATGGAACTATGCGCAAAGAACTATAAAACTGTATATATCCTTTGACCCAGCAATACCATTGCTGGATCTGTATCCCAAGAAATTTATGAAGGAGGGAAAAAGACTCACATAGAGTGAGAATTTGTGTTGCAGCTCTTTTTGTGTTGGCAAAGAAGTGAAAAATTAATACATGCTTTTCAATTGTGGAATGGCTGAATAAGTTATGATACATGAAAATAATGGAATATTATTGTTCTATAAAAATGTTGAGCAAGCTGATTTTAGAAAGGTCTGGAAAGATTTACATGAACTGATACTGAATGAAAAAAAGTAGAGAGCAAGATTGTGCAGTGATCAACTGCAATAAGATCAGTGGTTCAGTGATCCAAAGAAACCTCTATAAACTTTGGGTAGAAAACATCATCTGCATTCAGAAAAAGAAAAGTGTTGTAAATCAACAGTTGCTATATTCACTTTTTTCTGTTTTTTAAATTCTGTTGTAGTTTTTCCTTTTGATCTATTTTTTCTCTCTCAACATGATTCATAAAGAAACATATATTTTAAAAGTTAAGATACATGTATCACCTGAAAAAAATAAAACGATTAAATAAAAAGTGGGGAAAAAAGGGTTAAATTAAGAGGAAATAGCTTCCAGGAACTGGAACTTAACCATCCCACAGTTCTTTGCTTTTATCTAATATCATTTGAAATATTTTACTAATTTTAGGCACCATTTTAAGAAAATATTTTAATAAACAAGAGTGTCAAGAAGAGAGAAATCAGAATGATGAAGGAATTCATGAGGACTAATTGAAGAAACTAGCCTGCATGGAAGACTCAGAGTGAAGCTTGTTGGGTAAGAGTTCTTTTAGATTAAATAGCCACTGTGCATCCTTTCTCCAACTCTCAAATTTTATGATTTTGTGATACTATGATATGAAATATGTGTAAAATTTTGAAATATTAAAGACACTATATAAACATAATGAAATTATATTCTAAATAAGGTAATAGAAAAATGATTGAAATTGAATGAACATTAGAAGTGTTCTTTTTCCAATAACCACATTTGGCAAATGAAAACACTGAATATAACTAGATTAAGTGACTTGACTAATATTATCAAGCTAGTAAGTGTCAGAACCATATGATCTTTGCCCAAAATTAGCATTCTTTCTACTGGGTCACTTTAGATTTGTTATTTCAAAGGTCTTTTACTTATATATCTTATCTTAGATACCAGGACATTGTTGGTTTAGACTCACAGTGGTTCTCAAACTTTTTAAATAGGTGGCCAGTTCACTGTCCCTCAGACTGTTGGAGGGCCAGACTATAGTAAAAACAAAAGCTCACACTGTCTCCACCCCTCAGCCCATTTGCCATAACCCGACCAGCCGCATTAACATCTTCAGCAAGCCACATCTGGCCCCTGGGCAGCAGTTTGAAAACCCCTGGTTTAAAGCCATGGAAAGGGAGATATTTAATTATACAGTTAGTAAGATCACAATATGGAATGGTCAAGATAATTTATAATCATATAGAAAAAAAGCTCTAAATCATTATTGGTTAGAGAAATGCAAATTAAAAATCTTAAAATATCATTTACACCTACCAAAAGGGCTAAAATGATTGAAGGAGAAAGCAAAAAAAAATATTAGAATTTGGGACACTAATTCATTTTTGGTGGAATTATGAACTGATGCACCCATTTTAAAAAGCAATCTGGAATTGTGCCAAAAGAGTTACTAAACTGTGTATACTGTTTTACTCACTGTATCAAACTAAGTCTATTTCCAAAGATGATTAAGAAAAAAAAAACTAATATATTTATAGCAATTCTCTTTGTGATGGCAAAGAACTAGATTATTATGGGAATGCTCATCAATTGGAGAATGGCTGAACAAGCTGTAGTAAATGATTGGGGTGGGATACTACTGTACTATAAGGAATGATGAGCTTGATGACCTTAGAAAACATGAAAAGACTTGCCTGAAATAATGAAGATAAAAATGAGCAGAACTAAGGAACACTGTATAAGTAATAGCAATATTATTTTTGGAATGACTTTGAGTGAATAAGTTATTTTGATTGTTATACATACTTACATTTATTGTAAATAGCATATTGAGGAAATCGGTGCTTTTCAGCAAAAGAACTGATAAATAGAAATATGTAGAAAAAATTTTTATCATGTTAGCTTATGCCTATTTGTGTCTAATAGTAACTCTTTCTAGGACAGGAAAAGGAAAAACAAAAAGAAACATATAACTTTTAATATTGTAAAAGAATACCAAGTTATGCATACGAGATTTGCCATTTGATATGAAATCATCTTGCTATTATACTATATTATGAAAATGTCTTATTCGATAAATTTAAAAAAAAATAGAAAAAGATTAAAATATTGGAGTTGCCTTTTTTCTTTTCATTTTTTTGGAGTCATAGAACATAAATTTAAATTTGTCTGTAAACTTTAACAGCCCTATCATTTGAGTTATTTTTAGTGTCATTGCTATTATTATTGTTATTATTATTTGGATGTCTTTGGATAATAATAAAAAATAGATAAGACATAGTTATTATTAAATAAAACAGTATTTATGAATAGTTATTTTATTATTTTTATTACTCAAATAAGAATTATTGCCTTCTATAAATATGTATAATGTAAAATGTGTCGAGTAATATACAATGTATATTATAATATATAATTATATAATATACAATTCATAAAGTAAAACTAATATATTATAATAAATGTATGCATATTACATTTTAATATATGATAAAGTCTAATATTGCATAGTATCTACTCTATACCAGTCACTGTGCTAAATACTTTACAAATATTATCTAATTAATCCTCACTACAACCCTCGAATAAAGATGCTACTATTATTCACATTTTACATATGAGAAACTTGAGACAGAGTTCAAGTGATTTGGTCAAGATCACTGAACTAATGTCTGAAATAGATTTGATGTCAGGTTTTTGTGACTGCAGACCCAATGCTCTATCTACTATGCTTTCTTGCTGCCCATTTAAACTCCTTAATCCTCCGTTTCCACATTTCTAAAATGAAACATTAGAATATATTACCTTGAGGTATATTTAAGCTTTAAATCATTGATCCTGTAATTTTGTAATTCTGTGATGTTAGAATACATTAGAACTATGAATTCATATTCTAAAGACTAATGCTAGTTCTCTCTCTCTCTCTCTCTCTCTCTCTCTCTCTTTCTGAATTATGATCATAGAACACCTATTTTTATATATTTCATTCTTCTGTATTGTCAAATTTCCCATTGATGTAAATTCTACCTATGCCCAGATATACTGATGTATTCATTGTCCTCCATCCTTATATTATGTTTGACTATTCCACAGTTTTTATTACACTAGTCCAATTTTAATGACCTGGCATAGTAGAATATGAGTGGGAAGTGTTATAGCCTGTGAGTTAGGCATAATGATGACAGGTATCTGGATGATGGCTTAATCGTGGAAAGGAGATATTTTTCTGATACAAGAAGGTGAAGAAGAAGGAGAGGAAAGATTTGTCATTGAAGAAAAATAGGAGCTGATGCTAGATAAATGAACTCAAGGAGTCAGACACAGGAAAAATGAGATTTTCTGAAATGAGAAGCCTCTAGGCTCAGTTTGGGAGTACAGGATTCTGTAGTTTCCAAGATGTTTTACCAGGGCCTTATTCCTGTCTTCCTGTGCCTTTTTGAATCCTCTTTTGTCAGTTTTTCTGAGAGTGAGATACAGATTGCCCAACACGAGGGAAACTACTATCATCTACTTCTATAAGTGTCTCCATTCTCCAATTTCTTAGACCACTTTATCCAGACTTTTTTCAGCTCATAATAAATGATAATAATTGTTTCTTGAATGAAAAAACAAGTGAATGAACAAAAGTCCTACATTGGGGCATGTGTGTGTGTGTGTGTGTGTGTGTGTATGTCTGTGTGAAATGCATATGCCTATTGTTTATAAACTAAAGACCAAGATTGTGTTGTTTTTAAATGTTTTGATCCCCAGAACAAAGTACAGGTTCCTGAAATAGTTAAGTTTAAATTCTTATTCACTTTAACAGTCCTTCATAAACTGTCCATCTCCTACCTTTCCAAACTTCTTACACACTATTCCTCCCAAATACTCTAATATAATCTGATCTAATAATAGTGTTCTCCTTGCTATTCTTAATAGACACAATTTCCCAAATCATAGTGTTTTCACAGAAAAAATGTTATAAAGATTGTAATCATACAATGGGAATGATATTTTCATGCTGTGAGAATACAAGAAAAAGATCCTTCAAAATTTACCCTAATATATCTTGGAGGATTAAGTGGGAATCAGTAGCAATCTGTATTGTACAGTGCATGGTTGTGGCTTGCAAATATAGTTATTCACTTTTAAGGTCCAAAGAACAAGAGATATAGGGGGGAAAGCATTAAAATAAATAAATAAAAGACAGTTTTTGGTTTGTTTGCTTTTTTACTGCACAAAATTTAAAAGTATAACCTGATTAAAATAAAAAAAGAATTGAAACAGAAATAGATTGAGGAAATGTTTTTCAATATCATTTGATAAGCCTGATATTTAAAATATCAAAATAATTAACATAAACTTATAACTTGAAGAATTATTCTCCAAGAGATAAATGGAAATATACAAACAGTTCTCAAAGAATAATTTCAAAATATAAATGAACATAGGAGAACATATGTATAATAATAGATATGCACATTTATATGACTCTGAACCATACAAAGAGATAAGAATGACAAAATTTCTTTTTTTTTTACTTAATAATTTTTTATTATATATATATTTTTATAATATTATCCCTTGTATTCATTTTCCCAAATTATCCCCCCCTCCCTCTATTCCCTCCCCCCGATGACAGGTAATCCCATACATTTTACATGTGT
The DNA here is from genome assembly GCF_048593235.1 of Sminthopsis crassicaudata. Lineage (NCBI taxonomy): Eukaryota > Metazoa > Chordata > Mammalia > Dasyuromorphia > Dasyuridae > Sminthopsis > Sminthopsis crassicaudata. The sequence continues at coordinate 197,999,688 of NC_133618.1, read as the reverse complement.
TACAATATAGTCTAGGTACAATACATGTGTGTGAATATCATTTTCTTGTTGCACAATAAACATTAGATTCCAAAGGTACATTCAACCTGGGCAGACAGATATTAGTGCTAACAATTTACATTCACTTCCCAGTGTTTCTTCTCTGGGTGTAGCTACCTCTGTCCATCATTGATCAACTGGAAGTGAGTTGGTTTTTCTTTATGTTGAAGATTTCCACTTCCATCAGAATACATCCTCATACATGTTGTTGTTGAAGTGTACAGTGATAATCTGGTTCTGCTCATTTCACTCAGCATCAGTTGATTTAAGTCTCTCGAGTCCTCTCTGTATTCCTCCTGCTGGTCATTACTTACAGAGCAATAATATTCCATAACCTTCATATACCACAATTTACCCAACCATTCTCCAACTGATGGACATCCATTCATCTTCCAGTTTCTAGCTACAACAAAAAGAGCTGCCACAAACATTTTGGCACATATATGTCTCTTTCCGCTCTTTAGTATTTCTTTGGGATATAATCCCAGTAGTAGCGCTGCTGGGTCAAAGGGTATGCACAGTTTGATAACTTTTTGGGCATAATTCCAGATTGCTCTCCAGAATGGCTGGATTCTTTCGCAACTCCACCAGCAATGTATTAGTGTCCCAGTTTCCCCACATCCCCTCCAACATTCATCATTATTTGTTCCTGTCATCTTAGCCAATCTGACAGGTGTGTAGTGGTATCTCAGAGTTGTCTTAATTTGCATTTCTCTGATCAGTAGTGATTTGGAACACTCTTTCATGTGAGTGGATATAGTTTCAATTTCTCCCTCTGAGAATTGTCTGTTCATATCCCTTGACCATTTATCAATTGGAGAATGGTTCGGTTTCTTATAAATTAGGGTCAGTTCTCTATATATTTTGGAAATGAGACCTTTGTCAGAACCTTTGTTTTTAAAAATATTTTCCCAATTTGTTACTTCCCTTCTAATCTTGTTTGCATTAGTATTATTTGTACAGAAAATTTTTAGTTTGATGTAATCAAAATCTCAATAATGATCTCTAGTTCTCCTCTGGTCATAAATTCCTTCCTCCTCCACAAGTCTGAGAGGTAGATTATCCTCTGTTCCTCTAATCTATTTATTATCTCCCTCTTTATGCCTAAATCATGGACCCATTTTGATCTTATCTTGGTATATGGTGTTAAGTGTGGATCCATATCTAATTTCTGCCATACTAATTTCCAGTTTTCCCAACAGTTTTTTTCCGAATAATGAATTTTTATCCCTGATGTTGGTATCTTTGGGTTTGTCAAAGATTAGGTTGCTATATATGTACCCTTTTTTGTGCTTTGTATCTAATCTGTTCCACTGATCTACCGGTCTATTTCTTAGCCAATACCAAATGGTTTTGGTGACTGCTGCTATATAGTATAGCTTTAGATCAGGTACACTTAGACCACCTTCCTCTGACTTTTTTTTCATTAGTTCCCTTGCAATTCTCGACCTTTTATTCTTCCATATGAATTTTGTTGTTATTTTTTCTAGGTCATTGAAATAGTTTCTTGGGAGTCTGATTGGTATAGCACTAAATAAATAGATTAGTTTGGGGAGTATTGTCATCTTTATTATATTCGCTCCACCTATCCAAGAACACTGAATGTCTTTCCAATTATTTAAATCTGATTTTATTTTTGTGGCAAGTGTTTTGTAGTTTTTCTCATATAATTCCTGACTTTTCTTTGGTAGATGTATTCCCAAATACTTTATACTCTCAACATTTGTTTGGAATGGAATTTCTCTTTGTATCTCTTGCTGTTGCATTTTGTTAGTGATATATAAAAATGCCGAGGATTTATGTGGATTTATTTTGTATCCTGCCACTTTGCTGAAATTTTGAATTATTTCTAGTAGCTTTTTAGCAGAGTCTTTGGGGTTCTCTAAGTATACCATCATGTCATCTGCAAAAAGTGATAGTTTAATTTCCTCATTTCCTACTCTAATTCCTTGAATCTCTTTCTCGGCTCTTATTGCGGAGGCTAGTGTTTCTAGTACTATATTGAATAGTAATGGTGATAGTGGGCAACCTTGTTTCACTCCTGATCTTACTGGGAAAAGTTCTAGTTTATAGCCATTACCTATGATGCTTATTGATGGTTTTAAACATATGCTCCTTATTATTTTTAGGAACATATATACTGTCAAGTGTTTTTAGTAGAAATGGATGTTGGATTTTATCAAATGCTTTTTCTGCATCTATTGAGATGATCATATGGTTCTTATTAATTTGATTATTAATATGGTCAATTATATTAATAGTTTTCCTAATATTAAACCAGCCCTGCATTCCTGGAATAAATCCTATTTGATCATAGTGTATTATCCTGGAGATGATTTTCTGAAGTCTTTTTGCTAATATCTTATTTGAGATTTTAGCATCAATATTCATTAAGGAGATTGGTCTATAATTTTCTTTCTCAGTTTTCGATCTACCTGGTTTAGGTATCAGTACCATGTCTGTGTCATAAAAGGAGTTTGGTAGGACTCCTCCTACTTTTGGTAGGACATTGGGGCTAATTGTTCTTTAAATGTTTGGTAGAATTCACATGTGAATCCATCTGGCCTTGGGGATTTTTTCCTGGGGAGTTGATTAATAGCTTGTTCTATTTCTTTTTCTGAAATGGGACTATTTAAGCAATTTATCTCTTCCTCTGTTAATCTAGGGAGCCTATATTTTTGGAGGAAGTCATCCATTTCACTTAAGTTATCAAATTTATTGGCATAAAGTTGGGCAAAGTAACTCCTTATTATTTCTCTAATTTCCTCTTCATTGGTGGAAAGATCCCCCTTTTCATTTGTAAGACTATCAATTTGATTTTCCTCTTTCTTTTTTTTGATCAAATTTACCAAAGGTTTATCTATTTTATTGGCTTTTTCATAAAACCAACTCTTGGTTTTATTTATTAATTCAATAGTTTTTTTTTTTTTTTACTTTCAATATTATTGATTTCTCCTTTTAATTTTTGTATTTCAAGTTTAATTTTTGGTTGGGGGTTTATAATTTGGTCTTTTTCTAGCCTTTTAAGTTGTAAGCCCAATTTGTTAATCTTCTCTTTCTCTATTTTCTTCAAATAAGCCTCTAAAGATATAAAATTTCCCCTTATTACTGCTTTAGCTGCATCCCAAAGATTTTGATATGATGTCCCCTCATTGTCATTATCTTGGGTGAAATTGTTAATTATTGCTATAATTTGCTCTTTCACCCAGTCATTCTTTAAGATGAGATTATTCAGTTTCCAATTACTTTTTGGTCTATTTACCCCTAACTTTTTACTGAATGTAGCTTTTATTGCATTGTGATCTGAGAAGAAGGCATTTATTATTTCTGCCTTCCTACATTTAATTTTGAGATCTTTATGTCCTAATATATGGTCTATTTTTGTATAGGATCCATGAACTGCTGAGAAGAAAGTATATTCCTTTCTATTGCCATTCAGTTTTCTCCAACGGTCTATAATACCTAGTTTTTCTAATGTTCTACTTACTTTTTTAATTTCTTTCTTGTTTGTTTTGTGGTTTGATTTGTCTAAATCGGAGAGTGCAAGGTTGAGATCTCCCACTATTATAGTTTTACTGTCTATTTCTTCTTGCATTTCTCTTAACTTTTCCTTTAGAAAGTTAGATGCTATACCACTTGGTGCATATATGTTTAGTATTGATATGACTTCATTATTTATGCTACCTTTCAGCAGGATATAGTTTCCTTCCTTATCTTTTTTAACGAGATCTACTTCTGCTTTTGCTTGATCTGAGATAAGGATAGCTACCCCTGCTTTTTTGGCTTTACCTGAAGCATAATAGGCTCTGTTCCAACCTTTTACCTTTACTCTGTATGTATCTCCCTGCTTTAAGTGTGTTTCCTGTAAACAACATATTGTAGGGTTCTGCTTTTTGATCCAATCTGCTATCCGTCTCCGTTTGATGGGATCGTTCATCCCATTTACATTTACAGTTAAAATTACTAATTCTGTATTTCCTGCCGTCGTATTATCCCCAGATTATGCTTTTTTCCCTTGACCCCCCTGATCCCCCTCCCCGATATTTAATTTACAGACCCCCCTTGTGACGCACAACCCTCCCTCTTTTTTTTTTTTTTTTTAGGATCCCTCCCCCCTCCCTCCAAGTCCCTTCACTTATTCTCCTTTTTCTTTTCCCTTTTCCTCTCTTCCCTTTTAATGATGTGAGAGAAAATTCTCTGAAAAACAAATATGTTAATTATTTACTCTTTGAGCCTCTCCTGATGAGAGTAAGATTCACACAATGATTCTCCCCCTCACTAAGTTCCCTCAGATATGGTGTATTTTCTATGCCTCTTCCTGGGATGTAGTTTCCCTCTTTTTTCATCATTCCTTCCCCTTTTTCTGAACTGACCTCCTTCCCTTTACTACACCCTCCTTTTTTTCTTTTATATCAGTAAAATCAAATTATCCTTGAGTACTTTTTATATACGTACAACAGAGTTACAGTTCTCAAGGGTTCTGTGTACCTTTTTCTGTTTCTCTTCAGTCTGGTGGATGTAGATCAAATTTTTTGTTTAAGTCTGGTTTTTTTCTTAGAAACATATAGAATTCCTCTGTTTCATTGAATGACCATCTTCTTCCATGGAAAAAGATGCTAAACTTAGCTGGGTCGTTCATTCTTGGTTGCAGTCCTTGATCTTTTGCCTTACGGAATATCAGGTTCCAGGCCCTTCTATCTTTTAATGTGGAGGCAGCCACATCTTGGGTGACCCTTATTGTGGCACCTTGGTATTTAAATTGTTTTTTTCTAGCTGCTTGCATGATTTTCTCCTTTGTGTGGTAATTCTGCAGCTTAGCCACAATATTCTGTGGTGTTCTTTTTTTAGGGTCTATTTCAGAAGGAGTTCGATGAATTCTTTCCACATCTACTTTCCCTTCTGTTTCTATTATCTCTGGACAGGTCTCTTTGATAATTTCCTGTAAAATAGAATCTAGGCTCTTTTTTTGGTCATAGTTTTTTGGAAGTCCAATAATCCGCAGATTAACTCTCCTAGATCTATTTTCCAGGTCTATAGATTTTCCCAGTATGTATTTGACGTTGTTCTCCAGCTTCTCATTTTTTTTGTTTTGTTTGACTGATTCTTGGGTTCTCTGTGAATCATTCATTTCTATTTGTTCCATCCTGACTTTTAAGGAGTTATTTTCTTCTTTCACAGTTTTTAGTTCTTTTTGTAAATGCCCAATTTCGTTTTTAAATGAATTATTTTGCTCTATTGAGTTTTTTTCCATTTCCCTAATTTTTTTTTTGAGAATCATTTTCTTTTTCCAATTCAGAAATTCTATTTTCTTGAGACTTTTTTTATCTTTTCCAATTCAGAAATCCTACTTTCCTGTGTTTTTTTAACCTTTTTTAATTCATAAATTTTGTTTCCCTGCATCTCCTGTGAATTCTTTATTTTTTCCAACTCCAATTTCAGGACGTTGTTATTCTCTATCATAGCTTCCCTTTCCTTTCCCCATTTTTCTTCAAACTCCCTTAATTTTTAAAGAGTTTCTTCTAGGAGAGAGTTATGTGATGGGAGGCAGGAATCGTTTCCCTTTAGGTTGTTATCTGCTGTCTCTCTGCTGTTAACTTCCTCGGGGTTGGATACCCGCTCTTTCTCTGTATAGAAGGAATCTATAGTTTTTCTGGCCTTTTTGCTCATATTTAAAAAATCTTTTGGGGTCTGTCCCTGGGGTAGGAAATTATTTATTTACTTCTTTACCAGCTTCCTCCCAGACCGGATGGATGCAGCGGCTCCTTCGCCTGAGCTAAGATAGAGCTCTGGGAGAGAGTTCCCCACCCCCTCCCTGGAAGTGCCTCAGAGGTGATTAGCACTGCTGGGCGCTGAACAGTAAAGACAGCACAAAGCCCAGCCTATGTGTCCAGGTGGGGCGTGGATGTCTGCAGCAGGTGATGTGAAAAGCCCCTGTGCTCAAACTGGAAGTGTCTGCCAGAAACCACGGTCCCTAGTTCAAAGGTTTCGCTTCTCTGGGACTTCCTGGAGCTGAGTTCCACTCCCTCCAGCTAAACTAGGCAGTGTGTGTTGCCTTGGGCCGTATCCACCCACTTGTCAATCTCTTAACTATTCTCAGGTGGTAGCTGAGGCCACACCCCCTGGTGCCGAGATCTGCTGAGTCACCTCCAGGATCCGGGGAAAATCTAATCTGAGTTTTTAAAGTATTTTGGCTTTCTCTTCTGAACTGCTAAATAATTAGCAGAGAAGAGCTAACAGCCTGTGCCAGATTCCTTTATCTCAGTGGCTTCTCTGATCCCAGAGCCCTTCCCAGCGCGATGGGCAGAGTATGCTAGCACCCAGCCGTCTGTGCTGGCCTCTCTTCTTCCTCCCCTGGGGACTGACCTTTTCTGTTGAAACTCCAGATTCTCTTCAGCTGGTAAGTCGTGCTTCCAGTCCTTGTGGTATCTATCAGTCCTGGGCTTATTTTGAGACTTAATTATCTAATTGGTTGTGAGGGAGTGAGGACGTTCACAGAGTCCTGTGTTTCTTCTCCGCCATCTTGGCTCCGCCCCCCAAGAATGACAAAAATTCAAACAATTTTGTAAGAACTATGGGAAAGCAGGCATACTAATATAGTAGAAGTGGAATTTTAGATGTCTAAGCATCTGAAATTTTAGTTTGGAATTAGCAAAGCAAGGGATTAAATTATCTAAAATCTTTAAACTAGTGGTTTAAACTAGTGGCTTATATACCCAAGGAAGCTAAATTGAGAAAGTTCTAATATATAGCAAAAACATTTACTGCAATGAATCAGGGAAAAAAAAAACTAGGAAAAATGGGTATTCTTCAGTTAGAAAACTGTTTTAAAAGGCATACTTTAATTTATAAGTAAAATTAAATATAAATAAATATACTAACAAAAATAAATATAAATAAAAATAAATAAAATGGAATATTATTGCACGAGATATGAATGCAAGCAATTCAGGAAAACATAAGAATGTCTATATGAATGGATTAGAGCAAATTCACCAAGATTCAAAGAAAAAGATGATGCAGAATAACAAAAGAAACAATAACAACAAAATATTTTTTTAAATAGAACTCTGAATTTTTTTCTATAAAAAAGCAAAAAATTCTCAGCAAATAAAATACATCCTTTTCCATTGCTGAGGATTAGAGGAAAATAGAGCATTGTAAACATTTTCAAATGAGATAGAATAATGTGTACATTGCCAGATACATTCACCTTATTTGATGTTTCAGCTGAATTGTTATTTTTGTCAAAAGAAAAGATTAAATATGTTGGAAGAAAAGTGATTCTTACAGATCCAAAAGTAGGCTCATAGTGTCAATAAGGTAAACAATTTAGTCACTCCACTTAAATTGGAGGTCAGAAATATTGGACCAACTCATTCTTCTAACACCTGCATATTTCTATGACTATCTTTTCATGGTCTTTCCCACCCAAACTATTTTTATATGTTTTTATCATCTTTCTAAATTTTCATAATCAAAATGAAGCCTTTGAGGTATTTTAACTTGCAATTTTCTCTTACTATTTGGAGGATTTTTTTTCTTAGTTGTGGGCTTTTAAAACTTTTTTTTTTCTCTCTTTTTTATTTTTTAAACTATTAATCTAGAGAATAGTGATTCATATATTTCAATCAAACATCTATTTGCTTCGATTATAATTTTATATATCTTTTGTTTATATCTTTTATATATTTTTCCTATGCTATAGTTTCTCTTATTTTTTGCTTCATTTACTTAATTTATGTATATATATTTTTTATTTTGTCAGAAAAATTGTCTTTTTGGAGTCTCTTTTGATCTTGTTGACCCCCTGCATAGTCAAAACTTTTTTCCATTTCCATATTTTAAAGTGATACTTCCTTTAACTTATTATTTTATGATATGAGCTTTTATATTCAATTACATATCCTTCTTTGAGTGTTATGAAGTATAAGATATAGGTCAACACTAACTTTAGAGAAGATGCTTTCCAGATTTCGCAGTAGTGCTTTTTAAAGTTATTTATTTTAATACACATTGCTTTTATGAATCATGTTGGGAGAGAAAAGTCAGAACAAAAGGGAAAACCCCTAAGAGAGGGAAAAACAGAAAAAAAGAAGTTACATAGCATGCATTGATTTACATTTAATCTCCATAGTTCTTTTACTGGATGCATTTTCTGTCCAAAGTCTACTGGGATTATATTGGATCACTGAACCACTGAGAAGAATCAAATCTTTCATAGTTGACCTTCACACATTCTTTCTGTTATTGTGTGCAATATATTCCTGGTTTTGCTTCTTTTGTTCAGCAGCAGTTTAGGTAAATTTCCCAGGCTTTTCTAAGATCAACTTATTCATTATTTTTATAGAATAATAATATTCTATTTTCTTCATGTACCACAAGTTATTCCACCATTCTTCAATTGATGGGCATCTAACTTATTTTCCTATTCTTTGTTAAGTGGTGTTTCTAAAAAAAAAAAACTAATTTTCCTAGTAATTCATAGTTTTTGGTTATCCAACACAAGGCTATTGTTTCTCTTGTGTCTTTTTATTGATTACATACTTTTATTTACCACTGATTTACTTTTTATATAAGAAATAATTTTCTATTATATTTTATTTTTATTTAATACTTCCTTTGAATATTTTATCTTACTTTAATATTTTGTTATCTATATTTATTTTACTTTCTCTTTATTACATTAAAATGGTTTTTGACATTTGTGTTTTTAAAGTTTTCAGTTTTGAAATTCTACCTTTTTCTCTTCCCCTCTTTCCCCTCCTTAAGACAATAAGCAGATATAAGATATAGTCATGTAAAACATTTCCATATTAGTTAATTTATACAATAAGGCTAGAATAAAAGAAAAAAAAGAGTGAAAGAAAGAAAGAAAGGGAAAAGAATAGAATTTTTCAGGCTGCATTTAAACAATATCAGTTCTTTCTCTGGAAGCAGATAATATGCTTCATCATTACTTCTTTGGAATTTCGTTGGGCATTGCATTGCTAAAAATAACTAAGTCATTCACAGATCTTCATCAAACAACTTTGTGTTCTTTTGAATAGGTTCACTTTACTTTGGGTCAGTTCATATATATCTTTCCTAATTTTGGTATATTTTTGTTATTCTGGAAATTTTTTGTCATAATAATATAGCATTACAATACTATACCAACACTTATATAGTCATTCCCCTATTGATAAAAATCCTTTCAACTTCCAAATATCAGTCACCACAAAAAGAACTGCTAGAAATATTTTTTTGTAGAAAAAGGCCCTTTCTCCCTTTTTCGAATGCCTTTGGAATATAGACATAGGAGTGAGTGGTATTACTAGGTAAAAGGAAATGCAGTTTCATAACAATTTGGACATAGTTCTAAATTGCTTTCCAGAGTAGTTTGATTAGTTCACAACTCCACCAATAAATAGTGCACGCTACTCTTTTTAATGCATCTGCCTACATCCATATAAGTTGGTCTCTCTCTTACTGCTCCTTGAGATCTAGATTTATTTATTCTTCAAAATAAATCTTATTTTCTCTAGAATATGTAACTTAAATTGAGAAGTCTTTAGACTTGAAAGATGTGTGTGTGTGTGTGTCTGTATAGATAATCAGAAAATCCATTATCTTGGATAGAAAACCTTTCTTATTCTCTAATTTTTATAATTCTATTATTTTTTAAATTTAAAACAATAATCTGAGAAGGGTTTTTTTGGTTTCACCCTACTATCAAAAGAATTCATGATACAAAAAAATTTAATGTATTTGTCAGGTAATTTTATATATATATATATATATATATATATATATATATATATATATATATATATATAAAAACTGTAATTTAATTTAGGTATTATTATCACTCTTTATCATATCACAATGCCCCAACCATAAGCAAAGACTCTTAAATTATTTCTATTTTCACTTGGTTTATATTCATATAAATCATACAAACCATACATGGATTAACTGAGGTATTTTGTGGGTTTGTCATTATTTAAAATATATTTTTTCTTACTTCAGACTGTTTTTCCCCCTTAAAATGAAATACAAATGATAAAGATTTCATATATGTGTTTTGTTTCCTTTTATATGATCAAAGCTATTAATCATCTCAACTAATTTCTTTATTGATTCCCTAGGATTATCTAAGTATACTATGTTTTCATCTACAAAAAGAGACAATTGTGTTTCATTTTTGCTGGTACTTACATTTTATTCGATTCTCTTATTATTATAACTAGCAATTCTAAAACGATGCCAAAAATAGTAGAAAAGTAGGGCATTCTTGCTTTAACCATAATAGTACTGGGAACATTTTAAGTGTTCTCTCTCTCTCTCTCTCTCTCTCTCTCTCTCTCTCTCTCTCTCTCTCTCTCTCTCTCTCTCTCTTTCTCTGTGTGTGGTGTGTGTATGTGTGTGTGTGTGTGTGTGTGTGTGTTTCTCTCTGTCTCTGTCTCTTTCTTTTAAAAAAATCATAGGCTTTTATTTTTAAAATATAAACAAAGATAATTTTAACATCTATTCTTGCAAAAACTTGTGTTCCATTTTTTCTCCCTCCCTTCCCTCTTCTCTATAGACAGCAAATAATTCAGTATATGTTAAATATGTGCAATTCTTCTATACATTTTTCTACAATTATCATGCTGCATAAGAAATCCCCACAGTCCTCTCTTTGCATGCAGATGGCTCTGTCCATCATAATTTTACTGGAATTGTCCTAAATGACCTTATTGTTGAAAAAGCCAGAACTGATCATTGCATAATTTGTTGTTTCTGTGTAAAATGTTCTGATTCTACTCACTTCAATTAGCATCAGTTCACTTCATTCTTTCTAGGCCCTTTTGAAATCATGCTGTTGATCAATTCTTATGGAACAATACTGTCTCATAACATTCATATACCAAAACTTATTCAGCCATTCTCAAACTTATGGGCATCCACTCAGTTTTCAGTTCCCTGCCACTACAAAAAGTGCTGCTACAAGTATTTTTGCACATGTGAAACTTTTTTTCCCTTTTTTATGATCTTCGGAATATAGGCCCAATAAAGGAGCTGCTTGATGAATGGGTATGCAGTTTGATAGCTATTTGGGCATAGCTACATATTGCTCTCCAGAATGGTTGGATCAATTCGCAACTTCAGTGTCCCAGTTTTCCCACATTCCCTCCAACAATCATTATTATTTTTTCCTGTCATCTTATCCAATTCAAGAGGTGTGGAGTAGGATTTCAGAGTTGTCTTAATTTGCATTTCTCTGATCAATAGTGATTTAGAGTTTTTTTTTTTTTCAAATGACTAGAATAGTTTTTATTTCTTCATCTCAAAATTATTCATATCCTTTGAAGATTTATCAGTTAGAGAATGGCTTATATTCTTATAAATTTGAGTAAATTATCCCTATATTTTAGAAATGAGACCTTTATCAGAATCTTTAGTTGTAAATATTGTCCCTAGTTTTGTGCGTCCCTTCTAATACTGTCTGTACTGGTTTTATTTGTACAAAAACTTTTAAAATTAATTTAATCAAAATTATCTATTTTTTATTCCATAATTTTGGCCAAAAATTCCTCCCTTCTCCACAGATTTGAGAGGAATACTATCCTTTGTTCTTCTAATTTGCTTATATTATCATTCTTTATGTCTAAAACATGAACCCATTTAAACCTTATATTGGTATAAGATGCTAGGTCTTAATCAATTCCTAGTTTCTGCCTAAGTATTTTTCAATTTACTCAGCAATTTTTTTAAATGGAAAGTTCTTATCCCAGAAATTAGGTTTATCAAACACTAAATTACTATAGTCATTGACTATTGCATTTTGTGAAACTAACCTATTCAATTATTCTATTTCTTAATTCAAAATGATTTGGATGATCACTGCTTTATAATATATTTTTACATCTAGTAACCTTAATCCCCACCCGGAGTGACTCAGTGCATTCTCAGAGCCTCAGAGCACAAACGCTGCACAGCCATCTCTGTCCTGTTAGTACCTCGCCTCTGTCTCCCTCAATCTGTAGAGGAAGCTCAGTAACACCATCCAACCCCATCTGCCCCCCCCAGAAACAGACCAATTGTTTCTCTTGTCAATTTGTTTTATTCGATTCCCCCTCTGACAAAATGAACAAAAAATTTAAAAGGGCTCTAACTATTGACAGGTTCTGTATGGAGAGAGAGCAGACTTCAAATACTGAGGACACTAAAAGCAGATTTTCCCCAGAGGAATCCCCTAAGAGGGATATGAGCTGCTGCTCAATAGATAAGACTCTCATAGAGGAAATCAAAAAGGCTCTCACAAGAGAGATAAAGGAGAAATGGGAAAAGGAAAGGGAAGCTTGGCAAGAGAGCCTGGAGAAGTCATCCAGAGTGCATAAAGAGATCAAATCATTGAGAAATAAAATTAGTGAATTAGAAAAGGTAAATAACTCCAAGGAAAACAGGATTAGTGAGCTGGAAAAAGAAAACAGCTCTCTAAAAATTAAAATGGATGAAATGGAAAAAAAAATTCCATAGAAGAAAAAAACTAACTTAAAAACACAATTGGATAATTACAAAAATATAAAAAAAAAGTGAGTGAAGAAAATGCATCATTGAAAATTAGCCTCAAACAAGTAGAAATGAATGAATCAAGGAGAAACCAAGAAGTAGTCAAGCAAAACAAGAAAAACAAAACTATTGAAAAGAATGTCAAGTATCTTATTAGAAAGACAACAGACCTGGAAAACAGATCCAGGAGAGACAATTTGAGAATAATCAGACTCCCGGAAAAATGTGGGAAAAAAGAGCCTGGACACTATTTTCCAGGAAATTATCAAAGAGAACTGCCCAGATGTTTTGGAAACAGAGGGTAAAATATATATTGAAAAAATTCATCAATCACCTACTGAAAGGGACCCTAAAATCAAAACACCAAGAAATATATTGGTCAAGGTCAAGAACCATCAGAAAAAGGAACAAATACTGGAAGCTGCTAGAAAAAAAACAATTCAGATATGGAGGAGCCACAATAAGGATAACCCAGGATCTATCAGCGTCCACATTAAAAGAATGCAGGAGTGGGCGGAGCCAAGATGGTGGAGAAGATACATGCGATCCTGTAAGCTCCTTTCTTCCCTCACTACCAATAAGATAAATCAGCCTCAAAAATAGCGCTGGACTGATAGAAACCACAAGGATTGGAAGCATGACTTACCAGCTGAAGAGGATCTGGAGTTTCAACAGAAAAGGTTAGTTCCCAGGGGAAGAAAAAAAAAGAGGCCAGCACAGACAGTTGTGTGGTGGCACACTGCGCCAATCATGTTGGGGAGGGCTCTGGGATCAGAGAAGCCACAGGCTGTTAGCTCTACTCTGCTTATAAAACAGCAGTTCAGAAGAGAAATTGAGCCACTTTAAAATATAAGCTAGATACTAGTACCACCCCAATCTGGAAGTGACTCAGCAGATCTCAGCACTATGGGTGTGGCCGACTTAGGCTGTCCAGGATTTCACCTGGGGGTAGTTAAGAGATTGAAAAGCGGGCTCAGCCCCAGAAGTCCCCAGAGAAGTGGAACCTTTGAACTAGGGACCACAGTTTCAGGAAATATATTTTATTGGTTCCTCCTCTGAAGCTTACCCTCTAAGTGTTCCACAAAGCTCTACCATGGGCCCTCTTTGTTTCCCCCACTATTTTCTTTTTTTTTTTTTTTTTAATTTTTATTTTATTTTATAATTATAACATTTTTTGACAGTACATATGCATGGGTAATTTTTTACAACATTATCCCTTGCACTTACTTCTATTCAGATTTTTTCCCTTCCTCTCCCAACCCCCTCCCCCAGATGGCAAGCAGTCTTATATATGTTAAATATATTACAGTATATTCTAGATACAATATATGTGTGTAGAACCGAATTTTTTGTTGCACAGGAAGAATTGGATTCAGAAGGTAAAAATAACAGTTTACATTCATTTCCCAGTGTTCCTTTTCTGTCCATCATTAATCAATTGGAATTGGATTAGCTCTTCTCTATGTTGAAGAAATCCACTTCCATCAGCATACATTCTCGTACAGTATCATTGTTGAAGTGTATAATGATCTTCTGGTTCTGCTCGTTTCACTCAGCATCAGTTGATGTAAGTCTCTCCAAGCCTCTCTGTATTTCTCCTGTTGGTCATTTCTTATAGAACAATAATATTCCATAACATTCATATACCATAGTTTACCCAACCATTCTCCAATTGATGGACATCCATTCATCTTCCAGCTTCTAGCCACTATGAAAAGGGCTGCTACAAACATTTTGGCACATACAGGTCCCTTTCCCTTCTTTAGTAGTTCCTTGGGGTATAAGCCCAGTAGTAGTACTGCTGGGTCAAAGGGTATGCACATTTTGATAACTTTTTGGGCATAATTCCAGATTGCTCTCCAGAATGGTTGGATTCTTTCACAACTCCACCAACAATGGATCAGTGTCCCAGTTTTCCCACAGCCCCTCCAACATTCATCGTTATTTGTTCCTGTCATCTTAGCCAATCTGACAGGTGTGTAATGATACCTCAGAGTTGTCTTAATTTGCATTTCTCTGATCAATAGTGATTTGGAACACTCTTTCATATGAGTGGAAATAGTTTTAATTTCATCATCTGAAAATTGTCTGTTCATATCCTTTGACCATTTATCAATTGGAGAATGGCTTGATTTCTTATAAATTAAAGTCAATTCTCTGTATATTTTGGAGATGAGGCCTTTATCAGAACTTTTAATTGTAAAAATTTGTTACTTCCCTTCTAATCTTGTTTGCATTAGTTTTGTTTGTGCAGAAACTTTTTAATTTGGTGTAATCAAAATGTTCTATTTTGTGATCAATAATGGTCTCTAGTTCTCCCTTGGACACAAACTCCTTCCTCCTCCACAAGTCTGAGAGGTAAACCATCCCATGTTCCTCCAATTTATTTATGATTTCGTTCTTTATGCCTAAATCTTGGACCCATTTTGATCTAATCTTAGGATGTGGTGTTAAATGTGGGTCCATGCCTAGTTTCTGCCATACTAATTTCCAGTTTTCCCAGCAGCTTTTGTCAAATAATGAATTCTTATACCAAAATTTGGGATCTTTGGGTTTGTCAAAGATTAGATTGCTATTTTTATTCACTATCTTGCCCTGTGAACCTAACCTATGCCACTGATCAATTAGTCTATTTCTTAGACAATACCAAATGGTTTTGATGACTGTTGCTTTATAATATAACTTTAAATCAGGTACACTTAGACCACCTTCCTCTGACTTTTTTTTCATTAGTTCCTTTGCAACTCTCGACCTTTTATTCTTCCATATGAATTATGTTGTTTTTTTTTTCTAGGTCATTAAAATAGTTTCTTGGGAGTCTGATTGGTATAGCACTAAATAAATAGATTAGTTTGGGGAGTATTGTCATCTTTATTATATTCGCTCCGCCTATCCAAGAACACTGAATGTCTTTCCAATTATTTAAATCTGACTTTATTTTTGTGGCAAGTGTTTTGTAATTTTGCTCATATAATTCCTGACTCTCCTTTGGTAGATATATTCCCAAATATTTTATACTATCGGCTGTTATTTTGAATGGAATTTCTCTTTGTATCTCTTGCTGTTGGATTGTGTTGGTAATGTATAAAAATCCTGAGGATTTATGTGGATTTATTTTGTATCCTGCGACTTTGCTAAAATTCTGAATTATTTCTAATAACTTTTTAGCAGAAAATTTGGGGTTCTCTAAGTATACCATCATGTCATCTGCGAAAAGTGAAAATTTGATTTCTTCATTTCCTACTCTAATTCCTTGGATCTCTTTCTCAGCTCTTATTGCCAAGGCTAGAGTTTCTAGTACTATATTGAATAGTAATGGTGATAGTGGGCAACCTTGTTTCACTCCTGATCTTACAGGGAAAAGTTGTAGTTTATCACCATTACATATGATGTTTACTGAAGGTTTTAAATATATGCTCCTTATTATTATAAGGAATAGTCCATTTATTCCTATACTCTCAAGCATTTTTAGTAGGAATGGATGTTGGATTTTATCAAATGCCTTTTCTGCATCTATTGAGATGATCATATGGTTTTTATTAATTTGATTATTAATATGGTCAATTATACTAATAGTTTTCCTAATATTAAACCAGCCCTGCATTCCCGGTATAAATCCCACTTGGTCATAGTGTATTATCCTGGAGATGATTTTCTGAAGTCTATTTGCTAATATCTTATTTAAGATTTTAGCATCAATATTCATTAAGGAAATTGGTCTATAGTTTTCTTTCTCACTTTTCGATCTACCTGGTTTAGGTATCAGTACCATGTCTGTGTCATAGAAGGAATTTGGTAGGACTCCTTCAATCCCTATTTTTTCAAATAGTTTACATAGCATTGGAGTTAGTTGTTCTTTAAATGTTTGGTAGAATTCACCTGTAAATCCATCTGGTCCTGGGGACTTTTTCTTAGGAAGTTGGTTAATAGCTTGGTCTATTTCTTTTTCTGAGATGGGACTATTTAGACTACTTACTTCTTCCTCTGTTAATCTGGGCAAGCTATATTTTTGAAGGTATTCTTCCATTTCATTTAAGTTATCGAATTTATCGGCATAAAGTTGAGCAAAGCATATGTTTCTAAGAAAAAAAAACAGACTTAAACAAAAAATTTGATCTACATCCACAAGACTGAAGAGAAACAGAAAAAAGGTACACAGAACCCTTGAGAACTGTATCTCATTGTGGATATCTTGAAAGTCCACATGGATAATTTGATTTTACTGATATAAAAAAGGGGGGAGTAGTAAAGGGAAGGGGGTAGTATCAGAAAAAGGGGAAGGAGTGATAAAAAGAGGAAACTACATCTCAGAATGAGGTATAGAAAATATACCACATCTGAGGGAATTTAGAGAGTGGGAGAAACATTGTGTGAATCTTACTCTCATCAGAAGAGGCTCAAAGAGTAAATAATTGACATATTTGTTTTTCAGAGAATTCTCTCTCACCTCATTAAAAGGGGGGAGAGGAAAAGGGAAAAGGAAAAGGAGAATAAGGGAAGGGACTTGGAGGGAGGGGGGAGGGATACAAAAAAAGGGAGGGCTGTGCATCACAAGTTGGATCTATAAATTAAATGTTGGGGAAGGGGTTCAGGGGAGTCAAGGGAAAAGCATAATCTGGGGATAATATGATGACAGGAAATACAGAATTAGTAATTTTAACTGAAAATGTGAATGGGATGAACGATCCCATCAAACCGAGATGGATAGGAGAAAGGATCAAAAATCAGAACCCTACAATATGTTGTTTACAGGAAACACACTTAAAGCAGAGAGATACATACAGAGTCAAGGTAAAAGGTTGGAGCAGACTCTATTATGCTTTAGGTAAAGCCAAAAAAGCAGGGGTAGCTATCATTATCTCAGATAAAGCAAAAGCAGAAGTTGATCTAGTTAAAAGAGATAAGGAAGGAAACTATATCCTGCTGAAAGTTAGTACAAATAATGAAGACATATCAATATTAAGCATATATGCACCAAGTGGTATAGCATCTAACTTTCTAAAGGAAAAGTTAAGAGAATTGCAAGAAGAAATAGTAAAACTATAATAGTGGGAGATCTCAACTTTCCACTCTCAGATTTAGACAAATCAAACCACAAAACAAATAAGAAAGAAATTTAAAAAGTAAATAGAACATTAGAAAAAGTAGGTATGATAGACCATTGGAGAAAAATGAATGGCAATAGAAAGGAATATACTTTCTTCTCAACAGTTCATGGATCCTATACAAAAATTGGCCATATATTAGGACATAAAGATCTCAAAATTTAATGCAGGAAGACAGAAATAATAAATTCCTTCTTCTCAGATTACAATGCAATAAATACTACATTCAATAAGAAATTAGGGGTAAATAGACCAAAAAGTAATTGGAAACTGAATAATCTCATCTTAAAGAAGGACTGGGTGAAACAGCAAATTATAGAAACAATTAATAATTTCACCCAAGATAATGACAATGATGAGGCATCATACCAAAATCTGTGGGATGCAGCTAAAGCAGTAATAAGGGGAAATTTTATATCTTTAGAGGCTTATTTGAAGAAAATAGAGAAAGAGAAGATTAAGGAATTGGGCTTGCAACTTAAAAAGCTAGAAAAAGACCAAATTAAAAACCCCCAAACAAAAATTAAACCTGAAATGCAAAAATTAAAAGAAGACATCAATAATATTAAAAGTAAAAAAAAAAAAAAAAAACTATTGAATTAATAAATAAAACCAAGAGTTGGTTTTATGAAAAAGCCAATAAAATAGATAAACCTTTGGTAAATTTGATCAAAAAAAAGAAAGAGGAAAATCAAATTGTTAGTCTTACAAATGAAAAGAGGGATCTTTCCACCAATGAAGAAATTAGATAAATAATAAGTAGTTACATTGTCCAACTTTATGCCAAAAAATTTGATAATTTAAGTGAAATGGTTGACTTCCTCCAAAAATATAGGCTCCCTAGATTAACATAGGAAGAGATAAATTGCTTAAATAGTCCCATTTCAGAAAAAGAAATAGAACAAGCTATTAATCAACTCCCCAGGAAAAAATCCCTAGGACCCGATGGATTTATATGTGAATTCTACCAAACATTTAAAGAACAATTAGCCCCAATGTTATATAAACCATTTGAAAAAATAGGGGATGAAGGAGTCCTACAAACTCCTTTTATGACACAGACATGATGATCTCAACAGATGCAGAAAAAGCATTTGACAAAATCCAACATCCATTCCTACTAAAAACTCTTGAGAGTATAGGAATAAATGGACTATTCCTTAGAATAATCAGGATCATATATTTAAGACCGTCAGTAAGCATAATATGCAATAGAAATAAACTGCAACCTTTCCCAGTAAGATCAGGAGTGAAACAAGGTTGCCCACTATCACCATTACTTTTCAATATAGCACTAGAAACGCTAGCCTCGGCAATAAGAGCCGAGAAAGAGATTCAAGGAATTAGAGTAGGAAATGAGAAAATCAAACTATCACTCTTGGAAGATGACATGATGGTATACTTAGAGAACCCCAAAGACTCTCCTAAAAAGCTATTAGAAACAATTCAGAATTTTAGTAAAGTGGCAGGATACAAAATAAATCTACAAAAATCCTCAGCATTTTTATATATCACCAACAAAATGCAACAGCAAGAGATACAAAGAGAAATTCCATTCCAAACAAATGTTGAGAGTATAAAATATTTGGGAATTTATCTACCAAAGGAGAGTCAGGAAGTAATTGGAAAGACATTCAGTGCTCTTGGATAGGCCGAGCGAATATAATAAAGATGAAATTATTCCCCAAACTAATCTATTTATTTAGTGCTATACCAATCATACTCCCAAGAAACTAACTATTTTAATGACCTAGGAAAAATAACAACAAAATTCATATGGAAGAATAACAGGTCAAGAATTGCAAGGGAACTAATGACAAAAAAGTCAGAGGAAGGTGGTCTAAGTGTACCTGATCTAAAGCTATATTATATAGCAGCAGTCCCCAAAACCATTTGGTATTGGCTAAGAAATAGACCGGTAGATCACTGAAACAGATTAGATACAAGGACAAAAAAGGGTACATGTATAGCAATCTAATCTTTGCCAAACCCAAAGATACCAAGATTAGGGACAAACATTCATTATTTGGAAAAAACTTTTGGGAAAACTGGAAATTAGTATGGCAGAAATTAGACATGGATCTACACTTAACACTATATACCAAGATAAGATCAAAATGGGTCCATAATTTAGGCATAAAGAATGAGATAATAAATAGATTGAAGAAACAGAAAATAGTCTACCTCTCAGACTTGTGGAGGAGGAAGGAATTTATGACCCGAGGAGAACTAGAGATCATTATAGATCACAAAATAGAAGATTTTGATTACATCAAACTAAAAAGTTTCTGTACAAACAATACTAATGCAAACAACATTAGAAGGGAAGTAACAAATTGGGAAAATATTTTTAAAAGTAAATGTTCTGACAAAGGTCTCATTTCCAAAATATATAGAGAACTGACCCTAATTTATAAGAAATCAAACCATTCTCCAATTGATAAATGGTCAAAGGATATGAACAGACAATTCTCAGAGGAAGAAATTGAAACTATATCCACTCATATGAAAGAGTGTTCCAAATCACTACTGATCAGAGAAATGCAAATTAAGACAACTCTGAGATACCACTACACACCTGTCAGATTGGCTAAGATGACAGGAACAAATAATGATGAATGTTGGAAGGGATGTGGGAAAACTGGGACACTGATGCATTGTTGGTGGAGTTGTAAAAGAATCCAGCCATTCTGGAGAGCAATTTGGAACCATGCCCAAAAAGTTATCAAACTGTGCATTCCCTTTGACCCAGCATTTGCTGCTATTGAGATTATATCCCAAAGAAATACTAAAGAGTGGAAAGGGACCTGTATGTGCCAAAATGTTTGTGGCAACTCTTTTTGTTGTAGCTAGAAACTGGAAGTTGAATGGATGCCCATCAATTGGAGAATGGTTGCGTAAATTATGGTATATGAAGGTTATAGAATATTATTGCTCTGTAAGAAATGACCAGCGGGAGGAATACAGAGAGTCTTGGAGAGACTTACATCAACTGATGCTGAGTGAAATGAACAAAACCAGAAGATCGCTGTACACTTCAATGCTGCATGAAGAGGTATTCTGATGGTAGTGGATATCTTCAACATAAAGAAGATCCAACTCACTTCCAGTTGATCAAGATGGACAGAGGTAGCTACACCCAGAGAAGGAACACTGGGAAGTGAATGTAAATTGTTAGCACTACTGTCTATCTACCCAGGTTAATTATACCTTCGGAATCTAATACTTAATGTGCAACAAGAAAATGGTATTTACACACATACATTGTATCTTGGTTATATTGTAACACATGTAAAATGTATGGGATTACCTGTCATCGGGTGGAGGGAGTGGAGGGAGGTGGGTATAATTTGGAAAAATGAATACAAGGGATAATATTATAAAAAAAATTACTCATCCATATATACTGTGGGAAAAAAATTCTAAATAAAAAAAATTAAAATTAAAAAAAAAAAAAAGAAAAGAATGCAGGGCCTGATAAATGATATTCCCAAAGGCTAAGGAACTTGGTATGCAGCCAAGAATAACTTACCAAACAAAAATGAGCATCATTTTCCAGCGAAGAAGATGGACATTTAACAAAATAAATGAATTCCATTTTTCTTGTTGAAAAAATCAGACATACACAAAATGTTTGATGTTCAAATACAGAACTCAAGAGATTTCTAAAAAGGTAAAAGGAAATCTTGAGAACTATATTTCTGCCATAAAGATATGTAAAGAACACATATATAATTTTTTCCTAGAAACTAGAGGTAGAAAGGAAATTATATTATAAAAAAGGTAAAATGGTGGTACTATATCTCATGAAGAGGCAAAAGTAAACTATTATATCTGAGAGAAAGAAAGGAGGGAGATAAACATAGTGTGTATCAATAGAAAAATTCAATTTATGGTGAAACTTCTTCTACTTCATTTAAAAGTGAGAGGTAAGGAGAAAGGTAATGGGATGGGAAAACAGAAATTGTGAGGAAAAGGGATAAAATAAGGGGAGGAACTTTAAGGTGGGGGAGGGATACTAAAAAGGGAAGGCTGTGAAAAGCAAGTGGTGTTCACAAGTTTAATACTGGGTATGGAGGGTAAGAGGGAAGGAAAGGAGAAAAGTAGAAACAGGGATAACAGGATGGCAAGCCATATAGAATTAATCATTCTAACCATAAATGTGAATGGGGTAAACTCCCTCATAAAGAGGAAGCAGTTAGCAGACTGGATTAAAAGTCAGAATCCTACTATATGTTATTTACAGCAAATACACCTGAAACAGGGTGATACATTCAGAATAAAAGTAAAAGGGTGGAGCAGAATCTAGTATGCTTCAGGTGAAGCCAAAAAAGCAGGGGTAGCCATCCTCATCTCAAATCAAGCAAAAAAAAAATCATCTAATTAAAAGACATAAAGAAGGGCATTATATCCTGCTAAAGGGTAGCATAGACAGTGAAGCAGTATCAATATTAAACATATATGCACCAAGTGGTGCAGCATCTAAATTCTTAAAAGAGAAATGAAGAGAGCTGCAAGAAGAAATACACAACAAGACTATAATAGTGGGAGATCTCAACCTTGTACTCTCAGAATTAGATAAATCAAACCACAAAATAAATAAGAAAGAAGTCAAAGACGTAAATAGAATACTTGAAACGTTTGATATGATATATCTTTGGCGAAAGCTAAATGGAGACAGAAAGGAATATACTTTCTTCTCAGCAGTTCATGGAACCTATACAAAAATTGATCATATACTAGGGCATAAAAACCTAAAAATCAAATGCAGTAAAGCAGAAATAGTAAATGCATCCTTTTCAGACCACAGTGCAATTAAAATTATATTTAATAAAAAGCCAGCGGAAAACAGACCAAAAAATAATTGGAAACTAATTAATCTTATACTAAAGAATGATTGGGTAAAAAAGCAAATAATAGACATAATTAGTAACTCCACCCAATAAAATGACAATAATGAGACATCATACCAAAATGTGTGGGATACAGACAAAGCAGTAATAAGGAAAAGTTTTATATCTCTAGAGGCCTACTTGCATAAAATAGAGAAAGAGATGGTCAGCGAATTGGGCTTATAACTCAAATGGCTAGAAAAGGAACAAATTAAAAACCCCCAGACAAACACAAAACTTGAAATTCAGAAAATAAAAGGTGAGATTAATAAAATTGAAAGTAAAAAGAAAAAGCAAAAAAAAAAAAAAAAAAAAAAAAAAAAAAACTATTGAATGAATTAATAAAACTAAGAGTTGATTCTATGAAAAAACCAACAAAATAGACAAACCCTTAGTAAACCTGATTAATAAAAGGAAAGAGAAAAAGCAGATTGTTAGTCTTAAAAATGAAAAGGGAGAAGTCACCACTAAAGAAGAGGAAATTAGGACAATAGTGACAAGCTACTTTGCTCAACTTTATGCCAATAAATTGGATAACTTAAATGAAATAGAAGCATGCCTTCAAAAATATAGCTTGCCCAGATTAACAAAGGAAGAAGTAAGTAGTCTAAATAGTCCCATCTCATAAAAAGCAATAGAACAAGTTATTAACCAACTCCCTAAGCAAAAATCCCCAGGATCAGATGGATTTACATGTGAATTCTACCAAACATTTAAAGAACAACTAACTCAAATGCTATATAAACTATTTGAAGAAATAGGGACTGAAGGAGTCCTACCAAACTCCTTTTATGACACAGAAATGGTACTGATACCTAAACCAGGTAGATCGAAAACTGAGAAAGAAAATTATAGACCAATCTCCTTAATGAATATTAATGAATCTTAAATTCATTAAATATTAGCAAAAAGACTTCAGAAAATTATCCCCAAGATAATATACTATGATCAAGTAGAATTTATGCCAGGAATGCAGGGCTGGTTTAATATTAGGAAAACTATTAGTATAATTGACCATATTAATAATGAAATTAATAAAAACCATATGATCATCTCAATAGATGCAGAATAATAACGAGCATATATTTAAAACCCTCAGTAAACATCGTATATAATGGCAATAAATTGGAACCTTTCCCTGTAAGATCAGGAGTGAAACAAGGTTGCCCACTATCACCATTACTATTCAATATACTAGAAATTCTAGCTTCGTCACAGGGCAAGATAGTCAATAAAAATAGCAATCTACTGTTCGACAAACCCAAAGATCCCAACTTTTGGGGTAAGAATTCATTATTTGACAAAAACTGCTAGGGAAACTGGAAATTAGTATGGCAAAAACTAGGCATGGACCCACATTTAACACCACATACTAAGATAAGATCAAAATGGGTCCAAGATTTAGGCATAAAGAATGAAATCATAAATAAATTAGAGGAACATGGGATGGTTTACCTCTCAGACTTGTGGAGGAGGAAGGAGTTTGTGTCCAAGGGAGAACTAGAGACCATTATTGATCACAAAATAGAACATTTTGATTACACCAAATTAAAAAGTTTCTGCACAAACAAAACTAATGCAAACAAGATTAGAAGGGAAGTAGCAAATTGGTAAAACATTTTTACAGTTAAAGTTTCTGATAAAGGCCTCATCTCCAAAATATACAGATAATTAATTTATAAGAAATTTATTTTAATTTATAAGAAATCAAGCCATTCTCCAATTGATAAATGGTCAAAGGATATGAACAGACAGTTTTGATATGATGAAATTAAAACTATTTCCACTCATATGAAAAAGTGTTCCAAATCACTATTGATCAGAGAAATGCAAATTAAGACAACTCTGAGATATCATTACACACCTGTCAGATTGGCTAAGATGACAGGAACAAATAACGATGAATGTTGGAGGGGCTTTGGGAAAACTGGGACACTGATGCATTGTTGGTGGAGTTGTGAAAGAATCCAACCATTCTGGAGAGCAATCTGGAATTATGCCCAAAAAGTTATCAAAATGTGCATACCCTTTGGCCCAGCCGTGCTACTACTGGGCTTATACCCCAAGGAACTACTAAAGAAGGGAAAGGGACCTGTATGTGCCAAAATGTTTGTGGCACCTCTTTTTGTAGTACCTAGAAACTGGAAGATGGAATGGATGTCCATCAATTGGAGAATGGTTGGGTAAATTATGGTATATGATTGTTCTGTGAGAAATGACCTACAGGAGGAATACAGAGAAGCTTGATCAGAGAAATGCAAATTAAGACAACTCTGAGATATCATTACACACCTGTCAGATTGGCTAAGATGACAGGAACAAATAACGATGAATGTTGGAGGGGCTTTGGGAAAACTGGGACACTGATGCATTGTTGGTGGAGTTGTGAAAGAATCCAACCATTCTGGAGAGCAATCTGGAATTATGCCCAAAAAGTTATCAAAATGTGCATACCCTTTGGCCCAGCCGTGCTACTACTGGGCTTATACCCCAAGGAACTACTAAAGAAGGGAAAGGGACCTGTATGTGCCAAAATGTTTGTGGCACCTCTTTTTGTAGTACCTAGAAACTGGAAGATGGAATGGATGTCCATCAATTGGAGAATGGTTGGGTAAATTATGGTATATGAATGTTATGGTATATTATTGTTCTGTGAGAAATGACCTACAGGAGGAATACAGAGAAGCTTGGAGAGACTTACATCAACTGATGCTGAGTGAAATGAGCAGAACTAGGAGATCATTATACACTTCAACAATGATACTGTATGAGATTGTATTCTGATGGAAGTGGATATCTTCAACATAGGGAAGAGCTAATCCAATTCCAATTGATCAATGATGGACAGAATCAGCTACATCCAGAAAAGGAACACTGGGAAATGAGTGTAAACTGTGAGCATTATTATTTTTTTTTGTTTTCGTTTTTCTTCCCAGATTATTTTTAGCTTCCAAATACAATTCTTCCTTTGCAACAATAACAACAAAATTTGGTTCTGCTCATATTTATTGTACCTAGTATATACTATAAAATATTTAATATGTATGGGAATGCCTACCATCTAGGAGAGGGGTTGAAGGGAAGGTGGGGAAAAATTCGGAACAGAAGGGAGTACAAGGGATAATGTTGTAAAAAAAATTACCTATGCATATGTACTGTCAAAAATATTATAATTATAAAAATTTAAAAAATTGGAAGAAAAAAAAGAAATTGCTTTTAAAAATCAATATTTATAATTTTTAGATTTTATTTCCCACTAAGATATTTTGAATATTTAATTCACACTCTTATTTGGACTTTTTCTTAGGAGAATAATATATAATATAAAATTTGAATTTATATCATTAACTGTTTTATTAAAGTATCATTGAAAATAGCATTGTGGTGCAATGTCTACTCTGTATTATATCTATTCTATCATTGCTCTGTCTACATGATGCAAGTCAGCTAAAAATTTTTTCTTATTGTAGTAAAAAGAATTCAGATCCAAATCTGTTACAAGGCTGAGTACAAAACAAATAATGGCCATATCCTATATATCTATTCTCTATATTTCTTCAAATCCATTCAGAATGATATTCTTCCTTTTGAAACCTTTACTCATTAACTATTATTTTAGGTTGATGACCATTGAAATTAATAAGGAAATTCATTACAAATTATTTGTTGAGTACTTATTATATGTGTAATGCTGTTTAGCATTGTAAGCGATATAAAAACATTATTCAACCAAATTCTTTTAGTACTACCGTGTTTCCCCGATAATAAGACACTGTCTTATTATTTTTTTGGGACTAAAAAACACCAGAGGGCTTATTTTCAGGGGAGGGCTTATTTTATCCTCCATCATGCCCCTTTTATCCTCCATCATGCCCATTTTATCCTCCATCATGCCCCTTTTATCCTCCATCATGCCCATTTTAGCCTCCATCATGCCCCTTTTAGCCTCCATCATGCCCCCTGAGTGCTTATTTTATTCTCCATCGCTTACTGAACTTACCGAGTTTTTAGATGGTCCTGTCTCAGCTCTACTCCGCGGCGCTGCTCTCAGTAGCGCCAGCAAGCAAATCACCAGGGAAGAAGAGGATGACGCGCTCACTGCTGCAGCTCTGATTGGATGCAGCTCGGAGCGCGACGTGCGTTTCACCCGGGAGGGGAGGGCGGCGCTGCTTACTGAAGGTACCGCTACGCAGCATATAGCGCAGGGGATCACCATGATGACCGTTTTCATAGTAAGTTCGATAGGGCTTATTTTCGGGGGAGGGCTTATTTTAGCGGAATATTAAAGAGTATGTGGGTGTCTTATTTTCAGGATAGGTCTTATTATCGGGGAAACACGGTATGTAAGTAATATGGAACTTTATTCCAGCATTCTCAAAATTTGGGCAAGTAGAGAAAGCTTCATAAATGTATGTATCTATTATTTTACCTAAATTTAGAGAATCTCTTCAACAAATATTTCCAGGGAAGTTTTTTTTTTCTCATCACAACTCTCAGAAATTATTAAAACTATTAATAACAATAGTTAATATTTTATGTGGGACATTAAAGTTTGTGAAGTTCCTTAATAACTATAACATAAAGAGGTAAGTGCTACTCTCACAATTTTACAGATGAATATATTGAGGCAGAAAGAGGCTAAGTGACTTGTTAAGGCTTATGCATTTAGTGAGTATCTAGTGCCAGATTAGAACTGAGATTTTACTGATTCCAGGTCTATCACTTGCCAACTACCTCTCAGGAAGGAAATGGGACACGAGATGGTAGAATCAGTATTCATAGTGGTTCCCATGTTAAAAAACAAAACAAACTATGTATGGATCCTTGAAATATTGGAACAAATTTTAGTAAAAAGCTAAAGTTTATTTGAAAAGAAAGAAATAATATTCCCAATATTAAGAGAATGTTTAACTTCTAAACTGGTATAATCTTAAATACATGCAAGTATTCCTTCTGAAGTAAGAGGAATAACAGTAGGCTTGAAATGCTCCAGAAGACTATTTTTTGAAGATGTGAGCCAATAGCAGGACTTTCAAAGACATATGAATTTAAGTAGCAAATAAGAGGTGAGAGGCAAAAGTACAACATTAGCAAAATTATGAAAGTAGAAATGAGAATAATATGAGACATAAAGTCTATCTGGATATAAAAGATGATATCAAAGTTCTGTACTCAATATGCCAGTATGTTTGGAAATCTTAGCAGTGATCACTGAATTAGAAAAGACCACATCCCAAACCTAAAGGGATCAACACCAAAAAATCTTCAAATGTTAATGATTACACTTATTTTATAGGCAATAAGATTCTGTGGTCTATGCTTCAGCAATGTGTGAAACAAAAATTACCATAAGAGAAAACTAATTTCTGGAGAAGCAGAGGAACTAGAGACCAAATTGCCAATATTTGCTGGATTATGGAAAAAGCAAGGGAATTCTAGAAACACATCTACTTTTGATTCATTGACTATACTAAAGTCTTTGTGTGGATTCAAACAAAACATACCCAGTCCTCAAAGATGGAAGTACTATATTTTCTTACCTTTCTCCTGAGGAACATGTATATGGGTCAAGAAGCAACAGTTAAAACTGAACATGGAACACGTGATTGTTTTAAAACTGGAAAAGTACAGATGACTGCATAGTGTCACATTATTTATTTAACTTATATGCAGAGTACACTATGCAAAATGTCTCACTGGATAAAACAAAATTCAGAATTAACGCTGCCAAGAGAATTATCAACAGTTTCAGATATGCAAATAACAACACTGATGAAAGAAAGTGAAGAAATATGAACAAGATTGTTGATGAGAGTGAAAGAGGAAAATGCAAAAGTTGGCTGGAAGCTTAGCATGAAAACAATAAAATCCTGGCAAATGGTTCCATAATTTCTTGGAAGAAAGGGGACAAGAAATGATAGTAATGTCTGATTTTATATTCTTCGGCTCAAAAATTACTGTAGATGGCAATTGTCACCATACTAACTTAGAAGAAAAATCTATGACAAATCTGGACAGCATTCTAAAAAAAAAAAAGATATACCCGTGCCAGCAATGTTCCATATGGTCAAAGCTATGGTTTTTTAAGGATAGAAACGTATGGTTGCAAGAGTTTGAGTCTAAAGAAAGTTGAATGGCACAGGTCTAATACATTTGAAATGTGGTACTGGAGAGTTTCTTGGACAGCCAGAAAATCTAATTAGTCAATATTTAAATAAATTGATTCAATCTATTCACTGGAAGGTCAAATACTGAAATTGAAGCTTAAATACTTTGGTCATATAATGATAAGGCAGGATTCATGGAGAAAGAACTTGAGTTTAACAAAGATTTAAGGCAAAAAGAACATGGGATAGCAGAGGATGAGATGGATAGTTGTAATAGAAACAAACATGAACTTGAACACACGTTGGAGCATGGCTGAATAAATTGTGTATATGAATGTTATGGAATATTATTGTTCTGTAAGAAATGACCAGCAGGATGATTTCAGAAAGGCCTGGAGAGACTTACGTGAAGTGATGCTGAGTAAAATGAGCAGGACCAGTAGATCATTATATACTTCAAGAATAATACTATATGATGATCAATTGTAATGGACATGGCTGTCTTCAAAAATGAGATGAACCAAAATCAGATGTATTTGTTCACTAATGAAGATAACCAGCTATACCCAATGACAAAACTCTAGGAAATGAGTGTGAACCACTCCCTCTATTTTTGTACACTTGCATTTTTGATTTCCTTCTCAGACTAATTTTATCTTATTTCTAAGTCCAATTTTTCTTGTGCAACAAAATAACTGTATATGTATACATATATTGTATATATGTATATGTATACATATATTTCATTTAACATATACTTTAACATATTTAACATATATTGTTCTAGCTGCCATCTAGGGAAGGAGGTAGGAGGAAGGAGGGTGAAAGTTAGAACAGAAGGTTTTGCAAGGGTCAGTGCTGAAAAATTATTTATGCATATATCTTGTAAATAAAAAGCTATAATAGGGGGCGGAGCCAAGATGGTGGAGAAGATACACGCAATTGTGTAAGCTCCCTTCTTCCCTCAATACCAATTAATTAAATCAACCTAAAAAATAATGCTGGACTGACACCTGTCAGATTGGCTAAAATGACAGGAACAAATAATGATGAATGTTGGAGAGGATGTGGGAACACTGGGACACTAATACATTGTTGGTGGAGTTGTGAAAGAATCCAACCATTCTGGAGAGCAATTTGGAACTATGCCCAAAAAGTTATCAAACTGTGCATACCCTTTGATCCAGCATTGCTGCTATTGGGCTTATATCCCAAGGAAATACTAAAGAAGGGAAAGCGACCTGTATGTGCCAAAATATTTGTGGCAGCTCTTTTCATAGCGGCTAGAAACTGGAAGATGAATGGATGTCCATCAATTGGGGAATGATTGGGTAAATTATGGTAAAAGAAGGTTATGGAATATTATTGCTCTGTAAGAAATAACCAGCAGGAGGAATACAGAGAGGCTTGGAGAGACTTACATCAACTGATGCTGAGTGAAATGAATAGAACCAGAAGATTGCTGTACACTTCAACAACAATACTGCATGAAGATATATTCTGATGCAAGTGGATATCTTCAACATAAAGAGGATCCAACTCACTTCCAGTTGATCAATGATGGACAGAAACAACTACACCCAGAGAAAGAACACTGGTAAGTGAATGTAAATTGTTAGCACTACTGCCTATCTACTCAGGTTAGTTACACCTTTGGAATCTAATACTTAATGTGCAACAAGACAATGGGATTTACACACATGTATTGTATCTAGGTTATATTGTAACACATGTAAAATGTATGGGATTGCCTGTCATCTAGGGGAGGGAGTAGAGGAAGGGAGGGGATATTTTGGAAAAAGGAATACAAGGGATAATGTTATAAAAAAATTACTCATGCATATATACTGTCAAAAATTTATAAATAAAATTTTTAAAAAGCTATAATAAAAAAAATTAAAAAGAAAGAAAGATAGTGCAAGATGAAAGGACCTGGTGTGCTGTGGTTATGAATAGTGGTCACAAATAAATATGTGATACCATGAATGGTTCATTAAATATCTACTATATGTATGGAACTGTGCTAGATGTAGTTCAAAAATTAAAGTTTAGAAAAGACATTTTACTAAAAATTGTTACCTTTTAAAATAATGACTAGGTTCACATGCTTACAAAAAGCCACAGAATTTGGTGATGACAATTCATATGCATTTATAATGATTTTTCATATTTTCTTGTGATAACCCTCACTTTTAATTTAAATTATATAAGAAAGATAATTGTAATGGACAATGAACTGGACCAATCATTTAAATGGAGTAGGATAGAGGACTGAATTTTTACTAGGAAATTGAATGACATTTTGAATGATCACAAGCTGTTCCCTAACACATACCCTTTGATCCAGCATTGCTGCTATTGGGCTTATATCCCAAAGAAATACTGAGGAGGGGAAAGGGACCTATATGTGCCTCTTTTCACCACCCATATTCTCTTAATGATGCTATATGTTCTGTGGCATATAAAATGCTGTGATATCCAAAGAATAAATATATAAAGTGATTAAGAGTATAGTTAAGAGATGTTCAGTGTTTATGAAGAAACTATGGCAAAATCCTGATAAATATTTGGATGGAA
The DNA here is from genome assembly GCF_048593235.1 of Sminthopsis crassicaudata. Taxonomy (NCBI): domain Eukaryota; kingdom Metazoa; phylum Chordata; class Mammalia; order Dasyuromorphia; family Dasyuridae; genus Sminthopsis; species Sminthopsis crassicaudata. The sequence goes on along the minus strand of NC_133618.1, from coordinate 197,968,434 downwards.
AAAAAAAGTGGAGTAAATGCCATCCGTGATTAATGGAGCCTCTCTATGTATCCCCAGAGAAAGAAAAAGAAAATAGGTGCAAAGATAAGTATAGGACTACTGGTATATGCATTTCCCTGGACATTTATAGTTTGGGAAATTGCAGATTTTTGTGCAGCAGATTCCTCTTTAAACAGGTCAGTGAGCCAAGAAAGAGTTCAACTATTTATGATTTCATTCACTTAAAGGTAGTGGTGGCTTTCACTTTCACATGATTGGTTGATAAAGCTAGCATTCATCCATATTTTGTGAAGTTTCTCTCTCCCGTACTGTTCGCCCCTCCTTCCATCTGGGGAAATTATACACCAGGCATTGTCTTTGATTTTGGATGTTATTTGGAATGTTTTTCCTCCTCTTCTCTCACTATTGACCTCCTCAATTTCTTTTAAGTACCAAGTAAAATCCCATTTTCTATAAGAAACTTTAAAAAGGTTTAAAGTTAAAGAAACTCCACTCAAGTCCAGTAACTTCTCTCATTTATTTTCTATCTATTCTGTGTATAACTTACCTAGTATATATCTGTTTGCATGTTGTCTCCCCACTACACTGTAAGTCCCTTGGAGGCAGGACCATTCCTTTGCCTCTTTGTATGTCCCCAGTGCTTAGCATAGTGCATAGCACATAGTAGATACTTAATAGATATTAATTGATGTCTTAAAAGGAAAATATTAATAAACTGGTAATCACAGAATATTAGCAAACTAAAAGAAAGGTTTTGAGTATATTGGATAAATCCTCTCTTGAGGACATATTAAATTTTGATCAAAATACGTGGATGTCATTATTCTTGATGATCTTTGGTTAGCTTTATTTTATAGGATGTTGAGAGATGAGGCATCTGCTCATATTTGTAGGTTTAAGACAAGTTGCAAGTAGATAAGGAGAGGCTGAATATTACAAAGAATGGGGGTGATGATAAAAACACTGATATGCTAAAGTAGACAAAAAGATATAGGATCAAAGACTTCTCTGGCTTCAGTTAAGTCCCAAATAAAATTCCATATTTTAAAGGAAACCTTTCCTAATCCTTCTTAATTCTATTGTTTTCCTATTTATCTTTCACATAGTTGTGTTCAGGGTGACTTCCTACTGAATTGTGAACTCTTTTAAGGCAAGGAGTGTCTTTTGACACTATTTGTATTCCCAGGATTTACCACAGTGACTGGCATATAGCATGTGATTAATAAATGCTTATTTACTGAAATAGAAGGGATAGTGTGAGTGAAGAGAAGTGCTTTTTCATCTTCTGAAACTGGAGAAAATAAAAAGAGGACTTGTGAGGGAAAATATCTCTCAGCCAAATATATATTATTCTTTCCCACCTCTGAGTCTTGAGCCGGACATGTTCTCCTTTTTCCTCTCCTTCCTAGTAAAAGCCAAGTCTTCCCTTAAAAACCAGCTAAAATGTCAGTTACATCATGAATTTTTACTTTTTCTTTTTGTCAGCTATAGAGGGCAGAACTTTGGAGAAGTATACTTGAAACAAGTATACTTGAAACAAGGTATTAACTCAGTGGAATTGATGATATGATTGTTCTCTAGTTCACATATATACTTAGTACTTAGCATGATGATGTAATGGTTCTCTAGTTCACACATACTCAGTATACTGTAATAATGTAATTATAATAAGGGTATTTAAACTGGGGACAAATTCAGACTTAGGGGGAGACTGGTTGAGATTGTTAGACTATCAGACTGCTGAATGAGACTGGGTCAGCCTGAGACTGGGTCAGGTTATGACAGACACAGCCTGTGTAAGAAATAATAACAACTTTGGATCTATTCTTGTCCATTCTAGTGGTGTCTATGCTACTGAGATTAAGGCCCTTCCAGAGAACCTCCAGAGCTAGCCTGAACAATACAGTCAGCAAGGCTTTTTTTTTTTTCCTTTTCAGGTAGCATGTTAAAGTATCTAACATATTTCTGCTAAATTGTAAGCTTTCTGAAGTCAGGAATATACTTAATTTCTAAATTTCTATCTTCCAAATTGTGTGATGCTTTCTTGTCTTCTCAATAGGAATTTAATCAATACATAATGAAAAGTAATTAATTGAATAAGTAACTTCCTAGTTATTATAGATATTACCTATAATTCCTGCAAAAGTATAAAAACTTTTAAAATGTGTGTATTTTGCTTTTTTGAGTTGCAAAAAATCTGAATAGCAGAAATGATCACTGTTTCTGATTTCATTTATAATAAAGATTGCTTGCAATCAATTATTTATTGCTGATTTTTTTCTTCTTTTTAATTGGTTAAGACTTGTGGTTTCATTGGCATAGGAACTCTTAATGAATAAGTTCACTTCACCATTTCAGTTTAGAAATTGCTTTGTAATACATATCCTTAGAGAGATGCCTGGGGCAATGAAAGGTTAATAGACTTGACCAGGAAATATAGTCAATATTTGTCAAAAGCATGACTTGAACTAAGTTCTCCCTGGCTGCAAGGCCGAATCTATATCAGTATTCCATGTTACTGATCAATAAGTTTTTATTGAGTAGAAAATATTCAATTACATGTTACATATAAAAGGATACATTTGTGAAATGCAAAAGAATATAATATTATTATAAAAATTCTAAGCATTAGGAAACAGATTTAAAAGAGGTTATATAATTACTTACTCATGGCCATACAACAGATAAGTATTTATTTCAAACCAGAACTATGGCTTCATTGGTATAGGGAAAAATTCCTTTTAATGAAGATTCATATTGTTATGCAACTTGTAATTATTTGAAAGTTTCCCATTGTATGGAAAGACAATTTTCAAAGAAAGAACATGAACTATCAGTGAATATATGAAAAATACCCTCACTCACTAATAACTAGGGAAATAAAAAATTAAAGCATCTCAAGCATAGTCTTTCAATTTCTATTTCTTTGCCACCACAAAAGAGCTTCAGATAATAACTGGTAAAGACAGGATTAAAACATAGTACCCATTAGTCCAAGTTGAATACAGTTTCCAAGACACCACAATGCTTTCTCTGTTTCACTATATTAAGTCTAACATTCTAGTTTGTTAACTATTCCTTGTCATCTTAACTGCCATCCAAAGTGCCATATAATTTTGTTTCATTTGCAAATTTTATTACTATGCCAACTCTGGCATTATTCTAATTGTGAATAAAAATGTTAATCATATAGAATAAAATACAGATCTCTAATATTTCACGATAGACCTCCTTGACTTATTGTTATTACATCATACTATTATTTAGCTCCAGTTATTCAGTAAGTTTCTTACTATTGTATTAAGAGATTCATAAATCTGTCACAAAATTGAGACAAAGATCGTCTCTCTATGAATAAAAATCATAACACTTATCCTTGGTAGATGTTCTTCCTGAGTTGTGGTTGAAAGCTTAGACTACAATCAACTTTCTGAAACTATAGAATACATTCTGCTAGTAGGATTTAGCAAATCAAAGATCAATATTATGAAGAACTTTACAAAGACTTTTAATACATGTCAAATTATTAATATGTTTAAATATAAATTATCACAAGCTATTCTCCAGTTGATAAGTGGTTAAAGGATATGAACAATTTTCAGACAAAAAAATTAAAACCATTTCTAGTCATATACAAATGCTTTGAATCACTACTGAATAGAGAAAGACAAATTAAGTCAACTCTGAGACACTACTCCACACCTTTCAGCTTGGCTAAGATGACAGCAAAAGATAATGATAGATGTTGAAGGGATGTGGAAAAAGTCGAACTATAATACATCTTACTACCTAAAAGTCAGGATGTTTAAAACAATAACTTATTAATATATAAGTGTCTAGTTTCACTGATACTATTTTACATTTTTAAACTTTAAAAATACATAAGAAAAATTGTGGTTAAATGTACCCAGAAATTTTGGAGTCCAAACTAAGAAGGACCAGAGACTAACAGCACATATATTTCTAGCAGAGAATTATATACATGCATAGTTTCTTGCCTTGTACTCATTGATTTACTGTTGAGCAGTTGAATGGCACCTGTCAACATAAACACATTTATTCCAAGAACTTTTTTTTTTTCAAGGGGGAATTTCATACATTTCCTTGTGTTGAATTGTAGTGGGCATTCCTGGATGCATTCTAAAAATATCAATGAAATGAATTTAATTTTCTCCCATGGGATAAGGACTTAGAAGTGAAAAAATAAAAACAAATTCCTTATAGGAATTTTAAAAATTATTTTTAAAAGATAAAGTATTCGATAATTTGTTTGTTTATTTTGACAATAGCCCTCCATTTTCAAAATACATTCAAAGATAATCATCAATAGCTACCTCCACAGAACTCTGTGTTCCAAATCCTTAGATAGTAACTTATTGTTTTAAACATTCTGATTTTTATTTATTTATTGTAGTTTATTTGTAAACTGATTCCTTCTATTTTAAAAGTTAGAAATATTGTGAATTATATCAATAAATGAAGTATTGTTCATATGGGAAGGAAAAATTGATTAAATTCCCCTTATTCTTCTCTTGAAGTAGAATTACACCATAGACACAAAAATAAATATTGTATTTAGAATTGGAAAATCTCAGTTGAATTCTTGATTCTTATATGTACTAAGTAAATTTGGCCAATTTTTAAGCTTGTGTGTGTTAGCTTCCTTATCCTTCCTTTAAACTGGTCCTGACAACCTAAAATAGTTATGAATATGAAATTAGATAGTGTACAAATTAGATAATGCATTGTAGTAATGATGGACTATCTAAAAATAATCAGTTGGTGGTAGTGGTAGTTTTGTAGCAGCTAGGTAGTACAGTGGATGGAGTGGCAGTCTTGGAGTCAGGAAGACTCATCTTCATGATTTCAAGTCTGAATTCAGGCATTCACTAGCTATGTGACTCTAGGCAAGCCAATTTGCTTTCCTCAATTTTCTCATCTATAAAATGAGCCAGAGAAGGAAATGACAAATCACTTCTATATACCTGTGAAGAAAATCCTAAATGGGGTTTGGAAAAGTTGGACACAACTGAAACAATTGAGCAACAGCAAAAGTACAATTTATTGTACATGTATTATATTACAAGATACAGGAATTGTATAAATGATCTGGAGGCATAGGGCATGAGTTAAAATCCATCTTTGCATGTTTAAGTTTTGGACAAATAAATTTAATCCCAAAGGCTTCAGTTATCTTACCTGTAAAATGAGTTGTTTGTATTACTTAAAATCAGTGATCTCTTTCATTGATGACTTCATAATCTCATGATTGTATGCTTCTTTCATGGTTCTCTGATTTTATAGATATCTTAGATGCATATAATATTTTATCATAAGAAGCTCAAAAATGAAAATAAATAAGTAAAACTTTCTTGTTCCATAGAAGAGAAAATGAAAGCATTTTCAAAGATAAGTACAAATTCACATGCATTCAGTAAATTTCAAGGCAGACAGCCCTGCATGAAGAATTCTTCTATTAAAAAAGCTTTTCTTTATACTTACTTCATCACTGCATACTGACATAGCTTAATAAGGAAAATCCAATTAAAATGGCCATACAGAATTTCTAAATGGCACAATGACCTTATTTCATTAAGTTAATTTACTTGCCAATAATTTCATTTTTCCCTTTACATTTGTCTAGCATAATTGAGTAGCTGTGCATATATTAGCATTAAATAATTTGTTAAACATCCCACTCATATTGGATAAAGCACACCTTATATAGAAAGTCATCTTGCCAATGTTTTTCACAAGTAACTAAACCTTTTTTGAAGGGGTAAAAAAGACTATTACAATTGTTAAAGTGTTGGATAAAATAACTAATTCTGATTTTCCTAATCATTTTCATTTTTATTTATAATCTTGTCTGATAGTTCTCTGAACTGACAAGGGTCAGGAGAAGAAATGGTGATTAGCCTGATTGATTATAATGTTAGTATAGCACAAGCTCTGGCAGGTCCTATTTTATCTAAAATATTCCTACTATGAACCTGTCAATTGCCTGTCAATTATCCAAGGACCTGTATAGATAATTATACATGGTTTCATCACTAAGATAGATACTGATTGATGGAAACTAAAATAAGATCATGCATTTTATTTCTTTTAGAATGACCATAAACTCATTTATTGAATATTTATCAGAGTAGTCTCTCAGATACCTGAAGTTGGCATGATCAAGTATCTACAAATTTCTTTACAATCATCATGCACTTTAAAGCAGAAACAAAACAAAACAAACTCAGAATAACATTAAATGATCATATAATTATACAATAAAAATCTGCTAACATGTAAATAACCAGTAAAAAAATAGGGAATAGGGAAAAAAAAACATACCTAAGTATGCAGGCTGTTGTACATGGCAATAAAACAGAAATGAGAAACAGAGTGGTGTAATACAAAGTTTTTAAACATGTAACTGAATATAGGGGTCATAAAATAATTATTTATTATCAATAAGTATTTGATTTATATAAATATTATATATACCTCTATTCCCAGGTTGCATAAAAATTTCTCAGGTTAAAAGGGGTCATGAGTGGAAAAAACATTGATGAGCCCTTTTCTTTTCAAATTTTGAATATCAGATTCCCTCCTTTTGTCTTACTATCTCCCCATTCATTGAGAAGATAATCAATTATATGAATTTTTCATGTGAAACCATGCAAAACATATTTATATACTAGGCATATCACAAAAAGGAAAATTAATTTTAAAATGAAAAAAAATGTTCTTCAATTTACCTTCAAATTTCATTATGAGTCCTTTGGAAGTATCTTATATCATTAGTCAGAGTAGACAAATCTTTCATGTGATTACCATTGCATTATTACTGTTACTGTGCCCAATAATCTTATGGTTCTACTCCATTTTGCTTCAATTCAATAAAGGTCTAGTTTTTTTCCTATTATTTCTTTTCTTTTCTTTTCTCTTCTTTTCTTTCCTTTTTTCTTTCTTTCTTTCTTTCCTTTTTTCTTTCTTTCCTTTTTTCTTCCTTCCTTCCTTCCTTCCTTCCTTCCTTCCTTCCTTCCTTCCTTCCTTCCTTCCTTCCTTCCTTCCTTCCTTTCTTTCTTTCTTTCTTTCTTTCTTTCTTTCTTTCTTTCTTTCTTTCTTTCTTTCTTTCTTTCTTTCTTTCTTTCTTTCTTTCTTTCTTTCTTTCTTTCTTTCTTTCTTTCTTTCTTTCTTTCTTTCTTTCTTTCTTTCTTTCCTTTCTTCTCTTTCCTGAGGCAGTTGGGGTTAAATGACTTGCCTTAGGTCACACAGCTACACGGTGTTAAGTGCCAGAGGCCAGATTCACACTCAGGTCCTACTGATTTCAGAGCTGGTGCTCTATCTACAGTATCACCTAGTTGTCCTTCTATTATTTTATATAACAATATTATAACAGTTTTATGTGTTAGCATACCTCATTTATACTTATAATTACTATTTCCTTACATCCTATTTTCCTTCTATGTATCCTTCTCTAATTCTCTTTATTCTGCATCTCCTCAAGAATATGTTTGGCTTCTGACTACTGCCTCTTTTAATTTACACTCCTTTTTCTTTATTTTTTCCTAGTAAATTTATTTATTTTAATACATAATGCTTTATGAATCATTTCAGCAGAGAAAAATCAGAACAAGAGGGAAAAACGTGGGAAAAATTAGAAAGAAAAAAAAACATTTTTTCACATGTTGGCCCTTTTCCCTCTATGATTTCATTGTGATACAGACCCAGTAATGGCACTGCTGGGTCAAAGGGAAGAACATATATTTTAAAAGGCATAGAATCATCATTAGTTCATAGATTTAAAACTGGAAGGAATTATAGAGATTACCTAGTCCAACCCTTGAGTTCTGTAGTTAAGGAAGTTCTGCTGTGCACCTATTTTTTTCTATTTTAAATTTCAGTTTAAAATAATTTTTTTAAAAAACAATCTAGTAATACATGCAATGTACTACAGTTATTGATGCTTATCCACCCAAAGGAGTATGATAGTAACATGTTATCTTTTTTTTTTATTTTTAGGTGTCATTCTTATTCTTTGTAATTTCATAACATGTATTTTTGATTACTTTGTTGTTCTTTCCATTTACATCACTGTAGTTAATGTATATTGACATTGTTGATTTTCTTGCATTGCTCTTATTTTTTCTTATAATTATTTTCTCATTCTGATTTTTAAAGTCCTTTTTAAGTTCTGCTAAGAAATCTTTTGGTGCTTGGATCTATTTAACATTTCTTATTGTAAAGCAAAGTCTTTTTAGCTCCATTATCTTCTTCTAAACATGAGCAGAGATCTTCTCTATCTCATTTGCCTAGGTTCTTTCTTCTTTGCTCACTTTAATTTTTTTGTTTGTTTTATTTTGTTTTTAGCAGTTACTAGTCTGATCAAATTCTAGTGTGAGGTATAGGGGATAATGTCCTAAATCTGAAGATCTTCCTACTGCTATTTTCTTAGATTTCTTCCAGGGCACAAGCTTGAGCTCCCCACTCCTAAGTCATAACTTTAGCCCCAAATCACTCTATTCCATATATGATCATATACGCTATCATTTCTCTAATGGTTGCAAATGACAGCTATACTCTTTTTTTCTAAAATTGAAATGGGGAACTCTACTCTCCAGCCAAGAACCCCTCATCTCTCTGCCACTTCATTCACCAGATGTGTGATAGCTCCTTCGCAAAAACTTCCCCTTTCACAACATTGGCAGTTCAGTCCAGGACTCATCAGCACCATTGAACTTAATGTCCCTCAACAGTAGAACGTATTTCAATTTTCTCTTATTCTGCTGAAAGAGTCCCTACATTATTCCTGAGATGAAACTTTCTAAGATTTAGGCTACCTTTCAATTAAAGTTGTCCCATGGATTTGTTTGTTGATTCCTGTAGAGTTGGTTTGAAAGTACTTGGTTTTCTTAGGATGCCTTAAAAGAATTACTGCTTTACCCTGACTTTTATTTCCTTTGTTCTACATTTTCTTTCAATTTTATTGAACTCTCCTTTTATTTTTAAAATTTTGAGTTTGGTTTGATTGGGGGTTTTTAAATTGTTATTTTTCTAGCTTTTTTAGTTGCAAGCTCAATTAATTGATCTTCTCTTTCTCTATTTTATGCACATAGGCGTCTAGAGATATAAAATTTCCCCTTTTAACCAATTTGGCTATATCTCACAAATTTTGGTATGTTTTCTCATTATCGTCATTCTCTTGGATGAAATTATTGATTGTGTTGATGATTTGCTCTTTCATTCATTCATTCATTAGGATTAAATTATTTAGTTTCCCTTTACTTTTTGGTTTATTTTCCCCTGGCCTTTTAATGAATGTAATTTTTATTACACTGAGATCTTTTTAAAAATTGCATTTGCTATTTCTGCCTTTCTGCATTTTATGTTGAGGTTTTTATGTCCTAATATATGGTCAATTTTTGTTTAGGTTCCATGAAATGCCAAGAAAAAAATGTACTCCTTTCTATCTCCATTCACCCCTCTCTACAAAGATCTATCATAGTTACTTTCTCTAGCACTCTATTTACCTCCTTAACTTCTTTCTTATTTATTTTGTGGTTTGATTTATCTAGTTCTGAGAGAGCAAGATTTAGATTGCCCACTATTATAGTTTTGCTGTCTATTTCTTCTTTCAACTCTCTTAAGTTATCCTTTCAGAGTTTAGATGCTACACCACTTGGTTCATATATGTTTAATATTAATATAGCTTCATTTTCTATGGTATCCTTTAGCAAGATATATTTTTCTTCCTTATCTCTTTTAATTAGATCAATTTTTGCTTTTGTTTGATCTGAGATCATGATGGCTACCTCTGTTTTTTTATTTATTTAATTATTTTATTTCACCTGAAGCATAATAGATTCTACTCCAGCCTTTTACCTTTACTCTGTATGTATCACTTGGCTTTAAATGTGTTTCTTGTAAACAACATATTGTAGTATTCTGGCTTTTAATCCTGTCTGGTATTCACTTATGCTTTATGGGAGAGTTCACCCCATTCACATTTACAATTAAAACTACTAATTCTATATTTCCCACCATTTTATTAACCCAAATTTATACTTTTTTCTTTTCTTTTACCCTTTCCCTCCTCCCCAGTATTTTACTTATGAGAACTACTTGTCTCAAACAGTCCTCCCCTTTTAGAGACTCTACCCTTTTATTATACCTTTCCCCTACTATTTCTGTTTTCCCTTCTATTTAGCCTATGCTTTTGCTTTTCCCCTTTCCCCTCCCACTTTTCTATAGAGGGAGAGAAGTTTCTCGCTGAAACCAAATATATCTAATATTCTTTCTTTGCACCAAATCTGATGAGAGTAAGAGTCACACAATATTTATCACCCTCTCTTCTTTCCCTCAATTAAAATAGATTTTATTTTCCTCTTCTTGAGATGTAATTTCCCTTATTTTACCTCCACATTCCCCTATTTTTTTCTGTTATAATTCCCTATGTCTAGTTTCTTTTTTATATTATAATAGTAAAATCAGATTATAAATGTACTTTCTATGTATACCCATAAGAGAAATATACTTCTCAAGAGTTCTATTTTTTTTCTTTTTACCTTTTTATGCTTCTCTTGAGTTCTATATTTGTATTTCAAATTTATTTTTTACTTCTTGTCTTTTCATCAAAAATACATGGAATTCATCAATTTCATTGAATGTCCATCTTTTTCCCTGAAAGAAACTGCTTAGTTTAGCAGGGTAATTTATTATTGACTGCATTCCAAGTTCCTTCATCTTTTGCAATATCATATTTTAGGTCCTTTGATCTTTTAAAGTGGAAGCTTCTAGGTCCTAGGTAATCCTTATTGTGGCTCCTCAGTATTTGAATTGTTTCTATCTGGCTACTTCTACTATTTTGGTCTGATTGTTCTCAAATTTAGCCACAATATTTCTTGGAATTTTAATTTGGACATTTCTTACAGGAAGTATTCAATCAGTTCCTTCAATGGTCAATTTACCTTCTGATTCTAAGATATACAGGCAGTTCTCTTTGGAGATTTCTTGAAAAATAGTGTCTAGGCTATTTTTCATCATGTATTTCAAGGCGTCCAATAATCCTTACATTGCCTGTGATAGATTTATTTTCCAGGTCAGTTGTCTTCCCAATTGGGTATTTTACATATTTTTCTACCTTTTTTTTTTTTTTTTTTGGTTTTGCTTGACAGATTCTTGTTGTCTCATTGAATCATTCATTTCCATTTGTTCACTTCTGAATGTAAGTGAATTAATTTCTTCGTTGTATTTTTTTTAACTTCTTTTTGTACTTGTCTAATTTAATTTTTAAATGAGTTGTTTTGTTCTATGGAATTCTTTTCCATTTTACAAATTCTATTTTTAAGGAGTTATTTACTTTTTATGTTCCATAAATTCTGCTTTTCTGGGAGTTGTTTTCTTTTTTCCGTTTTATCAAATCTTTTTTTAATGAGTTATATACCTTTTCCAAATCCTAGTGCAAAGTTTTCATTTCCTTTTCCCAATTTTCTTCTAGCTCTCTTTTAATATCCTTTCAAATTCCTTCTTGTGTGATGGGAACCAGGTTATATCACTTTTTGGGGATATCACCTGGAGATGATCTGTCTTTAGTCTCCTCAGGTTTTGATATCTGTCCTTATCTTTTACCATAGAAGCTGTCTATTGTCAGAGTTCTCTTTACATTTTTACTCATTTTTTTAAGTTAATTTCTGCTTTTAGGGCAAGCAAAGTTTTCCAAACTTTCTTTACAAGCATTGGCTTCCTCTGTAAGCAACCATGGCTGTGCTGGGTCAGTGCTAACTCACTCCCAGTGCTGGGTGGGCATAACCAGGTCCTGTGAGATTCTGGCATTTTGGGGTTCATTATTGACCTTTTGTGTTTGTGTTGGATGCTTTATAACTTCTCTGCTGATCTATTGGCTTGCAAACAAAACATAGTGACCAAAACTGCTTTAGATTCCTGTAAATTCTTCCTCATAGATTCTCCCCAATGCAGAGTCCACAGCACCCTGGTAAGTCTGTGATGCCCCGGGACTCTGTGAGCTGCTTGTGCTTGGCTGCCTCCCTCCAGTTTCCAATTGAAATGTCTTTTCTGCTCTGTTTCCTCCCCATAGATCCTCAACTATACATAGTCTGCACTGCCAAGCACAAATCTGCACTGCCCTGGGATTCAGAACAAAAGGAAAAATTCATGACAATTTACATTTTTAAGTATTCATCCATTTCAATTAGATTATCAGACTTGCTGCCATACAGTTGGACAAAATAGCTCTAATTATTGCTTTAATTTCCTTATAGGTAATTATTATATTCACCCTTTTAATTTTTGATGCTGGTGATTTGGTTTTTTTCTTTCCTTTTTCTAATCAAATTAATCAAATGTTATCTATTTTGTGGATTTAAAAAACTCAGTTTTATTAATTAGTTCTATAGTTTTCTTAGTTTTAGTTTTATTCGTCTCTCCTTTGAGTTTCAGAGTTTCTAATTTGGTATTTAATTGAAGAGTTAATTTGTTATTTTCCTATCTTTTTTAGTTGCATGTCCAATTCACTGATCTCCTTTTTCCTTGTTTTATTCTCATAGATATTTAGAGATATAAAACTTCCCCTAAACATTGGTTTTAATTTATTCCATGGGTTTTGGTATGTTGTGTCATTATTGTCATTCTCTTAAATGAAATTATAGATTGTTTCTGTGATTTGAAGTTGGACCCACTTATTCTTTGGAATTAGATTATTAGATTTTCAATTAGTTTCTAGTCACTTTTCTGTGGCCATGTATTTAATATAATTTTATTGCATCATAGTCTGAAAAGGAAGCATTTACTATTCCTGCCTTTTTTAATTTGAATGTAAGGATATTATGCTTTAATAGATAGTCAAATTTTCTGCAGATGCCACGTATTAATGAGAAAAGGTATATTGCTTTCCAATTCTATTCAATTTTCCCCACAGATCTAAGATATCTGTGTTTTCTTGGATCCTTTTAACCTTTCTATCTTCTTTCTTATTTATGTTGTAGTTAGATTTATCTGATTTTGAGAGGGGAAGTTCCAAATTGCTGTCCAGAATTATTGAATCAGTTTAAAACTCACTAACAATGTGTTAGTGTTCCACTTTTCCCACATCCCCTCCAATTTTTGTCATTTTCTTTTCCTGTCATCTTAGCCGATATGAGAGATATTTATATACATATTTTTACAAAAGATATGTGAATTTTATTTTGTCAGGTATGGGAATACTTTGTGACTTTAGGGTTGATTTTCTTTACTTAAGAAGGAAGAAGTCACTTATTAAATGCTTACATATGTCAAGTACTGTGCTATACACTTGCAAATACTATGTTATTTGATGTTCAAATATGATCTTCAAACTTAAATACCTGTCAATTAAATGCTATTATTTTCCTAATTAATACAGATGAGACAATTAACATTCTCTGATATTCAGTGACTTATTTTGCATCAAACAACTAGTAAGAACTTGTGGCAAAATTTAAACTTAGGTCTCCCTTATTCAAGTTCTAGCTCATTTGCCATTGTGCTATCTTGATTTCTCTTCAGAAGATATGTGTTAATTATCAATTATTTAATAAGAATCTACTGTTTGCATATAGAGGATTGTATTGATTTTGAGGGAAGATAACACAGCTTTTAAAAAAAAAAAAGGGTATATAGTCTAACCTCAGGAAGCTAATCATCAAGAATAGGTTCTCTGAAAGTATACTAACTTGGATTCAAAGAACCTGTATGTGAACTCTGTTTCTGCCAATTATTACCCATGTGTCACCTGATAAATTATTAAACTAATCAGAAGCTCCATTTTCTCACTGTAAAATGAAGGGATTAAGCTAGCTGAAATTTAAATTCGCTTTTAGATTTAAATGTATAATTTTATGATCCCTCTTTCCTGTGATTTCTTTATCTTTTACATGGAGATACTCTGAGAATGCTTTGTAATCTAGAGAGATTCCTATATATGTAAAATATTACAATTGTTTTAGAGAAGAGGAATTTTAAATTCTTATTTTGTTGAATAAATTCACAGCATATAAGTATTTATATAACACAAAATGCATCAAATTTATGTTTATTTATCTTTTGAAATGAAAACCTAAAATGTTTGGCAATAGTTTCTATGAAATGCAAAGATCATCGACAAGTTATTTTGTCTTTCTTCATAAGATAATTTTGAGGATAATTTTATTTTTGTCTTTGCATTCTTTTAGAATCTCTTTCCTGGATTTTTTCAAGTTCTGGCTAAAATCTCTCCTTTTATAAGAAGTCTTTCTTTTACTCCCTTTCTAGTTCCTTCTTTTTGTTGTCTCTTATTCAGTCTATGTAGTTGTTATTTGTTCATAGTTGTTGCATGTTGCTTCTGCACTATACCCCAACACTCCATTTCCTCACACTCTCCATCCCTGACTTATTAGATTATGTTCATATGTATTTTGTCTTCTCAAGTACTGGAATAATCTCTGAAACATGCTTGGTAACAATTGTTGTTGACAGCAAAATCCCTTGCATATATAAGGGACTTTAAAGATGTTTATTTAATCAAGTTGAAGAAAAAAAAGTCAAACAATTAAAAAAAAAACTAAGCATCTAATACTTTACGTAAGAGACTATTCTGGGTTAACAAAGATGGAAGAAGGAAAAGTTAAATAGACATATTTAGGTATATGTCTATATATGCAAATATTATTTTGCCATATAAAGATACAAAAATAGTCAAATGTTTATTAATGTGGTTTTAAAAGCTCACTTGAGACACTTTCATATAATAAAGCAGAAAGAGATGAAAATCACTGAGTTAAGATTACTTTATCACTAGAATTTTAGTTCTAGTGATAACAAGGTTGCCCACTATCACCATTACTATTCAATATAGTACTAGAAACGCTAGCCTTGGCAATAAGAGCCAAGAAAGAGATTCAAGGAATTAGAGTAGGAAATGAGGAAATCAAACTATCACTCTTTGCAGATGACATGATGGTATAGTTAGAGTATCCCACATACTCTGCTAAAAAACTATTAGAAATAATTCAGAATTTTAGCAAAGTTGCAGGATACAAAATAAATCCACATAAATGCTCAGCATTTTTATACATTACCAATACAATCCAACAGCAAGAGATACAAAGAGAAGTTCCATTCAAAATATGAGCAAAATTACAAAACACTTGCCACAAAAATAAAGTCAGATTTAATTAATTGGAAAGATATTAAGTGGTCTTGGATAGGCTGAGCGAATACAATCAATATGAACAATACTTCATAAACTAATCTATTTATTTAGTCCTATACCAATCAAACTTGCAAGAAACTATTTTAATGACCTAGAAAAAACAAAATTCATATTGAAGAACAAATGGTCAAGAACTTCATTGAAGTAATGAAAAAAAATCAAATGAAGGTGGTCTAGCTGTACCTGATCCAGACCTATATTATAAAGAAGCAGTAACCAAAACCATTTGGTATTGGCTATGGAATAGGTTAGGTTCACAGGGCAAGATAGTGAATAAAAATAGCAATCTAGTGTTTGACAAACCCAAAGATCCCAACTTTTGGGATAAGAATTCATTATTTGGCAAAAACTGTTGGGAAAACTAGAAATTAGTATGGCAGAAATTAGGCATGGACCCACACTTAACACCACATACCAAGATAAAATCAAAATGGGTACATGGTTTAGGTATAAATAATGAGATCATAAATAAATTAGAGGAACACAGGATAGTTTACCTCTCAGACTTGTGGAGGAGGAAGGAATTTGTGACCAAAGGAAACTAGACATCATAATTGATCACAAAATAGAAAATTTTGATTACATCAAATTAAAAAGCTTTTGTTCATATACTTCCTGACTCTCCTTTGGTAGATATATTCCCAAATATTTTATACTATGGACCGTTATTTTGAATGGAATTTCTCTTTGTATCTCTTGCTGTTGGATTGTGTTGGTAATGTATAAAAATGCTGAGGACTTATGTGGATTTATTTTGTGTCCTGCAACTTTGCTAAAATTCTGATTTATTTCTAATAGCTTTTTAGCAGAGTCTTTGGGGTTCTCTAAGTATACCATCATGTCATCTGCGAAAAAGTGATAATTTGATCTCCTCATTTCCTACTCTAATTCCTTGAATCTCTTTCTCATCTCTTATTGGCAAGGCTAGTGTTTCTAGTACTATATTGAAAAGTAATGGTGATATGGGCAACCTTGTTTCACTCCTGATCTTACTGGGAAAAGTTCTAGTTTATAGCCATTACCTATGATGCTTATTGATGGTTTTAAACATATGCTCCTTATTATTTTTAGGAACATATATACTGTCAAGCGTTTTTAGTAGAAATGGATGTTGGATTTTATCAAATGCTTTTTCTGCATGTATTGAGATGATCATATGGGTTTTGATAATTTGGTTATTGTTATACTCGATTGTGCTTATAGT
Organism: Sminthopsis crassicaudata; assembly: GCF_048593235.1. Classification (NCBI taxonomy): domain Eukaryota; kingdom Metazoa; phylum Chordata; class Mammalia; order Dasyuromorphia; family Dasyuridae; genus Sminthopsis; species Sminthopsis crassicaudata. Next base: position 197,952,010 of record NC_133618.1, on the reverse strand, counting down.
TTTTCTAATATTAAACCAGCCCTGCATTCCTGGTATAAATCCCACTTGGTCATAGTGTATTATCATGGGGATGATTTTCTGTTGTCTTTTTGATAATATTTTATTTAAGATTTTAGCATCAATATTCATCAGGGAGATTTGTATATAATTTTATTTCTCAGTTTTCAGCCTACCTGGTTTAGGTATCAGAACCATGTCTGTGTCATAAAAGGAATTTGGTAGGACTCCTTCAATCCCTATTTTATCAAATAATTTATATAGCATTGGAGTTAGTTGTTCTTCCAATGTTTGGTAGAATTCACATGTAAATCCATCTGGTCCTGGGGATTTTTGCTTAGAGAGTTGGTTAATAGCTTGTTCTATTTCTTTTTCTAAAATGGGACTATTTAAATTATGTAATTCTTCCTCTGTTAATCTGGGCAAGCTATATTTTTGAAGGTATTCTTCCATTTCATTTAAGTTATCGAATGTATTGGCATAAAATTGAGCAAAGTAGCTCCTAACTATTGTTCCAATTTCCTCTTCATTAGTGGTGAGTTCACCCTTTTCATTTATGAGAATAATAACTTGCTTTTCCTCTTTCCTTTTTTAAATCAGATTTACTGAGGATTTGTCTATTTTTTTTTCATAGAACCAACTTTTAGTTTCATTTATTAATTCAATAGGTTTTTCTTTTTTACTTTCAATTTTATTAATCTCACCTTTTATTTTTAGAATTTCAAGTTTTGTGTTTGTCTGAGGTTTTTTAATTTGTTCCTTTTCTAGCATTTTTAGTTGTAAGCCAAATTTGTTGAACTTCTCTTTCTCTATTTTATGCAAGTAGGCCTCTAGAGATATAAGACTTCCCCTCATTACTGCTTTTTCTGTATCCCACACATTTTTGTATGATGTCTCATTATTGTCATTTTCTTGAGTGAAGTTATTAATTATGTCTATGATTTGCTGTTTCACCTAATCATATTTTAGTATGAGATTATTTAGTTTCCAATTATTTTTGGTCTATTTTCCCCTGGCTTTTTATTAAATGTAATTTTCATTTCCTTCTGGTCTGAAAAAGGATGCATTTACTATTTCTGCCTTACTGCATTTGATTTTGAGGTTTTTATGCCCTAGTATATGATCAATTTTTTGTATAGGTTCCATGAACTGCTAAGAAGAAAGTGTACTCCTTTCTGTCTCCATTTAGCTTTCGCCAAAGGTCTATCATATCAAACTTTTCTAGTATTCTATTTACTTCTTTGACTTCTTTCTTATTTATTTTGTGGTTTGATTTATCTAATCTGAGAGTGCAAAGTTGAAGTACAGTAGATTCTGCTCCACCCTTTTACTTTTAGTTTGAATGTATCACCCTGTTTCAGGTGTGTTTCCTGTAAACAACATATAGTAGGATTCTGGCTTTTTATCCAACCTGCTAACTGTTAACTCTTTATGGGGGAGTTTACCCCATTCAGATTTACGGTTAGAATGACTAATTCTATATTGCTTGCCATCCTGTTAACCCCTGCTTATGTTTTGATCCTTTCCTTCCCTCTTGTCCTCCTCCCCAATATTAAACTTTGAACACCACTTGCTTTTCACAGCCCTCCCTTTTTAGGATCCCTTTTCCACCTTAAATTCCCCCCCCCTATTTTATCCCTTTTCCTCACAATTTCTGTATTCCCTTCCTCTTAGCTTACTCTCTCCCTTCCACTTTTCAATGAAGTGGAAGAAGTTTCACCATAAAATGGAATATGTCTATTGATACACACTATGTTCATCCCCCTCCTTTCTTTCTTCCAGATATAAAAAGTTACATTTGCCTCTTCATGAGATGTAGTACTACCACTTTACCCTTTTTTATGATATAATTTCCTTTCCACCTCTAGTTTCTAGGACCAATTATACATGTGTTCTTTAAATATCTTTATGGCAGAAATATAGTGCTCAAGATTTTACCTTTTTTAGAAATCTCTTGAGTTCTGTATTTGAAGATCAAACCTTTTGTGTAGATCTGGTTTTTTCATCAAGAATAGATGGGATTGGGGCAGCTAGGTGGCGCAGTGGATAGAGCACCAGCCTTGAATTCAGGAGGACCCAAGTTCACATCTGGTCTCAGACACTTAATACTTCCTAGCTGTGTGACCCTGAGCAAGTCACTTAACCCCAGCCTCAGGGGAAGAAAAAAAAAAAAAGAATAGCTGGAAGTCATTTATTTCATTAAATGTCCATCTTCTTCCCTGTAAAAGGATGCTCTTTGAGTTAATCCTGTTGAGAGTAAGTTTCACACAATTTTCCTCCTATTCTCTAAGTTCTCTCAGATATGATAGGTTTTCTTTGTCTCTTTATGGGATGTTTTTTGTTTGTTTGTTTGTTTTTAATATCAATAAAATCAAATTATATATTTGGACTTTATGTATAGCCACAACAGAAATACATTTCTTAAGATTTCCTTTTACCTTTTTCTGCTTCTCTTGAGTTCTATGATGGGAGATCATTTTTTTTTGTTTGTTTAGATCTGTTTTTTCCTTAGAAACAAATGTAATTCATATGTTTCATTAAATTTCAATCTTATTTTATGGAAGAAAATGCTCAAGTTAGTTAGGTAATTTATTCTTGGCTGCATTCCAAGTTCTTTTGCCTTATGAAATATCAGATTCCATCCCTTTGATCCTTTAATGAAGAGGCAGCCAGATGTTGAATGACCCTACTTGGGGCACCTTGGTATTTGAAGTGTTTTTTCCTGGCTGCTTGTAATATTTTTCCTTAGTCTGATAGTTCTGAAATTTGGCCACAATGTTCTGTGGAGGTTTTCTTTTTTTTTTTTTGGTCTTTTTCAGATGTTTTCAGATGTTGTTCGATGAATTCTTTCAATGCCTATTTTACCTTCTGGTTCTGTTTTCTGTGCACAGTTCTCTTTGATGATTTCCTATAAAATAGTATCTAGTCTCTTTTTTTAATCATCGTTTTTGGGAAGTCCAATAATCCTCAGATTATCTTGCCTAGATCTGTTTTCCAGGTTTGTTGTTTTGCCAAGTACATATTTGATATTTTTCGCCAGATTTTTTTTTTTTTTTTTTTTTTTTTTTTGCTTGACTGATTCTTGGTGTCTCAGTGAATTATTCATTTCTATCTGTTCAGTTCTGATTTTTAATGAGTTATTTTCTTCATTAGTTTTTTTTTTTTTTGTTTTTGTTTTTTGTTTTTTTACTTCTTTTTGTATATGTCCAATTGAATTTTTGAATGTTTTGCTCTATGGAACTTTTTTTTTTTTTATTTCACTAAATTTGTTTTTTTCCTAACTTTCTTGGGAATTCTCTATCTTTTCCAATTCACAGATCGTACTTTCCTGTGATTTCTTCACCTTTTCCAATTTGCTAATTCTGTTTCCCTGCACTTCCTATGAATTCTTTAACTTTTAATTTTTCCAATTCGACTTCTGGCTAAGATGTCGGCATGGAGGCAGACAGCTGCTTGAGCTCCGTGCTTTCTCTCAGGACTTACTTCATGACAAGCCTCAGAGTTAATGCTTGACCAGAAAAGAAAACCACAAATAATCACCAAGAGAAGACATCCTTGAAATTTGCCAGAGAAGGTCTGTATTTGCTCAGGGGAAGATCAAACAGACTGGGCTCAGGCTGAGGGTAGGCAGCCAGAGCAAGACATAACAGCTCACACAGCTCAGACTAGAAGGGGGAGAAGTACTATCTCTGCCATTTCTGTGAAAAGGCTTTTACTCCAGTGTGGGTGTTCTGTATTGGCAGCAAGCCAGGAGCAGCAGAGAAGGTGTAAACACCTGAGGTGAAGAATAAAACCCCAGAAAGCTAGAGTCTCTTGGAACCAGCCACCCCCAACCCCCACCAGGACTGATTCAGTATGTTCTCAGACCCTCAGAGTGCAGACTCGGCTCAGCCATCACTTTCCTGTTAGTGGCTCTCTGCTGCCCTATCCCCAGTCTGTAGAGGAAGCCCATTAACAACATCCAGCCCCATCCCCCCCAAAACAGACCTATTGTTTCTCTTGTCAATTTGTTTTCTTCGATTCTGCTCTTGACAAAATGAACAAAAAATTCAAAAGGGCTCTAACCATTGACAGCTTCTGTATGGAGAGAGAGCAGACTTCAAATACTGAGGAGACTAAAAACAGACTGTCCCCAGAGGAATCCCCCAAGGGGGATATGAGCTGCTCCTCAATACAAAAGAATCTCATAGAGGAAATCAAAAAGGCTCTCACAAGAGAGCTAGAAGAGAAATTGGAAAAGGAAAGGGAAACTTGGGAAGAGAGCCTGGAGAAGTTACCCAGAGTATTTAAAGAGATCAAATCATTGAGAAATAAAATTAGTGAATTAGAAAAGGCAAACAACTCCAAGGAAAACAGGATTAGTGAATTGGAAAATATAAACAACTCCAAGGAAAACAGGATTAGTGAGCTGGAAAAGGTAAACAACTCCAAGGAAAACAGGATTAATGAGCTGGATAAAGAAATAAGCTCTCTAAAAATAAAATGGAAAAAAATTCCATAGAAGAAAAAAATTCACTTAAAACACAATTGGACAATTACAAAAAGATATAAAAAAGTGAGTGAAGAAAATACATCATTGAAAATTAGACTCGAACAAGTAGAAATGAATGACTCAAGGAGAAACCAAGAGGTAGTCAAGCAAAACCAGAGAAAGGAAACAATTGAAAAGAATGTCAACTACATTATTGGAAAGACAACAGACCTGGAAAACAGATCCAGGAGAGACAATTTGAGAATAATTGGACTCCCTGAAAAATATGAGGAAAAAAAGATCTTGGACACTATTTTCCAGGAAATTATCAAAGAGAACTGCCCAGATGTTTTGGAAACAGAGGGTAAAATAGACATTTAAAAAATTCATCGATCACTTATAGAAAGGGACCCTAAAATCAAAACGCCAAGAAATATATTGGCCAAGTTTAGGAACCATCAGACAAAGGAAAAAAATATTGGAAGCTGCTAGAAAAAATCAATTCAGATATGGAGGAGTCACAATAAGGATAACCCAGGATGTAGCAACATCTACATTAAAAGAAAGAAGGATCTGGAATATGATATTGCCAAAGGCTAAGGAACTTGGTATGCAGCCAAGAATAACTTACCCAGCAAGAATGAGCATAGTTTTCCAGAGAAGAACATCGTCATTTAACAAAATAAGTGAATTCAATTTTTCTTGTTGAAAAAAACAGACATACACAAAATGTTTGATCTTCAAATACAGAACTCAAGAGATTTCTAAAAAGGTAAAAGGAAATATTGAGAACTATATTTCTGCCATAAAAGTATGTAAAGAACAAATGTATAATTAATTTGTCCTACAAACTAGAGGTAGAAAGGAAATTATATTACAAAAAAGGTAAAGTGGTGGTACTATATCTCATGAAGAGGCAAAGGTAAACCTCTGAGAGAAAGAAAGGAGGGAGATGAACATAGTGTGTATCAATAGATATATTCAATTTATGGTGAAACTTCTTCCACTTCATTTAAAAGTGAGAGAGAAGAAATAAGCTAATGGGACTGGAAAACAGAATTTATGAAAAAAAGGGATAAAATAAGGGGAAGAACTTTAAGGTGAGGGAGGGATACTAAAAAGGGAGGTCTGTGAAAAGCAAGTGGTGTTCACAAATTTAATACTGGGTAGGGGGGTATGAGGGAAGGAAAGAGGAAAAGCATAAGCAGGGGTTAATAGGATGGAAAGCAATATAGAATTAGTCCTTCTAACAATAAATGTGAATGGGGCAAACTGCTTCATAAAGAGGAAGAAGTTAGCAGACTGGATTAAAAGTCAGAATCCTACTTTTTGTTGTTTACAGGAAACACATCTGAAACAGGTGATACATTCAAACTAAAAGTAAAAAGGTGGAGCAAAATCTATTATGCTTCAGGCAAAACCAAAAAAGCAGGAGTAGTCATCCTAATCTCAGATCAAGCAAAAACAAAAATTGATCTAATTAAAAGAGATAAGGAAAGGCATTATATCCTGCTAAAAGGAAGCATCAATAATGAAGCAGTATCAATATTAAACATATTTGCACCAAGTGGTGAAGCATCTAAATTCTTAAAAGAGAAATTAAGAGAGCTGCAAGAAGAAATAGATAGCAAAACTATAATAGTGGGAGATCTCAACCTTGCCCTCTCAGAATTAGATAAATCAAACCACAAAATAAATAAGAAAAAAGTCAAAAAGGTAAATAGAATACTAGAAAGGTTTGATATGATAGATCTTTGGAGAAAGCTAAATGGAGACAGAAAGGAGTATACTTTCTTCTCAGCAGTTCATGGAACCTATACAAAAATTGATCATATACTAGGGCATAAAAACCTCAAAATCAAATGCAGTAAGGCAGAAATAGTAAATGCATCCTTTTCAGACCACAAGGCAATCAAAATTACATTTAATAAAAAGCCAGGGGAAAATAGACCAAAAAATAATTGGAAACTAAATAATCTTATACTAAAGAATGATTTGGTAAAACAGCAAATCATAGACATCATTAATAACTTCACTTAAGAAAATGACAATAATGAGACCTCATACAAAAATGTGTGGGATACAGCCAAAGCAGTAATAAGGGGAAGTTTTCTATCTCTACAGGCCTACTTGCATAAAATACAGAAAGAGAGGGCCAACGAATTGAGATTACAACTAAAATTGCTAGAAGAGGAACAAATTAAAAACCCCCAGACAAACACAAAACTTGAAATTCAAAAAATAAAAGGTGAGATTAATAAAATTGAAAGTACAAAAACTATAGAATTAATTAATAAAACTAAGAGTTGGTTCTATGAAAAAACCAACAAAATAGACAAACCCTTCGTAAACCTGATTAAAAAAAGGAAAGAGAAAAAGCAAATTGTTAGTCTTGAAAATGAAATGGGTGAACTCACCACTAATGAATAGGAAATTAGAACAATAGTTAGGAGATACTTTGCTCAACTTTATGCCGATAAATTCGATAACTTAAATGAAATGGAAGAATACCTTCAAAAATATAGCTTGCCTAGATTAACAGAGGAAGAAGTAAGTAGTCTAAATAGTCCCATCTCTGAAAAAGAAATAGAACAAGCTATTAACCAACTTCCTAAGAAAAAGTCCCCAGGACCAGATGGATGTACATGTGAATTCTACCAAACATTTAAAGAACAACTAACTCCAATGCTATGTAAACTATTTGAAAAAATAGGGATTGAAGGAGTCCTACCAAATTGCTTCTATGGCACAGACATGGTACTGATACCTAAAACAGGTAGATTGAAAACTGAGAAAGAAAACTATAGACCAATCTCCTTAATGAATACTGATGCTAAAATCTTAAATAAGATTTTAGCAAATAGACTTCAGAAAATCATCCCCAGGATAATACACTATGACCAAGTGGGATTTATAACAGAAATGCAGGGCTGATTTAATATTAGGAAAACTATTAGTATAATTGACCATATTAATAATTAAATTAATAAAAACCATATGATCATCTCAATAGATGCAGAAAAAGCATTTGATAAAATCCAACATCCATTCCTACTAAAAACGCTTGACAGTATAGGAATAAATGGACTATTCCTTAAAATAATAAGGAACATATATTTAAGACCTTCAGTAAACATCATATGTAATGGCAATAAACTAGAACCTTTCCCTGTAAGATCAGGAGTGAAACAAGGTTGCCCACTATCACCATTACTATTCAATATAGTACTAGAAACTCTAGCCTCAGTAATAAGAGCCGAGAAAGAGATTCAAGGAATTAGAGTAGGAAATGAGGAAATCAAATTATCACTTTTTTGCAGATGACATGATAGTATACTTAGAGAACCCCAAAGACTCTGCAAAAAAGCTATTAGAAATAAATCAGAATTTTAGCAAAGTTGCAGGATACAAAATAAATCCACATAAATCCTCAGCATTTTTGGACATTACCAACACAATCCAACAGCAAGAGATACAAAGAGAAGTTCCATTCAAAATAATGGTCGATAGTATAAAATATTTGGGAATATATCTGCCAAAGGAGAGTTAGGAATTATATGAGAAAAATTACAAAACACTTGCCACAAAAATAAAGTCAGATTTAAATAATTGGAAAGACATTCAGTGCTCTTGGATAGGCCAAGCGAATATAATTAAGATGACAATACTCCCTAAACTGATCTATTTATTTACTGCTATACCACTCAGACTTACAAGAACCTATTTAAATAACCTAGAAAAAATAACAACAGAATTCATATGGAACAACAAAAGGTCGAGAATTTCAAGGGAAGTAATGAAAAAAAAAAATTAAGTGAAGGTGATCTAGCTGTACCTGATCTAGAACTGTATTATAAAGCAACAGTCACCAAAACCATTTGTTATTGGCTAAGAAATAAGACTACTTGATCAGTGGCATAGGTTAGGTTCACAGGGCAAGACAGTGAATAAAAATAGCAATTCAGTGTTTGACAAACCCAAAGATCCCAAATTTTGGAAAAAGAATTCATTATTTGAAAAAAACTGCTGGGAAAACTGGAAATTAGTATGGCAGAAACTAGGCATGGACCCACATTTAACACCACATACTAAGATTAGATCAAAATGGGTCCAAGATTTAGGCATAAAGAATGAAATCATAAATAAATTGGAGGAACATGGGATGGTTTGCCTCTCAGACTCTTGGAGGAGGAAGGAGTTTTTGTCCAAGGGAGAACTAGAGACCATTATTGATCACAAAATAGAAAATTTTGGTTACACCAAATTAAAAAGTTTCTGCACAAACAAAACTAATGCAAACAAGATTAGAAGGGAAGTAACAAATTGAGAAAACATTTTTACAGTTAAAGGTTCTGATAAAGGCCTCATCTCCAAAATATACAGAGAATTGACTTTAATTTATAAGAAATCAAGCCATTCTCCAATTGATAAATGGTCAAAGGATATGAACAGACAATTTTCAGATCATGAAATTGAAACTATTTTCACTGATAGGAAAGAGTGTTCCAAATCACTATTGATCAGAGAAATGCAAATTAAGACAACTCTGAGATACCATTACACACCTGTCAAATTGGCTAAGATGACAGGAACAAATAAGGATGAATGTTGGAGGAGCTGTGGGAAAACTGGGACACTGATGCATTGTTGGTAGAGTTTTGAAAGAATCCAACCATTCTGGAGAGCAATCTGGAATTATGCCCAAAAAGTTATCAAAATGTGCATACCCTTTGACGCAGCCATACTACTACTTGTCTTATATCCCAAGGAAATACTAAAGAAGGAAAAGGGACCTGTATGTGCCAAAATGTTTGTGGCAGCCTTTTTTCATAGTGACTAGAAGCTGGAAGATGAATGGATGTCCATCAATTGGAGAATGGTTGGGTAAATTATGTTATATGAATGTTATGGAATATTATTGTTCTGTAAGAAATGACCAGCAGGAGGAATACAGAGAGGCTTGGAGAGACTTACATCAACTGATGCTAAGTGAAATAAGCAGAACCAGAAGATTATTATACACCTCAACAATGATACTGTATGAAGATGTATTCTGATGGAAGTGGATATCTTCAACATAGAGAAGAGCTAATCCAATTCCAATTGATCAATGATGGACAGAATCAGCTACATCCAGAAAAGGAACACTGGGAAATGAGTGTAAACTGTTATTTTTACCTTCTGAATCCAATTCTTCCTGTGCAACAAGAAATTCGGTTCTCCACACATATATTGTATCTAGAATATATTATAATATATTTAATATGTATAAGATTGCCTGTCATCTGGAGGAGGGGGTTGGGGGAGGAAGGGAAAAAAATCACATTTGTGGTTAGAATGACTAATTCTATATTGCTTGCTATCCTATTAACCCCTGCTTATGCTTTTCCCCTTTCCTTCCCTCTCACCCCCCTACCCAGTATTAAACTTGTGAACACCACTTGCTTTTCACAGCCTTCCCTTTTTAGGATCCCTCCCTCACCTTAAAGTTCCTCCCCTTATTTTACCCCTTTTCCTCACAATTTCTGGATACCCTTCCCCTTAGCTTACTCCTTCCCTCTCACTTTTCAATGAAGTAGAAGAAGTTTCACCATAAATTGAATATGTCTATTGATACACACTAAGTTCATCTCCCTCCTTTCTTTCTCTCAGATATAATAGGTTACCTTTGCCTCTTCATGAGATGTAGTACCACCACTTTACACTTTTTTATGATAACTTCCTTTCCACCTCTAGTTTCTAGGACAAATTATACATATGTTCTTTACATGGTTTTATAGCAGAAGTATAGTTCTCAATATTTCTTTTTACCTTTTTAGAAATCTCTTGAGTTCTGTATTTGAAGATCAAACCTTTTATGTAGGTCTGGTTTTTTCATCAAAAATAGATGGAATTCATTTATTTCGTTAAATGTCCATCTTCTTCCCTGGAAAACAATGCTCATTTTTGCTGGGTATGTTATTCTTGGCTGCATACCAAGTTCCTTAGCCTTTCGGAATATCATGTTCCAGGCCCTTCTTTCTTTTAATGTGGACGCTGCTAGATCCTGGGTTATCCTTATTGTGGATCCTCCATATCTGAATTGCTTTTTTCTAGCAGCTTCCAATATTTTTTTCCTTTGTCTGATGGTTCTTGAACTTGGCCACTATATTTCTTGGCATTTTGATTTTAGGGTCCCTTTCAGTAGGTGATTGATGAATTTTTTCAATGTCTATTTTACCTTCTGTTTCCAAAACATCTGGGCAGTTCTCTTTGATAGTTTCCTTGAAAATTTTGTCCAAACTCTTTTTTTCCTCACATTTTTCAGGGAGTCTGATTATTCTCAAATTGTCTCTCCTGGATCTGTTTTCCAAGTCTGTTGTCTTTCTAATAAGGTACTTGACCTTTCTAATAAGGTACTTGACATTCTTTTCAATTGTTTCATTTCTCTGGTTTTGCTTGACTAACTCTTGGTTTCTCCTTGAGTCATTCATTTCTACTTATTTGAGTCTAATTTTCAATGATGTATTTTCTTCCCTCACTTTTTTTATATCTTTTTGTAATTGTCCAATTGTGTTTTTATCTTCTATGGAATTTTTTTCTATTTTATCCATTTTATTTTTTAGAGACTTGACTTCTTTATCCAGCTCACTAATTCTGTTTTCCTTGGAATTGTTTGCCTTTTGTAATTCACTAATTTTGTTTCTCAATGATTTGATCTCTTTAACCACTCTGAATGACTTCTCCATGCTCTATTTCCAAGCTTCCCTTTACTTTTCCAATTTATCTTCTAGCTCTCTTCTGAGAGCCTTTTTTATTTCCTCTATGAGATTATTTTGTATTGAGGAGCAGCTCATATCCCCCTTAGGGGATTCCTCTGGGAACAGTCTGTTTTTAGTCTCCTCAGTATTTGAAGTCTGCTCTTTCTCCATACAGAAGCTGTCAATGGTTAGAGCCCTTTTGAATTTTTTGTTCATTTTATCAGAGCAAATCAAAGAAAACAAATTGACAAGAGAAACAATAGGTCTTTTTTTGGGGGGATGGGGTTAGATGTTGTTAATGGGCTTCCTCTGCAGAATGGGGGGTAGGGCAGCAGAGAGCCACTAACAGGAAAGTGATGGCTGAGCCGAGTCTGCACTCTGAGGGTCTGAGAACATACTGAATCAGTCCTGGTGGGGGTTGGGGGTGGCTGGTTCCAAGAGACTCTAGCTTTCTGGGGTTTTATTCTTCACCTCCGGTGTTTACACCCTCTCACTGCTCCTGGCTTGCTGCTAAGATGAAATATTCACACTCGGGTAAAAGTCTTTTTGCAGATGGCAGAGATCATATCCCTCCCCCCTCTGGTCTGAGCTGTGTGAGCTGCCTGTCTCACTCTGGCTGCCTACCCTCAGCCTGAGCCCAGTCTGTTTGATCTTCCCCTGAGCAAACACAGACCTTTTCTGGTGAATTTCAAGGATGTCTTCTCTTGGTGATTATTTGTGGGTTTCTTTTCTGGTCAAGCATTAACTCTGAGGCTTGTCATGAAGTAAGTCCTGAGAGAAAGCACGGAGCTCAAGCAGCTGTCTGATTCCACACAGCCATCTTCGATACCTCTTTCCTATTGTTTAATTCTGACTTTATTTTTGTGGAAAGTGTTTCATAATTTTTCTCATATAATTCCTGACTATTCTTTGATAGATGGGTTCCCAAATATTTTATACTCTCAACATTTGTTTGGAATGGAATTTCTCTTTGTGTCTCTTGCTGTTGCATTTTGTTGGTGATATATAAAAATGCTGAGGATTTATGTGGATTTATTTTGTATCCTGCAACTTTGCTAAAATTCTGAATTATTTCTAATAGCTTTTTAGCTCAGTCTTTGGGGTTCTCTAAGTATACCATCATGTCATCTGCAAAGAGTGACAGTTTGATTTCCTACTTTCCTACTGTAATTCCTTGAATCTCTTTCTCAGCTCTTATTGCTGAGGCTAGTATTTCTAGTACTATATTGAATAGTAATGGTGGTAGTGGGCAACCTTCTTTCACTCCTGATCTTACTGGGAAAGGTTGCAGTTTATTTCTATTGCATATTATGCTTACTGATGGTCTTAAATATATGCTCCTGATTATTCTAAGGAATAGTCCATTTATTCCTATACTCTCAAGCGTTTTTAGTAGGAATGGATGTTGGATTTTATCAAATGCTTTTTCTGCATCTATTGAGATGATCATATGGTTTATATTAATTTGATTATTAATATGGTCAATTATAATAATAGTTTTCCTAATATTAAACCAGCTCTACATTCCTGGTATAAATCCTACTTGATCATAGTGTATTATCCTGGGGATTATTTTCTGAAGTCTTTTTGCTAATATCTTATTTAAGATTTTAGCATCAATATTCATTAAGGAAATTGGTCTATAATTTTCTTTCTCAGTTTTCCATCTGGCTGGTTTAGGTATAAGTACCATATCTGTGTCATAAAAGGAGTTTGGTAGGACTCCTTCATCCCCTATTGTTTCAAATAGTTTATATAGCATATGGGCTAATTGTTCTTTAAATGTTTGGTAGAATTCACATGTAAATCCATCTGGTCCTGGGGATGTTTTCCTGGGGAGTTGATTAATAGCTTGTTCTATTTCTTTTTCTGAAATGTGACTATTTAAGCAATTTATCTCCTCCTCTGTTAATCTAGGAAGCCTATATTTTTGGAGAAAGTCATCCATTTCACTCAAGTTATCAAATTTATTGGCATAAAGTTGGGAAAAGTAACTCCTTATTATTTCCTCTTCATTGTGGAAAGATCCCCCTTTTCATTTGTAATACTAACAATTTGGTTTTCTTTTTTTCCTTTTTTCTGATCAGATTTACCAAAGGTTTATCTATTTTATTCACTTTTTCATAAAACCAACTATCGGTTTTATATATTTATTCAATAGGTTTTTTTTTTTTTTTTTTTTTTTTTACTTTCAATATTATTAATTTCGATAAAGTATTTGGGAATCCATCTACCAAAGAAAAGTCAGGAATTATATGAGAAAAATTACAAAACACTTGCCACAAAAATAAAATCAGATTTAAATAATTGGAAAGACATTCAGTGCTCTTGGATAGGCCGAGCGAATATAATAAAGATGACAATACTCCCCAAACTAATCTATTTATTTAGTGCTATACCAATCAGACTCCCAAGAAACTATTTCAATGACCTAGAAAAAATAACAACAAAATTCATATGGAAGAATAAAAGGTCGAGAATTGCAAGGGAACTAATGAAAAAAAAACTCAGAGGAAGGTGGTCTAAGTGTACCTGATCTAAAGCTATATTATATAGCAGCAGTCACCAAAACCATTTGGTATTGGCTAAGAAATAGACCGGTAGATCAGTGGAACAGATTAGATACAGAGGACAAAAAAGGGTACATATATAGCAATCTAATCTTTGACAAACCCAAAGATTCCAACATTAGGGATAAAAATTCATTATTCGGAAAAAACTGTTGGGAAAACTGGAAATTAGTATGGCAGAAATTATATATGGATCCACACTTAACACCATATACCAAGATAAGATCAAAATGGGTCCATGATTTAGGCATAAAGAGGGAGATAATAAATAGATTAGAGGAACAGAGGATAATCTACCTCTCAGACTTGTGGAGGAGGAAGGAATTTATGACCAGAGGAGAACTAGAGATCATTATTGATCACAAAATAGAAGATTTTGATTACATCAAACTAAAAAGTTTCTGTACAAATAATACTAATGCAAACAAGATTAGAAGGGAAGTAACAAATTGGGAAAATATTTTTTAAAACAAAGGTTTTGACAAAGGTCTCATTTCCAAAATATATAGAGAACTGACCATAATTTATAAGAAACCGAACCATTCTCCAATTGATAAATGGTCAAGGGATATGAACAGACAATTCTCAGAGGGAGAAATTGAAACTATATCCACTCACATGAAAGAGTGTTCCAAATCACTACTGATCAGAGAAATGCAAATTAAGACCACTCTGAGATACCACTACACACCTGTCAGATTGGCTAAGATGACAGGAACAAATAATGATAAATGTTGGAGGGGATGTGGGGAAATTGGGACACTAATACATTGCTGGTGGAGTTGCGAAAGAATCCAGCCATTCTGGAGAGCAATCTGGAATTATGCCCAAAAAGTTATCAAACTGTGCATACCCTTTGACCCAGCAGCGCTACTACTGGGATTATATCCCAAAGAAATACTAAAGAGCAGAAAGAGTCATATATGTGCCAAAATGTTTGTGGCAGCTCTTTTTGTTGTAGCTAGAAACTGGAAGATGAATGGATGTCCATCAGTTGGAGAATGGTTGGGTAAATTGTGGTATATGAAGGTTATGGAATATTATTGTTCTGTAAGAAATGACCAGCAGGAGGAATACAGAGAGGCCTGGAGAGACTTAAATCAACTGATGCTGAGTGAAATGAGCAGAACCAGAAGATCACTGTACACTTCAACAACAATACTGTATGAGGATGTACTCTGATGGAAGTGGAAATCTTCAACATAAAGAAGATCCAACTCACTTCCAGTTGATCAATGATGGACAGAGGTAGCTACATCCAGAGAAGAACCACTGGGAAGTGAATATAAATTGTTAGCACTAATATCTGTCTGCCCAGGTTGCATGTACCTTCGGATTCTAATGTTTATTGTGCAACAAGAAAAGGATATTCACACACATGTATTGTACCTAGACTATATTGTAACACATGTAAAATGTATGGGATTGCCTGTCATCGGGGGGAGGGAATAGACGGAGGGGGGGTAATTTGGAAAAATGAATACAAAAATAAAAAAATATATATTATTAATTTCGCCTTTTAATTTTTGTATTTCAAGTTTGATTTTTGGTTGGGGGTTTTTAATTTGGTCCTTTTCTCTCTTTTTAAGTTGCAGGCCCAATTCATCAATCTTCTCTTTCTCTATTTTGTTCAAATAAGCTTCTAAAGATATAAAATTTCCTCTTATTACTGCTTTAGCTGTATCCCACAGATTTTGGCATGATGTCTCATCATTGTCATTATCTTGGGTGAAATTATTAATTGTTTCTATAATTTGCTGTTTCACCCAGTCATTCTTTAAGATGAGATTATTCAGTTTCCAATTACTTTTTTGTCTATTTACCCCTAACTTCTTATTGAATGTAGTTTTTATTGCATTGTAATCTGAGAAGAAGGCATTCATTCTTTCTGTCTTCCTGCATTTAATTTTGAGATCTTTATGTCCTAATATATGGACAATTTTTGTATAGATTCCATGAACTGCTGAGAAGAAATATATTCCTTTCTATCACCATTCAGTTTTCTCCAAAGGTCTATCATACCTTGTTTTTCTAATGTTCTGTTTACTTTTTTAATTTCTTTCTTATTTGTTTTGTGGTTTGATTTGTCTAAATCTGAGAGTGCAAGGTTGAGATCTCCCACTATTATAGTTTCACTGTCTATTTCTTCTTGCAACTCTCTTAACTTTTCCTTTAGAAAGTTACATGTTATACCACTTGGTGCATACATGTTTAGTATTGATATGTCTTCATTGTTTATGCTACCTTTTAGTAGGATATAGTTTCCTTCCTTATCTGTTTTAATTAGAACAACTTCTGCATTTGCTTGATCTGAGATAAGCATGACTACCCCTGCTTTTTTGGTTTTGCCTTAAGCATAATAGAATATTTTACCTTTTACCTTGACTCTGTATGTATCTCCCTGCTTTAAGTGTGTTTCCTATAAACAACATATTGTAGGGTTCTGACTTTTTATCCAGTCTGCTATCCACCTCCATTTGATGGGAGACTTCATCCCATCCACATTTACAGTTAAAGTTACTAATTCTGTATTTCCTGCCATCATATTAGCCCCAGATTATACTTTTTCCCTTGACCCCCCTGAACCCCTTTCCCAATATTTAATTTATAGACCCCACTTGTGACGTGTAGCTCTCCCTTTTAAGTATCCCTCCCCCCTCCTTCCAAGTTCTTCCCTTATTCCCCTTTTCCTTTTCCCTTTTTCTCTCCCCCCTTTTAATGAGGTGAGAGAGAATTCTCTGAAAAACAAATATGTCAATTATTTATTCTTTGAGCCTATTCTGATGAGAGTAATATTCACACAATGTTTCTCCTCCTGTCTAAATTCCCCCAGATATGGTATATTTTCTATGCCTCTTCCTGGAATGTAGTTTCCCCCTTTTTATCACTCCTTCCCCTTTTTCTGATACTACCCCCTTCCCTTTACTACTCCCCCACTTTTTTTCATATCAGTAAAATCAAATTATCCATGCGGACTTTGTATATATCCACAACAGAGATACAGTTCTCAAGAGTTCTTTTTACCTTTTTCTGTTTCTCTTCAATCTTGTGGATGTAGATCAAAATTTTGTTTAAGTCTGTTTTTTTTTTCTTAGAAACAAATGGAATTCTTCTGTTTCATTAAATAACCATCTTCTTCCATGGAAGAAAATGCTAAACTTAGCTGGGTAGTTTATTCTTGGTTGCAATCCTTGATTTTTTGCCTTTCAGAATATCAGGTTCCAGGCCCTTCAAACTTTTAATGTGCAGGCAGCTAGATCTTGAGTGACCCTTATTGTGGCCCCTTGATATTTGAATTGCTTTTTTGTAGCTGCTTGCAATATTCTTTCCTTTGTGTGGTAATTCTGCAGCTTAGCCACAATATTCCGTGGAGATCTTTTTTAGGGTCTTTTTCAGAAGTTGTTCAATGAATTCTTTCCCCGCCTATTTTCCCTTCTGTTTCTATTATCTCTGGACAGTTCTCTTTGATGATTTCCTGTAAAATAGAATAGAATCTAGGCTCTTTTTTTGATCATAGTTTTTGGGAAGTCCAATGATCCTCAGATCATCTCCCCTAGATCTATTTTCCAGGTCTTTATATTTTCCCAGTAAGTATTTGATGTTATTCTCCAGCTTTTCATTTTTTGTTTTGTTTTGTTTTGTTTGACTGATTCATGGGTTCTCAATGAATCATTCATTTCTATTTGTTCCATCTTAATTTTTAATGAGTTCTTCATTCACATTTTTTAGTTCTTTTTGTGTATGCCCAGTTTAGTTTTTAAATGAATTATTTTGCTGTATTTCATTTTTTTCCATTTCCCTAATTTTTTAGACAATTATTTTCTGTTAGGATTACTAAGTGAGAACTCAGGTTGACTTGATAGAGGGGGCAAGCTCATTGGCTGGGGTGGTTCTTCCCAGAAGCCCTTGCATTATCCCACGCCCATTCTCTGGGAGGATAAAAGACACAATATTGGGCCTGGAGAGCAGATCGGCCTGGAGAAGGATAAGAGCTGGAGGAGATTCAGAGCCAGGATTCAAGAAAAAGACTCTGCATTGCATCAGGCTTGACGGGGCTCTCTGCAGGAAGGGAAGTCACTTCTAAGGACAAGAGTTAACAGCAACTGCCTGGAGACAATGGTTCACTACAGGAAGAAGAATCTGTCTGAAAGATTTGAGTAGACACAGCAGATCTCTTCCCAGAGAGCGATCCGGCAGCTTCTGGAGACAACAGCACGCTACAATTTTCTTTTTCCAATTCAGAAATCCTACTTTCTTGAGACTTTTTTATCTTTTCCAATTCAGAAATCCTACTTTCTTGAGAACTTTTTATCTTTTCCAATTCTGAAATCCTACCTTCCTGTGAATTCTTAACTTTTTCTAATTCACAAATTTTGTTTCACTGCATCTCCTGTGAATTCTTCATTTTTTCCAACTTAAATTTCAGAACGTTGTTATTCTCTATCATCGCTTCTCTTTCCTTTCCCCATTTTTCTTCAAACTCTCTTAACTTTTTAATAGTCTCTTCTAGGAGAGAGCTATGTGATGGGGGCATGTATCATTCCCCTTTAGCTGTTATCTGCTGATTCTTTGCTATTAACTTCCTCGGGGTTGGATACCCGCTGTTTCTCTGTGTAGAAGGAATCAATGGTTCTCTTTAGCTTTTTACTCATAGTTTAAAAATCTTTTGGGTTCTGCCCTTGGCGTAAGTAGTTTATCTATTTATTTCCTTAACAGCTTCCTCCCAGACTGGATCGATGCCTCGGCCCCTGTGCCTGATCTAAGAGATAGCTCTGGGAGAGAGTTCCCCTCCCCCTCCCTGGAAGTGCCTCAGAGGTGATTAGTACTGCTGTGCTGTGAGGATTGCCCATTGAAGGACCCTGCTTTTTGTCCTAGGGACTTCCCTGAGGTTTAAGATTGAACAGTAAAGGCAACACAAAGCTAAGCCAATGTGTCCCATGGGGCGTGGCTATCAGCAGTGGAAGTGAAAAGCCCCTGAGCTCAAACTGTTAGTGTCTGCCCAGAAATTACGGTCCCTATTTCAAAGGTTCCACTTCTCTGGGACTTCTGTAGCTGAGTTCCACAGCCTCCAGCCAAGCCCTGCAATATGTAGATTAGATGTTGCCTTGGGCTGTGTCCCAGCTGTTCAAGCTCTTAACTACCCCAAGATGAAGCCCCGGGCAGCAGAAAGTGGCTGCACAGCTGTGCCAAGATCAGTTAGGTCACTTCTGGATTGGGGTGATTCTAGTATCTGGCTTTATATTTTAAAGTGGCTTGATTTCTCTTCTGAACTGCTGTTTTATAAGCAGACAAGAGCTAACAGCCTCTGCCAGATTCCTCTATCTCAGTGGCTTCTCTGATCCCAGAGTTCTTCCAAACACGATTCACACAGTGTGCTAGCACCTAACCCTGTCTGTGCTGGCCTTTTTTCTTCCTCCCCTGGGAACCAACCTTTTCTGTTGAAACTCCAGATTCTCTTCTCCTCCATCTTGGCTTTGTTCCCCCCCCCTCTTTTTTTTTTTTTTTTTTTTTTTTTTTTTTTTAGATTGTGAATAGTCTCTTCTAGGATAGTGTTACTTGGGGTATTGTCTGGAGGCTGTTTGCAATTAGTCTCTTTGGGGTTGTAAACGTCCTCTTTTTTCTGTATAGAAGCTATCAATCATTTTCTTCATTTTTTACTCATTTTTTAAAGCCTTCAGGGCAAGGAGATTATCAGCTTCTTCTGCAGATCAAGGATTGATATATGGACAGTAAGTATCCTCTCAATAGGTTGTAAGAAATGGTAGAGCTGTGAAAAGTGCTCTGGAAAGAGCTCCACAAGGAAGTGAGTATGCCTGGATAACAAGGGCCTGGCTGTGTAAGTGTCCTGCCAGGAGCCCCGCTGTGAGGATTAGTGACTGCCTTGGGGCTAGAGGTTAAATAGCAAAAGTATCACTCCCCTGCCCCCCTACAAAAGCCCACTTTGAGTAATAGCAGTTGCCCTATCCCTCACTGCACAGGAAGTGTCTCTGCCTGGGGAGAGCAGTTGAGCTGGGGAGATTCCACCATCTCATTTCGAGCCCCTCACTGTGTAGATGAGAGACTGCCCCAGGCTGTGCTCCTACTGTGCAGTTTTGTGATTGCCCCCCAGAAAGTGCCCCTTGCTGCAAAATTCCACAAAGAGCTGTGTTATGGTCTGCACAGAGTCAGTTCTTGTCCTTTGTGGGCACAGTCAGATCCTCTCAGGCTCTGACATCCCTCAGTGTACCCTCTACCCTAGGCTGTGTTTTCTCTGCTGGTCCACTACTCTGATACCAAAGAAAAGCAGTCAGGCTATGGCAGAGAGCTCTATGCAAATCTTCCAAACACAGAGGCTACCCCACTCCCAATTCTATCCCTGCCCTGTGCTGGTCTGCTCCCACAACTCAGATCAAAACTTTTCTGGTGATATTGCAGATTAACTTCTGTTGGTAAGTTGTTGTGCTTCCAGTCTTCATGAACCTTAACAGTCTAATGCGATATTTGAGGCTGATTTTAAAAACTGGGTGAAAGGAGCTCAGATTCTCATGTGTGCCATCTCTGCCATCTTGGCTCTGCCCCCACTCCTATTACTTAAAAGGATACTGATTGATGACAAAGGTCATTTAACCAGCAAAAAGTTAGACAAAAATCATGATAAGAATAAACCCAAAACCTCTCTAGCTGCAGTTTCAGCAGAGGTGTCATTATCAGAAACATTCTTCAATGGTTCCATGAAGTGCATTTATTCTATTGTATTTGGGGCAATTCATATTTCAAAACAATATATTAATGGAAATATACTGAGCAATAACAAGAAAAACAGGGTAGTTATTATTTTAAGATGTCAACATTAATTATCCCATACATTGTCATCACTATGCAAATCAGAACTTGAAACTAATGCTGATCTCCTGGTCTGCATAAGTGTCAGGCAGCACTTATTCAAAAGAATGTTTACATCAATGCCAGTAGTATTCTGGGATATAATATCAATATTGATGGGCCCAGAAGCTATACTTCTTAATCAGTGCAAATGGAATGTTACTTGAAAAATATTATTTACATGGAGTGAAAAATGGAGAAAAATAAAATGATATGAAAATAAACAGCACCAGGGTAACATTAGTAATGGTTGTTGGTTGGGAAAGTATTCATATAAACACAATAAAAGCATCAATCGAGTTGCTTTTTGTGAATGGGCTGTAGTAATAGGAACTGTCTTCACTTTGAAGGATGCATGTCTTTACAAAATGTATCTCAGGGACTAGGAATGAAAGAACATTTTTTTTAATTGTTAAAGCTGTGTCTACATATACTATACTATATGTGTCTACAATAGTGCAGTATTTATTGGGGAAAGGACAATATGAAGAAGGAATAGTTTGCACAGAAATTTTTGAAAATAATTTCATTATAGCAGTATAAATTCTATCAAGATGGTCTTTCAGTTTTTTTTTTTTATATAAAACTTCTAAATATATATGAATCTTAAGTTTAGCATTATTATAGAATGAGCTGAGGTGGGAAATAAATACTAAGGGAAACTAAAAGGATTTGTAACTGTAGGTGTTTGGGAAATATGGAAAATTTTTAAAGAATGGACATAGTTCTGCTGCTCAGAGTAGAAGGGCTAATAACAATGGACCTCAACATTAGTCAAATTTAATTTTCCTTCTGTTTTTCAGTCAAGAAAAATGATCTCCTCACTGGAAAGGATAAATTATAAAGTATTAACAGACAATTGAAAATCCAATGAATGAAGTGGTAGTGAAGAGGTCTCCCCCCATGCCCTCAGTGCATTTAAATCACCAGACTTGGAGAAATGACTTATGCCCCTTTGAGATGTTTTAAGAAA
Organism: Sminthopsis crassicaudata; assembly: GCF_048593235.1. Lineage (NCBI taxonomy): Eukaryota > Metazoa > Chordata > Mammalia > Dasyuromorphia > Dasyuridae > Sminthopsis > Sminthopsis crassicaudata. Next base: position 197,930,398 of record NC_133618.1, on the reverse strand, counting down.
CCCTGAGAATACTACAATATGCTGCTTACAAGAAACACATTTAAAGCAGAGTAATATATGAGAGTAAAAGAAAAAAGGCTGGAGCAGAATCTATTATACTTCAGGCAAAGTTAAAAAAAAAAAAAAAAAAAAAAAAAAAAAAAAAAAAGCAGGGGTAGCCATCCTGATCTCATATAAAGCAAAAGACAAATTGATCTAATTAAAAGAGATAAGGAAAGAAAATATATCTTCCTAAAGTGTAACATAAACAATGAAGCAATGTCAATACTAAACATATATGCACCAAGTGGTATAGCTTCTAAATTCCTAAAGGAGAAGTTAAGAGTTAAAAGAATAAATAAACAACAAAACTATAACAGTGGGAAATATCTACCTTACTCTCTCAGAACTAGATAAAGTGAAACATAAAATAAATAAGAAAAATTAAGGAGGTAAATAAAATACTAGAAAAGGCAAATATGATAGATCTTTGGAGAGAATTGAATGGAAACAGAAAGGAATACACTTTTTTCTCAGCAATTTGTGGAATCTATACAAAAATTGACCACATACTAAGATATAAAGACCACAAAATCAAATGCAGAAAGGCAGGAAATAGTAAATACATTTTTTCCACATCACAATGCAATAAAAATTACATTCAAAAAGAGGCCAGAGGAAATAAACCAAAAGTTATTGGAAATTAAATAATCTCATGCTAAAGAATGAAGGGATGAAGCAGCAAATCATAAACATAATTAATAATTTCATCCAAGAAAATGATAATAATGAGATAACATACCAAAATTTATGTGATGCAGCCAAAGTGGTGATAAGGGGAAATTTTATATCTCTACATGCCTACTGGCATAACATAAAGAGAAGTTCAACAAATTGGGCTTGCAAATAGAAAAAACTAGAAAAAGACCAAATTAAAATCCCCCAAAAAGATTACAGAAAGTCATGCTGAAGATAATGTATGATGAATAAGTACAATTTATACCCAGAATGAAGGGCTGGTTCAACATTAGGATAACTATTAGCATAATTGAGTATATCAAATTGTCAAAGCATATGAACAGGCAATTTTCAGATGATGAAATTGAAACAATTTCTACTCATATGAGAAGTTGTTCCAAATCATTCTTGATCAGAGAAATGCAAATTAGGCCAACTCTGGGACTACTACACACCTCTCAGATTGGCTAAGATGATAGGAAAAGATAATGACAAATGATGGAGGGAATGCGGGGAAACTGGGGCACTGATACATTGCTAATGGAGTTGTAAATGGATCCAACCGTTCTGGAGAGCAATTTGGAACTATGCCGAAAAAGTTATCAAGCTGGGCATACCATTCGATCCAGCAATATTACTACTGGACTTATATCCCAAAAAGACATTAAAGAATGGGAAGGGATCTATAGTGTGCAAAAATGTTTGTGGCAGCTTTTTTCATAGTGGATAGAAACTGGAAATTGAATGGATGCCCATCATTTGGAGAATGGCTGAGTAAATTGTAGTATATGAATGTTTTGGAATATTATTATTCTGTAAGAAAATGACCAGTAGGATACAATAGAGAGAGGCTTAAAGAGACTTACATGGACTGATGCCAAGTGAAATGAGATGAGCCAGGAAATCTTTATATTCACTATTTGACAAACACTGCTGGGGAAAAGTGGAAAATATTATGGCAGAAACTAGGCATTGACCCACAGTTAACACCATATACCAAAATAAGGTAGAAATTGCCTCATGATTTGGACATAAAGAATGATTATATAAACAAATTAGAAGAACATATGATACTTTACCTCAGATCTTTGGAGGAAGAAGGAATTTGTGAACAAAGAAGAACTGGAGATCATTATTGATCACAAAATACATAATTTTGATTACATTAAGTTAATTTTTATAGAGAGAAAACTAATGCAGAAAAGATTGGAAAGGAAACAACAAACTGGGAAAATATTTTTACATTCAAAGGTTCTGATAAATGCCTCATTTCTAAAATATGTAGAGAATTGAATCAAATTTATAAGAATTCAAGCCATTCTCCAATTGATAAATAGTCATAGATATGAACAGACAATTTTCAAATAAAAAAAATTGAAACAATTTTTAATCATATGAAAAGGTACTCTAAATCACTATTGATCAGAGAAATGCAAATTAAGACATCTACACACTTTTCAGACCAGCTAAGATGAGAGGGAAAGATATTAATCTATATTGGAGGGGATGTGGGAAAAATAATACATTGTTAGTGGAACTGTTAATGTATACAACCATTGTGCACAGCCCTTTGTTACTCTGCTCAAGAAGTTGTCAAACTATACAACCTCTTTGATCCAGCAGTGTTTCTACCAGGCTTATATCCCAAAGACATCTTAAAGTATGGAAAGGGACCTACATATGCAAAAATGTATGTGGTAGTCTTCTACCACATGGGTAGCATGCTCAATGTGCTGTAGTGATGTAATCATACTGTGGTATGCCTCCAGGCACGTATCTTTGACCATTTCACCTCCTGAGAGTGCTTACTAAACAATGTCTCTCCATACACTGATTTGGGAAACTTCGGAATGTATAGCTAATATTACAGTCACTAATACAGGTAGACAATGCGTGACTTATCACCTAGGGGAAGTAGTAGCATCAGGTTTACTGATACACATTTCTGATAGGCAATTTGGTGATATTAATCTAGAATTTGGCTCCCAGCAACAGAATCCAGGAATATTCTATACTGCAGCTGTTACAGCTGACCATCCTATGCTTACTATTTATGTAAATGGCATACCTTTGAAAGAATTGGTAGATACAGGTGCAGATCATAAAGTCATTAGAGGTACCAATTGGCCAAGTCATTGGTCAAAGATTAAAGCAGTCACTTACATGTCTGGCATAGGAACTGAAATTAGTGCTATTCCTTTGAGATGTGTATTTGAAGGTGAAATAAGAGTTTTTACTCCTTTTATTGTTGAAAAATCCCCATCAAACTATGAGGAAGAGACATCTTACAACAATTATGATTACAATTGAGTACTTTAGCTTTTTAGGAAGGGCTGCTGTGGAAGTCCTGCCTACATTCCCAACTGTTCCTATTCAATGGAAAACTGATACACCAGTAGGAATAGAACAGTGCCCCTTAAAAAGTTAAAATAATCAGACCTTATTTGATATACTACAGGAGCAACTTGACCAAGGACATGTACAACGTTCTCTAAGGATTATAAGTCATTGGAATTCCCCTGTATTTTTGTAAAAAAGAAATCTGGAAAATGGAGGATATTGGCTGGTTTAAGAAAAGTAAATAAACAGATGGAACCCATGGATATTCTTCAGCCTGGGCTTCCATCTCCTACTCAATTGCCTAGAGAATGACTTCTTTGGGTTATAGACATTAAGGATTGTTTCTATTCTATCCCTCTAGATAAGGAGGATATGAAAAGATTTGCCTTTTCAGTGTCCAGTATTAACTTAGCTGAGCTTTATAAAAGATATGAATGGATAGTTTTGCCACAGGGAATGAAAATAACCCTACTATGTGCCAAATGCATGTTGTTGCTGCTCTTACTCCAGTAAGAAATGCATTTCCAAAAGTTATGTTGTTACATTATATGGATGATATCTTGGGGTGTTCACCTGAGGAGCAAATTTTAAAAGCATGTCTACAAAAGACAATAGAAACACTGAGAAACTATAATTTGCTTATAGCTACAGAAAAAAAAATTCAAAGACATGCTCATTTTCAATATTTAGGTTATGAAGTATATCCTAAGTTGCTTACAATACAAACACTTTCAGAACAGAGAAGTTGAACACCTTAAATGATTTTCAGAAATTGATAGGAGATAGCCAATGGATGCATCCCGTGTTAGGCTTAACTATCTATCAATTACAACCATTATATGACATTTCAGGGGAGACACTGCTTTAAACCCTCCACACCAGCTTACAAAAGAAGCTTAAGAGTCTTTGAGATGAGTTGTCAATGTGGTTGTGTTACTCAAAAACCATTAGAAATATCAGTTCTGAATACAAAAGAGACACCCACAGCAGTCTTTCATCAAGGACACAGTATGACAGAGTGGGTAAACCTCTCAGCACAACCAGAACAAAACCTTACTCATTACCCAGTGCTTGTAGCTAGAATTTTATCACAGGTTATTATGCAAGTAGTATAATTATCTGGAATAATACCTGACAAGATATATACCTTTTATATCAATGCACAAATTAATGTATGCTGTGAAACCATCCCACAGTGCCAAATTTTATTGGCCATGGCTCCACATTTTACACATGAGTCTCCATTAAAGATAACCTGGCTATTACATAATTGACAATGGATTTTTGAAGAAAAGGTTTCTAGGATTCCTCTTAAAAGGACAAACTATCTTTACAGATGCATCCAAACATAACATTAGTGCTGTATACTATCATGACTTAAATACAAAATAGTCAGAAGTACTTTTCAGTTCATTCAGCAGAATGAATTTATGCAATAATGCTAGCTCTTACTTATTATCCAGGAGATATACATATAATAACTGATTCGGCCTATTCAGTAGGTGTGGTACAAAGAATTGCCACAGCCCAAATAAAATTTGTAGCCTCCAATATATATCAGCTCTTTAAGGAACTTCAAGAGCAAGTGAGAAAGCATCAATGTAAGATTTATATCTTGCATGTCCACTCTCATAGTGGACTTGAAGGTCCTATTTTTAGTGTAAATTCAAAGGCAGATAGCCTTCTAACTTTGTTTGCCAATACTTCTTTATTTCAGTCATCCCAAGATAGCATTCTAAATATCATCAAGCTGCTAAAGCTTTACATTTGCAATTTGGGGTAATAAAAATGCTTCCTATACAAATCCAGATCCCATCCAGAGACCCTCCAGAAAGCTGGCACAGACATTACAATGAACACATGAATTTAAATCCTACTTTGACTTTGAGCAAGTCATTTCACCCCATTGTTAGGAGGCAGCTAGATGGTCAGTGGTTAGAGTATTGTGTGTTGAGTCAGGAAGAATTGAATTTAAATCTGGCTCCAGACATTTAGTAGTTGTGTGACCTTGAGCAAGTTATTTAACTTCTATTTGCCTTAATCCACTGTCAAATGGCAAAATTATTTTTGCCAACAAATCCCCATGAACACTATGGTCCTGAGGTGACAAAAAAATTGTAAAAGATTGAAAGACTTAATGAGAACACTAAAGATTGAAGGGTGGTCATTGGATTATAGTAATAAAGGATGCTTGAATAATGTCATGGGGAACTCAGAATATGCCAGTTTCTCCTGGCCTCATTCACCAAGTGATATGGGAAGTGGAGAAGTCAGTTTTGAAGAAGATGCTAATAAAGATTATATTTATAAGAATTTGAAGTCTCAAGGAAGCACCAGAAGATGAAAGAAACTTGAGGATAAAGCAGGACAAGTCCTTAGCAACAATATAATCCAACTCCTTTATTTTATAAATGAAACTGAACCTTTGAGATGTTAATAGATGCACCTGATGTCACACAATCAGGAAATGGAAGAGTTCATATCCTCTGAATATAAATTCAAGAATCTATCTGTTTCACCATAACAGAGGAAGGTCACTAAGAGCACAATGGAAAGAAAAAGGAGGGGACACAACTCTCTGTAACAGAGCTATGGCTAATTTTATTTTGACAGAGGATGGAAGAGCTAAATATGTCTGGCAGAAGCATTGCCCAGGCATAAATCAGTTTTTATCATGACTAATATAGAGAGTAGAGTATCAGACTTTGGATTCAGATAGTATTTTATACATCTTTGAGCCATGTTGCCCTGTACAAGTCACTACATATTCCTTCATTTGAATCTGTAAAATGAAATAATGATAGTACCTACCTCACAGGGTTGTGTAAAGGATGTAATATAAGATGAGATATCTAAAACATGATGTATGTGCATATATGTGAATGTATGTATATGTATGTAAATATTTTCTAAACCTTTAGATTTTATATAAATAATATATTTGCTACTGAGTCAGCCTTGATTATAAAACTCTCATTGGGTATGGGTATACTAGTTCAGATCTATTGTGTATGCAGCACAGAGAGGTGTATGTGAAAATCACCAAATGAGATCATATACTAAGGATGGCATATTTCTTACCAATTATTAGTATTGTTGGTATTTTTTGTATTAAATTATTAAACTATAATTTATGGGATGCATCCTTTCCCAGCACTTACCATACAGTGCTTGGCATATAATAGGCACTAATTTATTAAATTGAATTTTAGACTTTATAAGTGCAAACAATCTATTTTTCCTATCTTCCCTCCCTAATTCATGAATTCACCTGCAGTCTATTTCTCTTCCTTTTCCTGATTTGACAGATTGACACCTTAAGGACATTTCTACTCTGAGGCTCTCCTCTCCTGAGAAATGACACCCTACCTGGGACTGCCATATGAGAGAAGATGTCAAACCTTCACTTTACTCTTGCCTCACTTATTTTTCTACTGCTTCCTTCCTTCTTTATGTGGTTACCATTTATCTTTTCTCCTCCATTTCTGCCATGTTCAACTGCTTCCACTCTTGAATGCCAAAGACAATCATGGTAATGGAATCACAGGTTATATACCCTTGGAAAACTGGATGTTCCAGAGTGTGTCAATCAACTTTGCTTCCTTAACAATTAATGAAAATATGAATATCACAATGAGAAATAGGCTCATTACCAAAAGGGACTGAGAGAATGACATCATGTCACTCTTTGGACAAAGTCTTGCTCTACAACCAGACTATCCCAGCTTTGGGCAACTTATTCAAAAATTTTATCCCTATCCAAACCTGTGTAGAGCACAATGGGCTTCCCTACTTAGATTAAATTCTTTTTAAGGTTGAATGGAGTCTAATCATGATTGAACAGAAAGTCAATTCAACTATAAGAGAATGAGTTTTGACGTGAGGACTTTAGAAAAAAAAAAGAGAATTCTAGATTTCTTCATATCACTAGTTAATAAGCACTTACTTCTGTCAAAGTAGGAAGAGCTGAATGTATGTTCCTTTAATTGTTTTTTTTTTTTTTTTTGATTGGGGCACTTTTCATTGAAATTATAATGAAACTTTATAGATATTTAGACTCCTTTCAAAGAATTTTAAAAGGATATAAGACTATGGTCATTTTGTATTCCTCAAATGCGGTCAGGTTTGGTTACTTACAAAGTTTAACAACCATTTGAAGCAAGAAGATTATCGGCATAGCCAAACACATTGCTAATACATTTCAAACAACTTTGAATTATATATAGATCTCAATGCTCTTAGCATTAAACAATAAAAATAAAAATTATTCCATCACACTAAATGACAAGGAATAACTGGAAAGAATAGGAGGACAGTTTAGTGATTATTTAAAATCATGCTATGTGGCTTGCTAAAACAGATTTTTGGTGTTATAATCCCTGCAAATTCTAAGAACCTATTCTCCATGCTGGGATCACCTTATAAAATGACAGGTATCTTAACTAGCAGATTCCCAAAACTGTAAGTTAGTGCTCTGTGATCTACTCTGAGATTGGGCATACCCATGTTTGATGAGAGTAGTAGAATCAAGGCAGAACCAGTAGCAAAAACAAATATGCATACAAACAACCCTGTGCGTTAGGTGCTACCATTAATCTCATTTTACTGACTGAGGTAAAGGAAGATAAAGTGACTTGTCCTGGGTAACACAGCTCAAATCTATATGAAACAGTATTTAATCAATGAGATGATTATTAATGCTGTATTTCATGAAAAAGGAAAATATTGGTGGACTTTCCTTTAATAGACAGAAGTTTAGAACAGAGCTCTTGACCTTTACCTGAAGGCAGTTCTTTGCAGATACCTGGCCCTTGAAAATAGCCTGAAAGTAACCACTGAAAATGAATACAAATCAAAGTTGTTTTCCCCTGGAAGTGAAAAATATTCTTTGGAATTACAGTAGCCACAATTCTATTTAACTTTATGAGTTCTTCCAGCTATATGATTTTATAAAAATATGCTGATAAACTGAATATTATACTGGAAAGGGCCAAAGAGGTAGAGTCAAGAGAATGTGATTTGAATATGCTCTTTACATAGTACTAAGCAGTATGACTTTAAGTACTTCAATTTAATTCCTTAATCTTCAGTTTTCTTATTTATTAAATGGTAATTAATAATGATGATACTTATACTTACCTAACTTTTGAGGATCAAATGAGAATTGTCTTATACATTTCAATTATTATTATGGAGAGTGACATTATCTGAGGGGAAAAACAATAGCAACAACAAGGGTGAAGTTCTACCCCTAATGTAACATAATCATTAAAGGTCCAAAAGCCTTCAAAAGCATAAACTCATTTTGAAAGAAAATAATTAATTTGAAATGATAAAGAGTTTGGGTTAGAAGATGAAAGGCAGCTGACCTCATACAAGAAAAAATTTATAATTGGCTTAAAAAATCAGGCACTCCTTTAGGATTACATAGAAAAACAGCTTTTAATCCTATAGTGAGCAGTTGAACAAAAATTATCCAAGTGATAAAATAATTTTAGTTTCTAAATTGGAGTCAAATTCTAAAAACAATCACTTCTTGAGATGTAATGGTAAGTAGAAAAAGAGAATTATCTTTCTATCTTCTCTACAACCCCTATGAAAGCCATGAAGCATGCCCTATGAGAATAGGGACCAACAGTTGAAAGTATCTCTCTTCAAGGAACTTGAGACTTCATAGCAGAAAGATGTATTAACAAAGGGATCAACAAAAGTTACAACATTCTAAACAAAACAGAAAGCACCACCCAAGGGAAACATCATGAGGACTCAAGGAGCTAGAAAAGAATATCTAGTAACCAGGAGTTATATTTACCATGTGTATTTTATATGTATTGGGTCATATGAGTATTCAATGGACTATCATCTCTGGCATGAGGAATTGTTCAGCTCTTTTCATAACTGCTCACCAACCTTTGATATCCACCTGGCACCTTTGATATCTCACCTATAAAAAGGTAAGCTGCATAGCATGTGTAGAAAGCACACTGAGTTAAGTAATCTTGGCAGATAAGCTAAACCAAGTTGAGGGGAAATGATTGCCAAAAAAACCTGTTAGTAAGTTGGAAGAGAGGGTATCAAGACCCAGTTTCTTCTTGTAGAATGGGTGAATGAGAATAATGTGTTCCACTAGTTATGAAGGTGGCTGAAGCAGGTGCTAGGGAGCACTTAGAGACTGATCAAACAATGGAGATGCCAGTAATCCATTGCAACCAGGGCCATTAGTCATCCCGACTTTTGTCTTGCCACTGGACTTTGGTAACTCTAGAGAGTGAGGCTGTAGATTTTGTGTAAATTTTCCTCACTTAAATTCAATTCAAGCAGGAGATATCATCCTGTGATTTCATTGGTCATCTTCCAAAATGAAAGATAAATATGTCCTCTCTGCTTCTCCTTCTTTACATATCATCTCCCTCATCCACTTTTCATCTTATTTGTGCCCTATGTCCGAGTTTTTTGTGTGTGGAATAGGGCATACAATTTTAAGGAGAATTATTTTTATTACTATGGTAATTGCTATGCTAGTCTTAGATGATAGTTTTCAGATATTGTCACTTTTTAGTTCCCACCATTGGTTCTTATTGAAAATCAGCCAGGGACTTCAATCAGCTTTTTAAAAAAGTATTTACTAGTTATACTTAGAACCATCAGATCAGCAGTAATTTTAAGTTTTTAAATCTTTATCACCAAAGATCAAAAGGTTCTGCATGGATTTAGCAGAGCAGTAGATAGACAATAAATGTATTCAACTGTATCATATTGGACATTTAAAGAGAATTTGAGGAAATGTGGGCAGAGGAGATGGGTATGTGACCTTAAAACATTTAGATCTCTTTAAATTCTTGGAGTGACTAATTTACATCTGTCTTTATTTCCCAAAGAAAGTAATTTAACTCCAAATTAGAGCATGTATAATATCAAATGTCTTATAATATACCTAGCAATAAAGTTTTTAACTTCCACTATGCAAATGTGAAAATCTGCTAAATATTCTTTATGTATGTCTCTCTATGTGTCTCTGTGTCTGTGTCTGTATCTCTCCCTCTGTCTCTCTCTGTTTCTCTTTTTCACTCTTTCTTTCTCCTTCCCTCCCTCTTTCCCTTCCCCCAGCCCTTCAGAAGAATCATCTATATGGTTTTTGGAGCCCATGAAACATCATTATCAATTGGTAAAAAGAACAAGGGAATACAAGGAAACCATTTCTTTACATTTTAAATTTATCATAAACTCCATGTCTTTTATCACAATTTTTTATCGCAATCCTCCAGCTATAATTCAAATAACATTTAGTGATCCAGCTATGTCTTGAACAGGAAACAGTCCTGAAGCAAAATGTTCATGGGACATATAGATTGGGAGTATAGCCAGAAATTATTTCTATAAATTCTCAGTTTATGCAGAATGAAGAATAATACTAATAGATAATATTTTATAATATTTGACATAGGTACAATCCTTTTATCCACTATACCATGTGAGTATTACAACTATATCAGATATTTTCATTTATTTTTATCTCTCTTTACAAATGAGAAAAGTAAAAATCACAAAGTTTATGAGTTTTCTATAAAATTAGATGGCTATCATCAGTGGTAGGATTCAAATGTTGGTCTTTTCTACCTCTTTGTCCAATTTGCATTTTGATACTCCATTTTGCCATGTCAAGGAAAAATATTTTAGCCTTCTTACATGCAGGCAGAATACCAAGCCAAAATATAATGAATAAAGGCTCATATTTTCAATTTCCAATAAGGAACACAATCCCTATACATTAAGGCTTAGTTAAAAGACATGGCATGTATAGAAAATAAAATAGAAAAATGGTATGTTTTGTGGGTAACAAAACCAAAGCTTCATCAAGTAGCAGCCAATGTTATGGTCATGAGTTTTCATTACTATGCAAGGCTAGTCTTTCATCATGAATGCAATAGAAATTTTCCTAGCTAGATAGAATATAAACGAAATGAATTTCTGGAGGAAAATGCTTTGACTTTCTAACCTTTTAATTGCATATTCAGTTGACAAATCTCTTTTTTTTTCTATTGTCAATACATTTATTTCTTATGATAATAGTTTTTAGGTACATCTCAGATATATTGGCTTATTTCCTCATCACTTTCATTACCTTTCACAGTTATTGTTTTAATGTGTTCTTTGATAAATTGTTCAAAATGTCATCATTAACATGTCATTGATTAAGGTATATTTCTATAGATAGAGATGTAAAATAATATACATTATATATATATAAACATATATATGTTTCTTTTGAATCTCATATTGTTTTGTTGTATAATGATATGTAAAGGATATAGTTATTGTTTATTCTTTTTAAAATTAAAAATATAATTCCTGTTTTTATAAAATTACTAAGTGGTACTAAGAAAAAACATATATATTATATATCAATTATGTACTATACTTGATGTTACAGTTTAGAGGGTGACATTAGATTACCTATTATCAAATTCCAAATTGTTTCTTCAGGTCTATAGTTTCCCATTAGATTTTTCCATTTCTGCAAGAGAAACATTGCTATCTCCAAAATTTTTATGTTAATATTAAGAAATAATAAAGTTAAATTAATAAGTTTTTACAGTTATTTTTTTTTCTTTTTGAATGTAAAATGTATACCTCTCAGTAACTGTCACACATTGATATTGATACACATTATTTATGATTTCTTCAAGCAGAGCTGTAGATGTGGCTTCTGTAAGATGGGACAACATAAGATATTTTTGAGTATAGATAAAGTGGTTCTTATCCCAAATGGATGGTTCTAGTCTGTGAATCTTTGAGACTTTTTTGAGTTTGAAAATTTGATAATTTGAGTCACTCAATCAAAATTTATTGACAGGAAGATGAGTTTCTGCATCAGAGAAGATGACCAACAATAGAAGAAATAGCCCAACATCTTCCTTGCCATGCCTGAAGACTTGGTTCTTGAAGAAAAAGAGATATTATGGGCTGTTCAGTATTACACTGAATAGAAAACTGGGCCTAGAGTCAGGAAGAACTGAGTTCAAATCTAGCTTCAAATTCTTAGTAGCTGCATGATCCTTATTAATTCATATGACTTTTTTCTCTATTGGTTTCCTCGAGTATAAAATAAGCTAGAGAAGGAATGGCACACTATTCCTGGATATTTGCCAAGAAAATTTCAAATGAGGTCATAGAGAATTGATTATGACTGACACAAATCAACAATAGCAACATATTCAGCAGGTCAACAAAATATTTTGTCTTTTGATGTTTTCAATCTCCTGGGAAAGTTTACAAGAAGTTTTTTCAACATATGCTTATGAAATTATATGCTCTTATGTGAAGCATTTCTTTTGAATGCATGAAAAATAATTTATTACATGTTTAATATATAGAAAGCATTGTGTAAAGTACTGGGAATACAAATAGAAAAAAAAACTTCTCAAGGATTTCACATTCTAATTGGGAGAGAAAAAATATATTGGAGGGTTCAGTACATCAAACAGAAAGACCAAATGGTCCTTAAGGTTCAACAGCAAAACAACCGACATTGCTTTTTATTTAGTGCAATATCCATTAATTTTTATTTTGTATGGAGGCAATAAATACCTGCTGAATATTTGATCTACATTGTACATTGAGTATGTTTTGATTTCCTTTTGGGGAAACTTAAGTTAATTTTAAGGAATTCTCTTCATGGTTCCAAGGTGGGTGCGAGAGAGTTTTAGAAAAATGTGTTATCTTCAGGAGTCAGGCTCTCCCAGGTATTTATTTATTCTACATCTGCTTTTATAGAAGTAGAAGCCAAATAATGGAAGAAAGAAAAATCAAGGATCCCATCTCCTGTGAGCCTAGCAGTAATTATCTGTATTGTGATGACATTTGTTATCTCACATAACCTGGCTAGCCCTCTCAGTGCCTTCATCTGCAAAATAAGATAGTCCCGTTTCTGTTTGAGAACTTTCATTCTATAATCCTGATCTAAATATTATTTAATACTCACACAGTGTCTTCTCTACAGAAAAGCACTTACCTCATACATCAAGCTTTCCACTAGGATGTAATAACAAAATAAGACAAGGGAAAATCTCTTATCTAGAAAGGGTTATACTCTCTCATAGGTCATTATGTTAATAAGAAGAGAATGAGCCTTTATAAAGAGCCTACTCTATGACAGCTATTATGCTAAGCATTTTAGAAGTTTTATTTCACTGCATAAGAGAGATAATATCCCCTGAACTCATACACAGAACACTGCTGAAAAATTTGGAATACCTCACATGAATTCTCCTTTTGTTCCTTTTATTATACTCCTATGATTACAATAGTGGGGAAACACAGAAAAAATTAAAGAGCAGTTTTCCCTCTCTCTCCCTCACTAAAAAAAATGACATTTTAAAGTGGAACTCATTATTGAGTGATAAAGTTTTGAGACACTATTGAGTTTGAGAAAAAATTGAGGAAGAAGATATACATATTTTATAGTTAGTCATAGAAATCAAGAGGTAGTATGATTAGTGGGAAGAAGCATTTTCAAGAAGAATGGTCCCTTATAGTAAAGAAAAGATATAACAATGGATTTAAGGGTGAACCAGGATTTAAGAGATTTAAGAGCAATTGAGAGTAGCATGAGAATTACATGAGGGAAAAAGGGACATTGATTTGATTTTGTTTTGGTCACATTCATCTATTTGTGAGAGCGGACACCCCAGGTTTATGAGAGAAACATTTTGTAACTATTTTATTTACTATTATACTTTGCAACTAACTCCTTTGTCTCCTAATTTCAGGCTGTAATTAAAAGTTAGGGGAGAAATCCCAGCAGGGCTGATATATGCCTAAATGCTAAATCCAAGGGCCAAGACAAGCAGAAATGTTACTCAAAATGTAATGAGGACATCTATTGATTACCATGTACCCAATAAGACTTTGCCTTTCTGTGGCTCTTAATTTCCTCATTTGTAACAGTAAATTTTGCAAGGTTTAATTCAGTACTCAATTTAAAGCCTATGAGTTCAATTGACTTGATTAATAATCAATATTTTAACCATTCTACTATTTATATATATATATATATATATATATATGTATATATTCCATATTCTAGCATAATATGCTGCCAGTTTTTTATTTCATTAAATTCAAAATTGTAATTGTAGTTACTGAAATGGAAAAATTCAGTCATCAATACCTATGAGACAATAGCACATACACAGAGAGCAGTTTCCAAATGCACTTTTGAGTTAATTTCTGGCTTCACTCTATGTGGGAGTCTAATAGTATGGGAGTTGTAACAAAAACATTGGAGATATGATCGAATCAGAATTGTATTTGATTTCCCCATATATCACAAATTTAGTTCCCTAAACAAATCTGGTTAAAGAAAACATCAAAGATATTTTTCAGGATAATAGAATTGTGGAAAACAAATTCAATAAAGCTGACTTCAAACCTTAGCCCTGTCAGACTGAACAGGATTTTAATGTTTCTTTTCTGCTAAGTATTAGTAAGGAATCTACTTAAACATTAAAAAAATCCTATATTCGCTAAATCAAAGTAATTAGAAGTCAAGTGATAGGTAAAAATGGAATCAGATGTCTTACCTTCCTGGGAGTTATTAATATACCAGGATGTTTGCAAAGCATTGGCTTCAAAGCAGAATGTACCAGCTCCCAGCATAGCTAAGGGATTTTATATTATTCATATAGTACAGCATTAGTTACATTTTCCTCTGACACACAAAAAAGAAATACATTAGAGAATAAAATCAAATTTTAAACAAAACAAAAATAAATTTCATCACATTCTGAACATGGGGCCAACTCCAACTATTTGAACATCATATTTTTTTTTTTTATTGGGCCCAGTAAGAGGCTCTGGACCTGAACCTCCTGGGGGAGAGTTGAGACGCCTTTGTGTCAGGACCGCCTTAACCCAGATCTGTCACCATGGCAACTGCCGTGGTAGGATCTGGGTGGGTGCAGGGGAGGCACAGTAAGGACTGGCTCCACCTTTGGGGAGGAATCAGGAGGAGTCCAAACTCTAAGGGGGAAATATGCAAAAAAGACAAATGGGCTATAAAAGAGCGAACATGGAAGGGCTGGGTGAGACACTGCTGACTTGTAACTTCAATAAACATCACTGTGTTATATCCACCTCGGCTCTCTGTCTGGGGATTCCTTCCTCCTGTCTCAACAAAGAGGGCCGGAGATGTCCGAAGCCCGGTCGGGTTGGGGAAGCTGGAAGAGGCAGTCACTGTTGAGGTTTCCTGTGAATGGTCCTGGCCCCTAACAGGGCCCAATTGCCCAAATTTAGCTTGTTCATCAACACGTCTTATATAATGAATTGTCAGTGGTCAATTTTTGTCATTTAGAATTTTGATCATTATTCCAAAACCTAAAGTAAAAACTTTACTTTTGTGTGTGTAAAAGTGATAGCCAACAACAAAGAATAGCACCTTATATAAGGTTACTGCATATTGTTTGGAGAAACAATATGGCAGCCATGCCACATTAAGGAAAGTGACCTTTTGCATTCTGAGAGTAAAGAAAATAATAATAACAATAACAGAACATTACTAATAATATGATTTTTTATTGTATTATAGGTTACAAAGAGGTGTCTTAATAGCTTTATAATAAAGTAGGTGGTATATGGCTTATTGCTCTCACTTTAGCTGAAGGAACCAAATGATTGAATAACTTACCCAAAATCACATATCTATCATTACAATAATCTCACAGAACATGTCATAGTAGCATGAATTTTTCAAAGTTATCCAAAAGGTAAGTAATGAAAGGATATGAACAAAGTTCTCAAAAGATAAACTAAACAACAACATGAAATAATGTTCTGGACACAAGGAATAAGACAAATGCAACTCAAAGTAAAGCAGAGATTATACCTCACACTCAATAATTTGGTTCAAACAACAAAAGAAAAGAATGATAATCTTGGAAGGCTGTGGCATAATAAAACCTTAAATATCTTCTTTTTGAGCTTGGCAGCAGCTTCCACAAAGTAATTTGGAATAATGAAAATAAAATAAGTAAAATGATTATACACTTTGACAAAGAGACTCTACTTTTAGGCACATATCAAAAATGAGGTCAAAGGCAAAAAAAAAAAAAAGAGAGATAACTCCATATATACCTAAATATGTATAGTAGAACTTTTTCTAGTCATAAAAAACTGGAAACAAAAGTACATGTCTATTGATTGAAGAATAGCCTACCAAGCTGAAGAATTGAATAAAATGGAATTTTATTTTGGTATAAAAGCTGATGTCTGTAATTGCAGAAACTTATGGAAAAATTTGTAAGAAATTATACAAAGTGAAATAATAAAGTGATAAGAACTTGTCATATGTCTTAATAACCAAACTTGACCCAAAGAAGAGATATAAGAAGGTACTTTCCTATCTTCTGGTTCATGGTGACCTGAAGATAGCATAGGTCAGATTTTTCTATATTCAGTTAATTTTGTAGAATTAATTTTTTCCATTATTTTCCATTGTTATATGGGGTTGCTTTCAGGGAAGTACGAGATTAGATTGATTTTTATTTTTAAGTTTCATCATTATAAATTTACTTTTTTAAATTACCAAAATTAGTATCTCTTATATAATACCAATGAATGCTATTTTTACAAATAAAATATTTAAAAGTAAAATATATCATTTTAAAATTAAATATATTGTCTAGTTATTAAAGGAAGATTTTAATTGATTCCTATATTATTTGGACAATGCTTTACAGCAGCAAAAAAGAAAGAATTTAAGCACAGAGGATCAGTGGTAGAATGTTGATATGCCACTTACTAATAGTCACAGACTTCAAACTCAGAACCCCTTCTTGTTATTTTCCCCCACTACAATCTAAACTTAAGTAATTAATATGTAGATTTTTTTTCTTTCTTTGACAGGTTTGAAGATTAGGGAAGCATTCCAACCCACTTTGTTTTCTACTTTAAGAAACAAACTCAAATATGTTTTTTTTTTTTTTTTTTTCTTTGCTGAGGCAATTGGTGTTAAGTGACTTGCCCAGTGTCACATAGCTAGGAAGTGTTAAGTGTCTGAGACCAAATTTGAAGATTTGAACTCAGATCCTCCTTACTGCAGGGCTGGTTCTCTAACCTCTGTGCAATCTATCTCCCCTCAAATATGATCTTTAAAATGTTTTTAAATACCTTCTTTATTACACAATATATTACCAAAATATTCTGGAGACAATTACAGATGAATTGATTATAAAACTTGTGGCATATTTTAGATAATTTTCTATTAATAACCAGTATGGAATATAGTATGCATCACTCAGAAGGAATTATGATAATTATTCTTGCTACTATTGTGGAAAACACCAATGACAAAAAAAATGCTAAATCTCTTAAAGGAATTACAGAAATCTTTTACTTCTATAAAGACTGTTTAGAATTCAATGATGAACATTTCATTGGCCTCTCAATTATATTGTCAATCTTTAAGTTATTAAGGGAGGTACGCTACAGGAGAATTTATATTTATGTTCTCCAGGGAAGGAGAAGTATCCCAAAATACCAATTATAATCTGACAGAGGAAATGTGGTGTAATGGAATGGAGCAAAATACCTGGATTGAAATAATCAGAATTCAGAGCCCTGAATTGCTTCTTTCTCTGTTTGTAACTGCTGAAAAATTAATTAAACTTTTTGAGCCTCGGTTTTCTGAAGAAAATGTAATGATTTAGAAGGAAGAATTATAAACTTATTTGGAAAGGAGTTAGAAGATATAGTCTCTGAAGTCCCTCTAACCTTAATTCTAAGGATCTTAATTCTAATATGGTATGAACCTCCATAACTTTATCCTTTATAAAATTTTTGTTATACTTTTTTTTGTTTTGTTTACAAGATATATGCATGGGTAATTTTTCAGCATTCATTATTGCAAAACATTTTGTTCCAATTTTTCCCCTCCTTGCCCCCATCCCCTCGCCCAGAAGGCAAGTAGATGAATACATGTTAAATATGTTAAAGTATAAGTTAAATACAATATATGAATACAGGTCCATGCAGTTTTTTGCTGAACAAGAAGAATGGGACTTTAAAATAGTGTACAACTAACCTGTGAATGAAATCAAAAAGTCAAGTGGACAAAAATAGAGGAACTGGGAATTCTATGTAGTGGTTCACAATCATTTCCTAGAGTTCTTTCACTGGGTGTAGCTGGTTCAATGTATTACTGCTCAATTGGGACTATTTAGTTCATCTCATTATTGAAGAGGGACACTTCCATCAGAATTGAGCGTCATATACTATTGTTATTGAAATATATAATGATCTCCTGATCCTGCTCATTTTATTCAGCATCAGTTCATGAATGTCTCTCCGGGCCTTTCTGAACTCATCGTGTTCATCATTTATTACAGAAAAATAATATTCCATATCATTCATATACCACACTTTATTCATCCATTCTGCAATTGATGAGCATCCTTTCAATTTCCAATTGCTAGCCACTACAAAAAGGGCTGCTAAAAAGATTCCTGCACATACAGGTCCTTTTCCCTTTTTTAAGATATAAGCCCTGTAGTAACACTGCTGGATCAAAAGGTATGCACAGTGTGATAACTTTTTGACCATAGTTCCAAATCACTCTCCAGAATGGCTGGATGTATTCACAATTCCACCAACAATGTATCAGTATCCCAGTTTTCCCACATACCCTACAAGATTCTGCATTATCTTTCCCTGTCATTCTAGCCAATCCGACAGTTGTGTAGTGGTATCTCAGAGTCATCTTAATTTGCATTTCTCTGATTAATTATGACTTTGAGCATCTTTTCATATGGCTAGAAGAATTTTCAATTTCTTCATCTGAGAATTGTCTGTTCATATAATTTGACGATTTATCAACTGGAGAATGGCTAAATTTCTTATAAATTAGAGTCAATTCTCTATATATTTTGGTAGTGAGAATTTTATCAGAAAGTTTGACTGTAAAAATGTCTTCCCATTTTATTGCTTCCATTCTAATCTTGTCTTAATTAGTTTTGTTTGTACAAAAACTTTTCAATTTGATATAATCAATTTTTTTATATTTTGTGATCAATAATTGTAAAGTTCTGTCATCTATAAGTTATAATCCTTCTCTGGGAGGAGGATTTTTTTCTCTGTGCATCTTTTCCTCTGTGAGCAAGTTTCCTGGAAGGCCTCTGGAACCTTCCCCTCCAAAAGTGTGGGATTGCTGGACTTGCAAATCAATGAGATGTTTTCTCTTTCACTCAATCCAGACTGCTGTCCTAACTCAATGTCCCAGTCTAGATAGACTTTTCAGACTCAATGTTGCCTTCTTTGATCCTGGCAGAAAATGGGCTTATGAGAACTCTCAGGCGCTTGTGGGAACTCCTTCAACCAATGAACTTGCTCCTTTTAAAGGTTCTGTAAACTCCTTTTCAGAATTCCTTTTAAAGGGGTGAACTAAAGATGTGAACTCTGAGCTAGAGAATTGTTTAGACAACCTGAGTTAGCACCTTGTAATCCTAACATCTCCCCCTTTCTTTTGATTTAGAACATAGGGTTGTCATGACTTTGAAACATAAATCCATCAATATGGGAGGTATTACACATAATTACATAAATTACATAAACACATAGTAACATAACACATGCTAGAAGTGATGTAATAAATAACATGATAAAATAATCATAAATTGAGAATTTATACATGTCCATAAGTCCATTGTTCATGTGCCAAAAAACCAATTTCCTTCAAGTTTTGAAGTCCTCCAATAGTCTTATCTTGTGTTAGGAAATCCAATGATCCCTGCTGGTTTTATAGTTCTTTAACAGTCTTCTTATTAGCCATACTCTTTCAGTGTTAGATGTTTTTTTTAGATTTTCTCCTTTGTTTTGAGGTCTTTCTCTTTTTCTGTCTCTCTCCAGTTGCTTGTTGACACCCATCTGTTTCCTTATCCATCTGTTTCCTTCTGTATATTAAAATACAAGCAAACCCTCTCTCCCAGGCAGCTAACCTATCTAATTTCCTCCTATTTAGCACTTTCTAAATCTCTTCTCATCATTGGGTAATTACATTGGAGTTGTTTGCATTGGACACAGCCCTGTTGGTTTAAAAGCCCTGTATTCTCCCCAAGTGTTATCCATTTCTGCAATCTGATTGCCTTCTGGCTGACTGATCAAGTAATCCCTTTCTTCCATGTGATTGCTTTTCTGCTGGTTGATCAAATCAGTGTCTTGACCTTCTAAAGGCTCTTTAGGTGTAATCTCAGTTGCTATCATGCCCCACCTATCTTTTGAATGATATCTTGGAGCTGAGCTCCACCTCTCATTTCCCTGGGCCAATCTTCATTCTGAGGCCCAGTGGAAGCCTTTGAGACATTTTGGACATGGAGTTTTAGATCTTCTCTCAGCCTGTCTTCTAACTCTATCTCCATATCTATACTGAGCTCTTAGATGTCCAACTTTTCCACGTTGAAAACATCTACGAGTTTCTCTAGAAGTCCTTTGCCAGGAGGGGCCCTATCTTTTCATGTTCCTCATAGTCTGGGTATAAAAAGTATTTGTTCCTACTGTAGCACAGCATCTTATGATCTCCTCTGAAGGAGCATCTTTGTCTAGTCCCTATATAATTCTTTTCCAAATCTCATTGGCATTTTCCTTAGTCAGATGTCTGGTCATTATTTCTGTAGTTGCATTTTCTTCGATAGTTCTTTTGACAGCAGTTTGCAGACATCCAGCAAAATCCACAAAAGCTTCATTGGGACCTTGCTCTATTTTAGTGAAAGCCTCCCCCTAATCTTTCTATCTGGGGAGGGAACCCCAAGCTTTTATTGCAGCCTTAGAAATTTGCTCATACACTGTCATGGTATATTTAATCTGTTCTGAATTCTCTCCATACTTACCTTCACCAGCTAATTGCTCAAAAGTGAATTGTGTGTTAACTCCTGTTTCCAAATTGCATCTGACTTGGATCTTACATAATTCATGAAAC
Source organism: Sminthopsis crassicaudata (assembly GCF_048593235.1). NCBI lineage: Eukaryota > Metazoa > Chordata > Mammalia > Dasyuromorphia > Dasyuridae > Sminthopsis > Sminthopsis crassicaudata. The sequence goes on along the minus strand of NC_133618.1, from coordinate 197,909,376 downwards.
TGCTCAAGCCACAACAGATTTTGTCCAGGTTCTAGATATGTCTTTACTATGGATTTCCAAGCATTGGAGGTTAGGACTTCATAAGACAAACTATCTAGTAACATTTTAACATAAGCTGATGTAGCCCCATAAAGGGTACAAACTTTTTTTCAAATCTTTAAATTTATTAAAATCTAAAGGTGTATATCTTCTCCTTTTTTGACCTACAGAGTCAATCTCTTCAATCACAGGATATGCATGTATACAATCACTTATATCCTGTCCTTCTCTCTTAGCTTTAACCAATGGTTTTTCTAATCTTGTCATAGGCTGCTTCAGAGGTGATTCTGTTTGTGTCACTGCCTCTTCCCCTCCTCCTTATTGCTCCACCCCTGAAGGGTTAATTGAGGTAGGAGATGGGAAATGCTCCTTTTGTTCAGAATTGTACTTAACTCCATTGTTATCTGATTTATCCTCTTCACCTAGTTTAGTTGGATCATCCCCTTCTAGCTCTTTCTTCTTTTTCTTTATTCTATAACTTATATGATTTACTAAAGGCAGTTGAATTATATTGGAAGTTTGAAGTGTATCTTTGGAAATTGAGTTTGTATTTGAATTGAAGTACTCTTCTAGTTGCTCTCCTACTAATTCCCATTCATATAGATCCAATTCTTTTTCCAGAGAAAAACAAGGACATATGGTCTGCACAGTTTTTAAAAGTTCAGTGATCTCCTCCAAAATTAAAATTAACCTTTGGCTTTTCATAACTTTGACAATGCTCTCTAAACATTTTCCTTGAACAGAAACAAAAGGCTGTTTTCTATGCATTTGCCCCATTTCACTGAAATTCTACTTTAGCTCTTTAACAAAGTTTCCTTGTTACTCACAATTATTTCTGTGTCAGAGGGACTGTTCTACTGAGATCTGGATAGGAGGCTTTTCCACTGGAATCAGGATCTTGTCTGTCCCTGATCAGGCACCAAATTTCAAGGTCTGGGCTAACTCCTCTGAAGGGCTCAGGATAAGTCCTGGCCACACATTTGAGCACCAAATGTAAAGTTCTGTTGTCTCTCAATTATAATCCTTCTCTCCAGAAGGATCCTTTTCCCTGTGCATCTTTTCCTCTGTGAGCAAGTTTCCTGGAAGGCCTCTGGAAATTTCCCCTCCTAAAGTGTGGGACTTGCGAATCCACAAGACATCTTCTCTTTGACAATCCAGACTGCTGTCCCAACTCAATGTCTCAGTCTAGAATGACTCTTCAGATTAATTGTTGCCTTCTTTTATCCTGGCAGAGAATTGGCTTGTGAAAACTCCAAGGTGCTTGTGGGAATTCCTTCAACCAATGAACTTGCTCCTTTTAAAGGTTCTGTAAACTCCTTTTCAGAATTATTTTTAAACGGGTGAACTAAAGATGTGAACTCTGAGCTAGAGAATTGTTTAGACAACCCGAGTTAGCAGCTTGTAATCCTAACAAATAATGATCGCTAGTTCTTCTTTGGTCATAAATTCCTTCCTCCTCCACAGGTAGGAGCGGTAAACTATCCTATGTTCTTGTAATTATTTTTTTTCATATACTTGAAATTTATTTATTTTTTTAATTTTATAATTATAACATTTTTGACAGTACATATGCAGAGGTAATTTATTTCCAACATTATCGCTTGTACTCCCTTCTGTTCCAAATTTTTCCCCTCCTTCCCTCCACCCCCATCCCTAGATGGCAGGCATTCCCATACATATTAAATATCTTATAGTATATGCTAAGTACAATATATATGTACAGAACCGAAATTTGTTGTTGTTGCAAAAGAAGAATTAGATTCAGAAGGTAAAAAAAAATATGGAGAGAAAAACAAAAAATGCTAACAGTTTACACTCATTTCCCAGTGTTTCTTTTCTGGGTGTAGCTGATTCTATCCATCATTGATCAATTGCAATTGAATTAGCTCTTCTCTATGTTGAAGATATCCACTTCCATCAGAATACATCCTCCTACAGTATCATTGTTGAAGTGTATAATGATCTCCTAGTTCTGCTCATTTCACTCAGCATCAGTTGATGGAAGTGTCTCCAAGCCTCTCTGTATTCCTCCTGCTGGTCATTTCCTAAAAAACAATAATATTCCATAACATTCATATACCATAATTTACCCAACCATTCTCCAATTGATGGGCATACATTCATTTTCCAGTTTCTAGCAACTATGAAAAAAGGCTGCCACAAACATTTTGGCACATACAGGTCCCTTTCCCTTCTTTAGTATTTCCTTAGGATATAAGCCCAGTACTAGCACTGCTGGATCAAAGGTTATGCACAGTTTGATAACTATTTGGGCATAATTCCAGATTGCTCTCCAGAATGGTTGGATTCTTTCACAACTCCACCAACAATGCATCAATGTCCCAGTTTTCCTACATCCCCTCCAAAATTCATCATTATTTGTTCCTGTCATCTTAGCCAATCTGACAGGTGTGTAGTGGTATTTCAGAGTTGTCTTAATTTGCATTTCTCTGATCAATAATGATTTGTAACACTCATATGAGCGGAAATAGTTTCAATTTCATGATCTGAAAATCTTCTGTTCATATCCTCTGACCATTTATCAATTGGAGAATGGCTTGATTTCTTATAGAGTCAATTCTCTGGATATTTTGGAGATGAGGCCTTTATCAGAACCTTTAACTGTAAAAATGTTTTCCCAATTTGTTACTTCCTTTCTAATCTTGTTTGCATTAGTTTTGTTTGTACAAAAGCTTTTTAATTTGATGTAATCAAAATTTTCAATTTTGTGATCAATAATGATCTCTAGTTCTCCTTTGGTCACAAATTCCTTCCTCCTCCACAAGTCTGAGAGATAAACTATCCTATGTTCCTCTAATTTATTTATGATCTTGTTCTTTATGACTAAATCATGGACCCATTTTGTTTTTATCTTAGTATGTGGTGTTAAATGTGGGTCCATGCCTAGTTTCTGCCATGCTAATTTCCAGTTTTCCTAGAAGTTTTTTGTCAAATAATGAATTCTTACCACAAAAGTTGTGGTCTTTGGGTTTGTCAAACACTAGATTGCTATTTTTATTCACTATCTTGTCCTGTGAACCTGACCTATTCCCCTGATCAACTAGTTTATTTCTTAGCCAATACCAAATGTTTTGGGTGACTGCTGCTTAATAATATAGTTCTAGATCAGGTACAGCCTGGCCACCTTTATTTGAATTTTTTTTTTCATTAATGCCCTTGAAATTCTCGATCTTTTTTTTTTTTTTCTATATGAATTTTGTTGTTACTTTTTCTTGGTCATTTAAATAATTTCTTGGGAGTCTGAGTGGTATAGCACTAAATAAATAGATTAGTTTAGGAGTATTGTGATCTTGATTACATTCGCTCGGCCTATCCAAAAGCACTTAAAGTCTTTCCAATTATTTAAATCTGACTTTATTTTTATGGCAAATATTTTGTAATTTTGCTCATATAAATCCTGACTTTCCTTTGGTAGATAGATTCCCAAATATTTTATACTATCGACCATTATTTTGAATGGAACTTCTCTTTGTATCTCTTGCTGTTGGATTGTGTTGGTAATGTATAAAAATGCTGAGGATTTATGTGGATTTATTTTGTATCCTGCAACTTTGCTAAAATTCTTTATTATTTCTAATAGCTTTTTAGCAGAGTCTTTGGGGTTCTCTAAGTATACTATCATGTCATCTACAAAGAGTGATAATTTGATTTCCTCGTTTCCTACTCTAATTCCTTGAATCTCTTTCACAGTTCTTATTACAGAGGCTAGCGTTTCTAGTACTATATTGAATAGTAATGGTGATAGTGGGCAACCTTGTTTCACTCCTGATCTTACAGGGAAAGGTTCCAGTTTATCACCATTACATATGATGTTTATTGACAGTTTTAAATATATGCTCCTTATTATTTTAAGGAATAGTCCATTTATTCCTATACTCTCAAGTGTTTTTAGTAGGAATGGATGTTGGATTTTATCAAAGGCTTTTTCTGCATCTATTGAGATGATCATATGGTTTTTATTATTTTGGTTATGGATATAGTTGATTATGCTAATATTTTTCCTAATATTGAACCAGCCCTACATTCCTGGTATAAATCCCACCAGGTCATAGTGTATTATCCTGGGGATGATTTTCTGTAGTCTTTTTGCTAATATTTTATTTAAGATTTTAGATTCAATATTCATTAGGGAGATTGATCTATAGTTTTCTTTCTCTGTTTTCAACCTACCTGGTTTAGGTATCAGTAGCATATCTGTGTCATAAAAGGAATTTGGTAGCACTACTTCAATCCTTATTTTTTTCAAATAGTTTATAGAGCATTGGAGTTAGTTGTTCTTTAAATGTTTGATAGAATTGACATGTAAATCCATCCGGTCCTGGGCATTTTTTCTTAGGGAGTTGATCGATAGCTTGTTCTATTTCTTTTTCTGAAATGGGACTATTTAGACTATGTACTTCTTCCTCTGTTAATCTAGGCAAGATATATTTTTGAAGGTATTCTTCCATTTCATTTAAGTTATCGAATGTATTGGTATAAAGTTGAGCAAAGTATATCCTAACTATTGTTCTAATTTCCTCTTCCTTAGTGGTGAGTTCTCCATTTTCATTTTTAAGACTAACAATTTGCTTTTCCTCTTTCATTTTTTTAAATCATATTTACTAAGGGTTTGTCTATTTTGTTGGTTTTTCATAGAACCAATTCTTAGTTTTATTAATCCAATAGTTTTTTTTTTCTCTATTTTTTTTTCTTTTTTTTAACTTTCTATTTTAGAATTTCAAGTTTTGTGTTTTTCTGGGGGGTTTTACTTTGTTCCTTTTCTAGCATTTTTAAGTTATAAGCCCAATTCGTTGGCCTTTTCTTTCTCTATTTTATTCAAGTAGGCCTCTAGAGATATTAAACTTCCTCTTATTACTGTTTTGGCTGTATCCCACACATTTTGGTATGATTGTCATTTTCTTGGGTGAAGTTATTGATCATGTCTATGATTTGCTGTTTTACCCAATCATTCCTTAGTATAAGATTATTTAGTTTCCAATTATTTTTTCGTCTATCTTGCCCTGGCTTTTTATTAAATGTAATTTTAATTGCATTGTGGTCTGAAAAGGTGCATTTAATATTTCTGCCTTACTGCATTTGATTTTGAGGTTTTTATGTCCTAGTATATGATCAATTTTTGTATAGGTTCCATGAACTGCTGAGAAGAAAGTGTATCCCTTTCTGTCCTCATTTAGCTTTCACCAAAGATCTATCATATCAAACTTTTCTAGTATTCTCTTTACCTCTTTGACTTATTTCTTATTTATTTTGTGGTTTGATATATCTAATTCTGAGAGTGCAAGGTTGAGATCTCCCACAATTATAGTTTTGCTGTCTATTTCTTTTTGCAGCTCTCTTAATTTCTCTTTTATGAATTTAGATGCTGCACTACGTGTTGCATATATGTTTAGTATTGCTACTGCTTCATTATCTATGATACCCTTTAGCAGCATATAATGCCCTTCTTTATCTCTTTTAATTATATCAATTTTTGTTTTTGCTTGATCTGAGATGAGGATGGCTACCCCTGCTTTTTTGGCTTCACCTAAAGCATAGTAGATTCTGCTCTACCCTTTTACTTTTATTTGAATGTATCAGCCTGTTTCATGTGTATTTCCTGTAAATAACATATAGTAGGATTCTGACTTTTAATCCAGTCTGCTAACTGCTTCCCCTTTATGAGGGGATTTACCCCATTCACATTTATCTTTAGAATGACTAATTCTATATTGCTTGCCCTGCTGTTAAACCCTGCTTATGCTTTTCTCTTTTCCTACCCTCTTACCCCCCTACCCAGTATTAAACTTGTGAACACCACTTACTTTTCACAGCGCTCCCTTTTTAGTATTTTTCCACCACTTTAAAGCTCCTCTTCCTATTTTAACCCTTTTCCTCACAATTCCTGTATTCCCTTCCCCTTAGCTTATTCCTTCCCTCTCACTTTTCAATGAAGTGGAAGAAGTTTCACCCAAAATCTACTATATCTGTTGATACACACTATGCACTATGTTCATCCCCCTCCTTTCTTTCTCTCAGATGCAATAGGTTACCTTTGCCTCTTCATGAGATGTAGTACCACCACTTTGCCCTTTTTTATGATATAATTTCCTATACACTTCTAGTTTCTAGGACAAATTATACATGTGCTCTTTATATATTTTATGGCAGAATATTGTTCTCAAGATTTCTTTTTACCTTTTTGGAAATCTCTTGAGTTCTGTATTTGAAGATCAAACATTTTTGTGTAGATCTGGTTTTTTTTTTTTTTTCATCAAGAATAGATGGAATTCATTTATTTTGTTAAATGTCCATCTTCTTCCCTATAAAAAAGATGCTCATTTTTGCTGGGTAAGTCATTATTGGCTACATAATAAGTTCCTTAGGCTTTCAGAATATCATATTCCAGGCCCTTCATTCTTTTAATGTGGACGCTGCTAGATTCTGGATTATGCTTCTTGTGGCTCCTCTATATCTGAATTGCTTTTTTCTAGCAGCTTCCAATATTTTTTCCATTGTCTGATGGTTCTTGAACTTGGCCACTATATTTCTTGGCATTTTGCATTTTAGGGTCCCTTTCACTAGGAGATCGATGAATTTTTTCAATATCTATTTTACCCTTTGTTTCCAAAATATTTGGTCAGTTCTCTTTGATAATTTCCTGGAAAATAGTGTCCAGGCTCTTTTTTTCCTCACACTTCTCAGGGAGTCTGATTATTCTCAAATTGTCTCTGCTGGATCTGTTTTCCATGTCTGTTGTCTTTCCCATAAGGTACTTGGCATTCTTTTCAATTGTTTCATTTTTCTGGTTTTGCTTGACTACTTCTTGATTTCTCCTTGAGTCATTCATTTCTACTTGTTTGAGTCTAATTTTCAATGATGTATTTTCTTCACTCACTTTTTTATATCTTTTTATAATTGTCCAATTGAAGTTTTATCTTCTATTCATTTTTTTTCCCTTTTCATCCATTTTATCTTTAGAGAGCTTTTTCCAGCTCACTAATCCTGCTTACCTTAGAGTTGTTTACCTTTTCTAATTCACAAATTTTATTTTTCAATGATTTGATTTCTTTATCTACTCTGTCTTTAAACACGTGGGATGACTTCTCCAGACACTCTTGCCAAGCTTCCCTTTCCTTTTCCCATTTTTCTTCTAACTCTCTTGTGAGAGTCTTTTTGATTTCCTCTATGAGATTCTTTTGTATTGACAAGCAGGTCATATCCCCCTTAGGGGATTCCTCTGGGGACAGTCTGTTTTTAGTTTCCTCAGTGTTTGAACTCTGCTCTCTCTCCATATAGAAGCTGTCAATGTTTAGAGCCCTTTTAAATTTTTTGTTCATTTTGTCAGAGTGGGAATTGAAGAAAACAAATTGACAAGAGAAGCAATTTGTCTGTTTTTTTGGGGGGGGATGGGGTGGATGGGGCTGGATGGTGTAACCGGGCTTCCTCTACAGACTACGTTAGACAGCAGTGAGGCAGTAACAGGACAGTGATGGCCGCACTGGGTCTGCACTCTGATGCTCTAAGAATGTGCTAAGTCACTCTGGGTGGGGGTGGGGTGGCCGGGTCCTGACAGACACTAGCTTTCTGGGATTTTATTCTTTACCTCTGGTGTTTACACCCTCTCTGCTCCTCCTGGCTTGCTGCCAAAATGGAACATCCACACTCGGGTAAAAATCTTTTCACAGAAATGGAAGAGATAGCATGCCTCCTTCCTCCTGTTTGAGGTATGTGAGCTACCTGCCTCACTCTTGCTGCCTGCCCTCAGTCTGTGCCCAGTCTGTTTGTCCCCTCCCCTGAGCAAACACAGACCTTCTCATGCAAATTTCAAGGATGTCTTAGGTTGTTGATTATTTGTGGGTTTCTTTTCCGGTCAAGCATTAATTCTGAAACTTGTCATGAAGTAAGTCCTGAGAGAAAATGCAGAGCTCAAGCAGTTGTCTGCCTCCACGCCACCATCTTGGCCAGAAGTCCTCTTCTAATTTATTTATAATCTTGTTCTTTATGTCTAGTTCATGAACCCATTTTGACTTTTTCTTGGTATATGATGTTAAGTGTGGGTCAATACCCAGATTCTGCCATACTAATTTCCAATTTTCCTTGCAGTTTTTGTCAAACAGTGAATTCTTATCCCAAAATCTGGGGATTTTGGGTTTTTCAAACACTAGATTATTAAAGTTATTGACTATTTTGTCCTTTGAACCTAAGCTATTCCATGGTCAACTAGTTTATTTCTTAGCCAATACCAAATGGTTTTGATCTTGATCTGATACAGCTAGGTCACCTTCATTTTATTTTAATTTTTTTATTATTATTAGTTCACTTGAAGATCTTGACTTTTGTTTTTCTATATGAACTTTGTTGTTATTTTTTTCTAATCATTAAAATAGTTTTTTTGGGGAGACTGATTGGTATTGTGCTAAATAAACACATTAGTTTAGGTATTATTGTCATCTTTATCATATTTGCTCGCATTTGCTCGCAAGAGCATTTAATATTTTTCCTATTTGTTAGATCTGACTTTATTTGTGTGGAAAGGGTTTTGTAATTTTGCTCATATACTTACTGATTTTCCCTTGGCAGATAGGTTCCTAAATATTTTATACGATCAGTAGTTACTTTAAATTTAATTTCTCTTTGTCACTCTAACAATTGGATTTTGTTAGTGATATATAAGAATGCTGATGACGTATATGGGTTTATTTTATACCCTGCAACTTTGCTAAAGGTATGGATTACTTCTAATAGCTTTTAAGTAGAATCTCTGGGGTTCTCTAAGTATGCCATCATATCATCAGGAAAGAGTAATAATTTGGTTTCCTCATTACCTACTCTAATTCCTTTAATCTCTTTCTCAACTCTTATTGCTGAAGCTAGCATTTCTAATACAATATTGAATAGTAATAGTGATAGTGGGCAACCTTGTTTCATTCCTGATCTTATTGGGAAGGTTCCAGTTTATTCCCATTTCCTATGATGCTTACTGAGGGTTTTAAATAGTTTCTACTCATTATTTTAAGGAAAAGTCCACTTATTGCTATATTCTCAAGTGTTTGTAATAGGAATAGATATTGGATTTTATCAAATGCTTTTTCTGCATCTCTTGAAATGAATATATGGTTTTAGTTAATTTGGTTATTGATATGGTCAATTATAGTAATAATTTCCTAATATTGAACCAACCCTGCATTCCTGGTATAAATCCTACTTGTTCATAGTGTATTATCCTAGGTATGATTTTCCTTAATCTTTTTGCAAATATTTTATTTAAGATTTTAGCATAAATATTCATTAGGGAGATTGGTCTGTAATTTTCCTTTTCTGTCTTGAAAGAACCCAGTTTAGGTATCAGTACCATGTTTGTGTCATAAAAGGAATTTGATAGGACTACTTCATTAATCATTTCAAATAGTTTATATAACATTGGGGTTAATTGTTTTTTAAATGTTTGGTAGAATTCATATGTAAATACATCTGGTACTGGGGACTTTCTTTTTAAGGAGTTGATTAGTAGCTTGTTCTATTTCTTTTTTTCTGAAATGGAATTATTTAAGCAATTTTCTTCCTCCTCTGTTAATCTAGGAAGGCAATATTTTTGGAGGTAGAAATACATTTCACTTAGGTTATCAAATTTATTGGTATAAAGTTGGGCAAAATAAATCCTTATTATTGCTCTAATTTCCTCTTCATTGGTGGAAAGTTCTCCTTTTTAATTTCTAACAATTTGATTTTCCTCTTTCCTTTTTCTAATGAAATTTACCAAACATTTTTTCTATTTTATTGTTTTTTTAAACTAACTCTTAGATTTATTAATTCAATAGTTTGTTTTTTTTTTTTTTACTTTCAATATTATTAATTTCAACTTTTAATTTTAGAATTTCAAGTGTAGTATTTGATTAGGGGTTTTTAATTTGGTCTTTTTCTAGCTTTTTAAGTTGTAAGCCCAAGTCATTAATTTCCTCTTTCTCTATTTTATTCATGTAAGCCTCTAAAGATATAAAAAATTCCCCTTATTTCCACTTTGGCTGCATTCCACACATTTTGGTATGATGTCTCATCACTGTTGTTTTATTGGGTAAAAATATTAATAGTATCTATAATTTGCAGTTTCACCCAATCATTCTTTAAAATGAGATTACTTAGTTTCCAATTAATTTTTGGTCTATTTACCCCTAGCTTTTTGTTGAATGTAGATTTTATTGCATCGTGATCTGAAAAGAAAGCATTTACTATTTCTGGCTTCCTGCATTTAATTTTGAGGTTTGTATGCCCTAATATATGGTCAATTTTTGTATAGGTTACATGAAGTGCTGGGAAGAAAGTACACTTCTTTCTGTCTCCATTCAGTTTTCTCCAAAGATCTATCATAGCTAATTTTCCAATACTCTATTTACCTCTTTAATTTCTTTTTTATTTGTTTTGTGGTTTAATTTATCTAATTCTGAGAGTGCAAGGCTGAGATCTCCCACTATTAAAGTTTTGCTGTCTATTTCTTCTTGCAACTCTCTTAACTTCTCCCTTAGGAATTTAAATGCTATACCACTTGGTGCATAGATGTTTAGTATTGATATTGCTTCATTGTCTATGCTACCCTTTTGCAAGATATAGTTTCCTTCCTTATCTCTTTTAATTAGATCAAATTTTGTTTTTGCTTGATCTGAGATGAGGATGGCTACTCCTGCTTTTTTGGTTTTGCCTGAAGCATAATAAATTCTGCTTCAGCCTTTTACCTTTACTTTGTATGTATCTCCCTGCTTTAAATGTGTTTCCTGTAAACAACATATTGTAGGGTTCTGGCTTTTGATCCAATCTGCTATCTGCCTCCACTTTAAGGGATAGTTCATCCCATTCACATTTATGGTTAAAATTACTAATTCTGTATTTCTTGCCATCTTCTCATCCACAGATAATATTTTTCTTTTTCTTATGCCCCCTTCCCTCTTTTTCAGTATCAAACTTTGGGCACCACTTATGTCATACAGCTCTCCCTCTTTAGAATCCCTTCTATCTCCTTTTAAACCCTTACTCTTTCTTGTACCTTTCCCTTATTACTCTTTTCTTTTCCCTTTTCCTCTCCTGCTTTTTAATAAGGTGAGAGAAGTTTCTCTGTAAACCAAATATGTCAATTATTTTCTCTTTGAGGCAAATCTGATGAGAGTAATATTTAAACAATGTTCCTTCCCCTCTCTAAATTCTCCCAGATAACATAGGTTTTCTTTGCCCCTTTGAGGGATGTAGTTTCTCTATTTTTATCTGCCCTTTTCACTTTTTCTGATACTATCCCCTTTCAATTTCTACTTCCCTCTTTTATTTTATTTAAGAAAAATCAAATTATACAGTACTCTTTATGTATATCCATAACAAAAATACAATTCTCAAGACTTCTTTTTACCTGTTTCTGCTTCTCTTGAGTCCCATAATTTTAGATCAATTTTTTGTTTAGTTCTGTTTTTTTCCTTAGAAACAAATGTTATTCATCTGTTTTGTTAAATGTCCATCTTGTTCCCTGGAAGAAAATGCTCAGCTTGTTTGGGCAGCTTATTCTTGGATTTATTCCAAGTTCTTTGGCCTTTTAGAATATCAGATTCCAGGCCCTTCAATCTTTTAATATGGAAGTAGCTAGATCTTGAGTGATCTTTAGTGTGGCTTCTCAGTATTTGAATTGTTTTTTTTTTTTTTTTTTTTTCCTGGCTGTTTGAAATATATATATATATATATATATATATATATATATATATATATATATATATATATATATATATATATAAATATATATATACATATATAATTTTTTTCTTTTTTAGGGTCTTAATCAGAAGGTGTTAGATTAATTATTTCAATGCCTATTTTCCCTTCTGTTTCTATTATCTCTGGACAGTTCTCTTTGATGATTTCCTGTAAAATAGTGTCTGGGCTCTTTTTTTCATTATAATTTTCAGGAAGTCCAATAATCCTAAGCTTATCTCTCCTAGATCTATTTTCCAGGTCTGTTTTTCCAAGTAGACATTTTTTTCCTAATTTTTCTTTTTTTTTTTTTTTTTTTTTTTGGTTTTGATTGACTGATTCTTGGTATCTCCATGAATCATTCATTTCTATTTGTTCAGTTCTGATTTTAATGAGTTATTTTCTTCATCATTATTATTATTATTATTATTATTTTTGCTTTTTGCTTCTTTTTTTGTATATGACCAATTGCATTTTTAAATGAGTTGTTTTGCTCTATGGATTTTTTTTTCCATTTCACTATTTTTTTTTTTCTTTTTTACTGAGTTATTTTCTTTTTCCAATTCACAAATCCTACTTTATTGGGAGTTCTTTATCTTTTCCAATTCACATTTCAGGAAATTGTTTTCTTTTTCCATTTTATAAAATTTTTCTTAAGTTACTTTTAAGCCTTTTCTTCACTCTCTTGCATAGCTTTTCTTTTCTTTCTCCATTTTTCTTCTACCTCTTTTAAAATATGCTGTAATTTTTTTCTAGGATTTCCTTGTGTGATGGGGATCAGGGTACATCTTCCTTTGGGGTTTTGTCTGGACACTGTCTCCTGGGGTTGATAACCTGCTCTCTTTCTGTATAGAAGCTGCTGTTAGTTAACATTTGCTTGGGCTTCTTATTGTTTTTAAAGCTCTTAGTGTCTACTTCAGGGCAAGGGGGCTACCAGCTTCCTCTGCACAGCAAGGATACTTTGAGGGACAGTTAGCCAGCAAACAGCTGTTAAGAGCAGCTGAGCTATGGAAGTGCTTTGGGAAGATCCCCAAACCGGAAATGTCTCTGCCCTGAGTAGCATGGCTGGGCTGTGGAAGTGCCCTGCTAAAAGTCCATGCTATATGGATTACCGACTGCCCTAGGGCTAGAGGCTCAGCAGCTAAAGTGTCACTGCCCCAGGCCATGGGGTTTAGCAGTTGCCCTGGAAAGAGCCAAATACCAGATTGGAATTTTCTCTATCCTAGGGAGCACATTCACATTAGGGAAGTTATATTGCCCCAGGCTGAGTCCTCCTACCTCCCTGCAGATTAGAGGTTGCCTGGGCTGAGCCCCCATGCCATGCAGATTTGTGACTTTGCTAGGAAAAAGTCTCACACTGCAGATGTGACTGCAAAGCTGTGCTGTGGTCTTTGCTCAGTCACTCACTTCCAGTTCTGGGTGGGTATAGCCAAATCCTGTTAGATTCTGGCATTTTTTGGAGTACACTCTACCTTTGGCTTTAATTTCTCTTCTGGTCTACTGCTTTGCAACCAAAGCAGAGCAGCCAAACTGTGGTAGAATCCTCCCTGTAAATGTCCAGCCATAAAGACTGCCCCCACCCCTATCTATTCAGTATGCTAGCCTCTAGTTCTGTCTCTTTGTGCTGGCCTGTTCTCACTGCTCAGGACAAACCATTTCTGGAGATCTTCCAGATTATCTTTGGCTAGTAAATTATTTTACTTCCAATCATCTTTTTGAATTTTACCAGTCAAGCACTATTTTGAAGCTGTATTTATTAATTAATAGTGAGGGTATGGGAGGAGCTTAGAATGTTGCATGTGTCTTCTCTGCCATCTTGGCTCCAAGCCCCACTTAATCCTTTATTGTTGTATATTCAAACTCTTTGCTATGCCCATGTCATATCATTTAATTGGATTATAAAATACTTAAGAAGAGGGACTATAATTTGTTAACCTAGAAATTTACCCAGCCTATGTTAAAAGGGCATTGTAGAGGCTGCTAGGTAGTACAGTGGATAGAGCACTGGCTCTGGAATAAGGAGGACCTGAGTTAAAATCTGGCCTCAGATATACTTACTGTGTGAGCCTTGCAAGTCTCTTAACCCTGGTTGCTTCAAGGGGAAAAAAAGGACATTGATCCCAATGGTTACAAATTTTCTATTGGCTTGAATTTAATACAGCTATCCCTTTGAAGTTAGAGATTAAAGGAGTGGTACCACTGAGATCAGAAAAATCCAAATAAAATTCCTTTCCCTCCCTTTTGCTACCAGAGAAGAAGTGTATTATATATCTTTTCTCTTTTAAATGACGTTTATGTTACCTTGTTGTAAGTGTTTGGCTATGGGTTCTGTGTCATCTGCTGTCTTTTGCATGTTATCTTTGGCTTCTCCAAAACTCAAAAAAATTCCCATTTAATTTCTTATGCCAACCTGAAATATATTTGAAACCATGTTTAGAAAGTTGTTATGTGGAAGGGATAAATAAATATGTTTATTGGATCTTAGTTGGGATTGTGTCAATTTGCATGTTCTTATGAATATGTACCAATAGAAAGTTCTTCTGCCCATAAATATCTCCTCTTCCATAATTCTATGTTCCTGGAAATTTCCACCTTTGAATTACTATATATATTCAAGGCTTTCTAGAGACTTCTGAATATTTACTTCAATTCCATTCAATCAAAAATAATTACTGTTTTTTTTTAATTTCTAAATCATTATTTACTGGGGATAATTGAAAAGAACAGCCTCTATCTCTAGGAATAATTTAGAGTGTGGGAAGTTAAGGACATGACCATATACAACTATGCTAGAAAAATAATGCAATAAGTACAAAGGAGATGTTGAGGTAAAGTGCTATAAGATTTGGAAGAGTATCATGTTCACCATGGAAATTGAAAAGAGGTCAGGAAAGAGATTTCATGGAAGGAGTAGCACCTGAGTTAGATTTGAAAAAAGAAGGAAATCATTAGATAAGAGATGGAGAAAATTAGAATCTATTGAAGGGTTAGTAGAGGGACAAGATAAGGTAAAGGAAAATAAACATAGATTACTGGGAAGAGACTTGCTCTTCCAGTCCCATAGAGACTAGGAAGAATAGACTCATTGGAAAAATTTTATACAGGTGCTTAAATACTTCTATATGTAGGTATATACTTTATGTGGAAGTCAGTAAGGAGACTAATGAAGATTTTGGACAAATACGGTTTTAAGCAATGTTTAAAACATTCTATTACCTGGGAAAAGTAAGAGCTTAATTGGTACATTAGCAGAGATGTTCATATTATAATAGCTCTTGTTATCTAGCATAGAGTAGAAACTTGAAAGAATGAGACACAGTGATTATTTCAGTGAAGGAAGGGAGAGTGGGTACGAGATACAGAAATTGGAGTAAGAGAAAGTATGAGGCAGCTAAAATATAATCCAGGAAACATATGATATGATGAAAATTTCACAGGCATACATAGATATAGATATAGATATAGATATAGATATAGATATAGATATAGATATAGATATAGATATAGATATAGATATAGATATAGATATAGATATAGATTTAGATATAGATATAGATATAGATATAGATATAGATATAGATATAGATATAGATATAGATATAGATATAGATATAGATATAGATATAGATATAGATATAGATATAGATATAGATATATTGGGGAGCTGGAGGTACAAGTATATAAAGCCCTGGGTCTAGACTAAAAAAGACTCATTTTTTCTGACTTAAAGTCTGCTTTTGATACTATATGTATAATCCTAGGTGAGTCATTTAACTCAATTTGCCTCAGTTTCTTCATTTGCAAAATGATCTAGAGAAGGAAATAGCAAAATGCTCTAGTATCTTTTGCCAAGAAAACCTTATATAGATCAGAAAGAATCAGACACAACAGAAATAACAGAGAAACAACATCCTAATACCACTAATAAATAATATTTAAACAGAAGTTTAAGATTTGAAAAGGAATTTACATATATTAACCGACTGATGCTATTATTATTCCCATTTTACAGATGAGGAAATTGCAAGTGAAAGACCATAGTGGCTTACACAGGGTCACAGAGGCACTAAGTATCTGAGGCAGGATTTGTACTTGTATTCAATTATAATTAAATACACATTTATGAATCTCCTACTATTTGTCAGACACTATACTATATGTAACAGATGCATAAAGAGGCAAACTCCCAAACTTTATACACTGTGCCACTCAAGTTGAAAGAGACATTAAGGACAATCTATTAACCCTTTTATAGCTAGAAAATTAAAGTATAGCTAAGTTTAGTGATTTGCTCAGTCATAAGTATAGTAATTGGCAGGGATGGATGCACACTCAAGTACTCTGACTCCACATTGAACTATTTTTTGCTGCTAACTATCTTATCTCCCATTCCTGGGCTAGGAATCAAAGAGAACTTGCTTATAAATAGTTTGTGTCATTAGCTTGTTGCTATTGACTTTTAGTCAGTAGCTTTCTTTCTCTTTGTTAATTTTCCTTCTAAATCTATGTTCTGAAGTCTCTCTCTGGGATCTGAAATTCTGTGATTACTACAATGAAGGCAGTACTCAATGGAAGGATGGGGATGCTGAAAACTAGCCTTGCCTACCTTATCATTTTGCTTCTGGCTGGAACATGTAACACAGATGTGCTGATAACTGGAAACAATTAAGTGTCTCTTCAGAAAAAAAGGCCACTAGAAAAAAGCTTTGAGATGACCTGCTTTGTACTTGCTCTTGCTACAGCCACAAGATTAAAGCCTGTCACTTTAGTAATGCCCCCTAATCCTCCCTGCCATTTCTCTAAGAACTAATGTCTCCAGCTTTATCAGGCTCATGACAATGGAGCTATCTCTATTCCTGGGCTTGAGCACATGTTACTGAAAAATGATTTCCTTCTGTTTTGGATTTTTTAAGGAGTGGAAAACAAGCTCGAAATGAAAAAGCCACTTTAATTTAAGACAAAAAAAAAATAAGACGCAGCATGCTATAACATAGGATTTCAAACTGGAAAGGATGTGGACATCATGGGATCATGGATTTACAGTTCCAGGGGAATTAAACTTCTGATTAAACTCTTTCATCTATAAATGAAGAAACTAAGGCTCACCAAAGTTAAATAATTTGTTCATGGTGATACTGAGTTAAGCTTCAAATTCAGATTTTATGATTCTAATACATATCCTTTTACATCATCCTACTCTAACTCATTAAGTAAGTGACCTGTATTTGCAGAATAGGAAACAAATTCAAATCCAACATTTATGAATGCACCAGGAATTATGCTAGACACTGGCAGTGTCTATTACTATACTCTATAAGTCTACTACTATACTGGAGGAATATAAGCATAAATGAATAGTCTTTGCTTTAAGGAAGTTATAAACTGGATGTAGATAAGTATATTTGAAAATATAAAAAGGAAAAATAAAATCATTCTGTAATATGTGGTGAGGGGAGGAACAATAATAAACAAAAAGTGATATGATTTTAAAAGGGTGCATGGAGTAATTGGTTCTAGAGTTCAGCCATGAATAGAGATAACACTTCCAAAAAGAAAAGTTGAAAAGGGAAGGCAATTCTAGAATAGCAAATCGGTTTACTTGGATGGAACATATAGTGTTATAAAGGAAATTAGAGAGAAATAAATCTAGAAAAAATGGTTGGAGTCAGATTATGTCAGGTCTTTGTCTAAGGTCACAGAAATAATAAGTAGGATGATAGCTTTAGAGCTGGATGAAAATTTACAGGTCAGCTAGGCAAGTATGTCATTTTATGGGTAAGAAAACTGAATTCTAGAGAAGTTAAGTTACAATCACAGAAGTAAATCTGAAAAGATGGATTTGAACCCAGGTTCCCCTAACTATGGATCTAGTGTCTTTATGCTCTGTTCCAAAATGAATAAAATCTAGATCTTATGTCTCCAAATTCAATGATTTTTCTATTATAACACAGTGCTCTTTCACTAATATTATTCTCACAAAAATATCCTTTCTTTATAATTCATGTAGTGAATGACAAACAGCATAATCCCATTCCCTTACAAACTTCAAATTTATACTACTCCAAATAATACTTAGCTCCTCAGACTCAAAAAGATCAACTACAGGGAGAAAATGAGGATGCAGTTATTCCATTTGGAGAAAAATGTGAGTTTTGGAGACTCCCAATAAAAGACCAGCAACGACCATCTGCCTCTGAAGCAAACACATGTGGTATCTTTTTCTTTCAATAAATCTTGAGGGCTGGGGGCTTATCCATAAATGGAGTCTCTACAATGCTGCCAAGCCATGTTTAATACTATTCTTTGGTGCTTTTTAAGTGGACTTCCCATAGAGTTTACTGACCTATTCAACTTTTTCTCTCTATCTCCTCAAATACATAGAGCAGCCTGTGCAAATTGCCTAGATACCCACTGGATAGAGGTATCTCAGTGCCACTGCTGCTCACCCATTTCTATTTATTATTAATATTTTATAACCACCTTTATCAAACACAAAACAATGAAGACCTTGAGAGCCTGCCCAAAGAGAATGGCAATAAAGAACTGGATATGAGAAATATTTTGAAGGCAAATTGTTAGAAGTTGGTGAGTAAATAAATGATCATGGTAAATGAAAACATGAGATAGGTCCAAGAATACTTTCAATGTCTACTTATTGCTAATGTTACCAAATAAGATTGAATTAATGTCTGAGTAATAAAAACTATAAATTAAATCAGTATTTCAGGAACACAGTCACCTAAGTACAGTTTAAGACCAGAAATAAGTAAGACATCTGAGAAGCAGAGCTATCACCAAGCTTATAGGCTTTTCTCTAAAGCAGGTGATTGAATCCATACTCTGATTTTCAAAATAAGAACTACTTGGAAGTAAGAAGTAATAGTAATGTACAAAGGAATTACTGAAAACAAATATGATCATATTAAGCAACAGAATGTATAATATCAGAAAAAAAGAATTATAATAAAACTCAAGCTTAAAACAAACACATTTTATTATAATTATTATTTTTTATAATAATAAGTATTATTATTACTATTGCTTTGGTTGAAAACATATATTTCTTTAGGATGAAAAATGTTTCCTCAGAAGCAAAGTGGCCAATTTCCTCTAATTATTTTATATTGGAGCAAATGTGATTTGTTCAGCAAATTCTCAATGTAATTTCCTCTGCCAATGAAGATTTTTGCAACTTAAGTTCTTAAAGAGTGTGATTTGAGATACTGAAATCCTAAGTGTTTTGCATGAAATCATATAGCCATTAAGTACCAGGGAGTAGAGTTAAAGCCAGGTATTCCTGAAATGAAATTAGCTCTTCAGGTGTAAAGTAACTGCTGCAACATTTTTTCGAAGACTCAGGGTAATCATTAAGACAATTAATTTTACTTTATATTGTAATACAGTAAGAGCATTGGTGGTATATTAGGAAAAGATATTAAATTTTAAGTCATAAGAAAACTGAATTTTTAAAATTTTTTGAGAAGAATCAGGAAAATAATTTATTCCATAACAATATTATAAAAATAAGCAACTTAACTTAGGAACTTTGATCAATGCAAGAATCAATCATATTTCCTTTTTTTATATGTAAGATTAATTTTTTATAACATTATCCCTTGTAATCATTTTTCCAAATTATCCCCTCACTCTTTCTACTCCCTCCCCT
The DNA here is from genome assembly GCF_048593235.1 of Sminthopsis crassicaudata. Classification (NCBI taxonomy): domain Eukaryota; kingdom Metazoa; phylum Chordata; class Mammalia; order Dasyuromorphia; family Dasyuridae; genus Sminthopsis; species Sminthopsis crassicaudata. Next base: position 197,889,950 of record NC_133618.1, on the reverse strand, counting down.
AGATGACAGGCAATCCCATACATTTTACACGTGTTACATTATAACCTAGATAAAATATATATATATATATATGTGTGTGTGTGTGTGTGTGTGTGTGTGTGTGTGTGTGTGTGTAAATCCAATTTTCTTGTTGCACATTAAGTATTAGATTCCGAAGGTATAAGTAACCTGGGTAGATAGACAGTAGTGTTAACAATTTACATTCACTTCCCAGTGTTCCTTCTCTGGGTGTAGTTGTTTCTGTCCATCATTGATCAATTGGAAGTGAGTTGGATCTTCATTATGTTGAAGATATTCACTTCCATCAGAATACATCTTCATAAAGCATTGAAGTGTACAACGATCTTCTGGTTCTATTCATTTCACTCAGCATCAGTTGATGTAAGTCTTTCCAAACCTCTCTGAATTCGGCCTGCTGGTCATTTTTGCAGAGCAGTAATATACCATAACCTTCATATACCATAATTTACCCAACCATTCTCCAATTGATGGACATCCATTCATTTTCCAGTTTCTAGCCACCATGAAAAGGGCTACCACAAACATTTTGGCACATACAGGTCCCTTTCCCTTCTTTAGTATTTCCTTGGGATATAAGCCCAGTAGTAGCAATGCTGGGTCAAAGGATATGCACATTTTGATAACTTTTTGGGCACAATTCCAGATTGCTCTCCAGAATGGTTGGATTCTTTCACAACTCCACCAACAATGCATCAGTGTCCCAGTTTTCCCACAGCCCCTCCAACATTCATCATTATTTGTTCCTGTCATCTTAGCCAATCTGACAGGTGTGTAGTGGTTATCTCAGAGTTGTCTTAATTTTCATTTCTCTGATCAGTAGTGATTTGAAACACTCTTTCATATGAGTAGATATAGTTGAAATTTCATCATCTGAGAATTGTCTGTTCATATCCTTTGACCATTTATCAATTGGAGAATGGTTTGATTTCTTATAAATTAGAGTCCGTTGTCTATATATTTTGGAAATGAGACCTTTATCAGAAACTTTAACTGTAAAACTATTTTCCCAATTTGTTACTTCCCTTCTAATCTTGTTTGCATTAGTATTGTTTGTACAGAAACTTTTTAGTTTGATGTAATCAAAATCTTCTATTTTGTGATCAATAATGATCTCTAGTTCTCCTCTGGTCATAAATTCCTTCCTCCTCCACAAGTCTGAGAGGTAGACTATTCTCTGTTCCTCTAATTTATTTATGATCTCATTCTTTATGCCTAAATCATGGACCCATTTTGATCTTATCTTGGTATATGGTGTTGTGTGGATCCATATCTAATTTCTGCCATACTAATTTCCAGTTTTCCCAAAAGTTTTTTTCAAATAATGAATTATTATCCCTAATGTTGGTATCTTTGGGTTTGTCAAAGACTAGATTGCTATAGATGTACCCTTTTTTATCCTTCGTATCTAATCTGTTCAACTGACCGACCAGTCTATTTCTTAGCCAATACCAAATGGTGTTGGTGATTGCTGCTATATAATATAGCTTTAGATCAGGTACACCTAGACCACCTTCATCTGAGTTTTTTATTCCATTAGTTCCATTGCAATTCTCAATCTTTTATTCTTACATATGAATTTTGTTGTTATTTTTCCTAGGTCATTAAAATAGTTTCTTGGGAGTCTGATTGGTATAGCAATAAATAAATAGATTAGTTTAGGGAGTATTGTCATCTTTATTATATTCGCTTGGCCTATCCAAGAGCACTGAATGTCTTTCCAATAATTTAAATCTGACTTTATGTTTGTGGCAAGTATTTCATAATTTCGCTCATATAATTCCTGACTTTTCTTTTGTAGATGGATTTGCAAATATTTTATACTCTGAACAGTTGTTTGGAATGGAATTTCTCTTTATATCTCTTGCTGTTGCATTTTGTTGGTGATATATAAAAATGCTGAGGATTTATGTGGATTTATTTTGTATCCTGCCACTTTGCTAAAATTCCGAATTATTTCTAATAGCTTTTTAGCAGAGTCTTTGGGGTTCTCCAAGTATACCATCAAGTCATCTGCAAAGACTGATAGTTTGATTTCCTCATTTCCTACTCTAATTCCTTGAATCATTTTCTTGGCTCTTAACGCCGAGACTAGTGTTTCTAGTACTATATTGAATAGTCATGGTAATATTGGGCAACTTTGTTTCACTCCTGACCTTACTGAGAAAGGTTCCAGTTCATTTCTATTGCATATTATGCTTATTGATGTTTGTAAATATATGCTCCTGATTGTTCTAAGGAATAGTCCATTTATTCCTATAGCCTCAAGCGTTTTTAGTAGGAATGAATGTTGGATTTTATCAAATGATTTTTCTGCATCTATTGAGATGATCATATGGTTTTTATTAATTTGATTATTAATATAGTCAATTATACTAATATTTTTCCTAATATTAAACCAACCCTGCATTCATGGTATAAATCCTTCTTGATCATAGTGTATTATCCTGGGGATGATTTTCTGAAGTCTTTTTGCTAATATCTTATTTAAGATTTTAGCATCAATATTCATTAAGGAAATTGGTCTATAGTTTTCTTTCTCGGTTTTCGATCTGCCTGGTTTAGGTATCAGTACCATGTCTGTGTCATTGAAGGAGTTTAGTAGGACTCTTTCATCCTTTATTTTTTCATATACTTTTATAACATTGGAGTTAATTGTTCTTTAAATGTTTGGTAGAATTCACATGTAAATCCATCTGGTCCTGGGGATTTTTTCCTGGGATTTTGATTAATGGATTGTTCTATTTCTTTTTCTGAAATGGGACTATTTAAGCAATTTATCTGCTCCTCTGTTAATCTAGGAAGCCTATATTTTTGGAGGAAGTCATCCATTTCACTTAAGTTATCACATTTATTGGCATAAAGTTGGGCAAAGTAACTCCTTATTATTTCTCTAATTTTCTCTTCATTGGTGGAAAGATCCCCCTTTTCATTTGTAAGACTAACAATTTGATTTTCCTCTTTCTTTTTTCTGATCAGATTTACCAAAGGTTTATCTATTTTATTGGCTTTCTCATAAAACCAACTCTTAGTTTTATTTATTAATTCAATTGTTTTTTTTTTTTTTTTACTTTCAATATTATTTATTTCTCCTTTTAATTTATGTATTGCAAGTTTGATTTTTGGTTGGTGGTTTTTAATTTGGTCTTTTTCTAGCTTTTTAAGTTACAGGCCCAATTCATTAATCTTCTGTTGCACTATTTTGTTCAAATAAGTCTCTAAAGATATAAAATTTCCCCTTATTACTGCTTTAGCTGCATCTCACAGATTTTGGTATGATGGCCCATCACTGTCATTATCTTGGGTGAAATTATTAATTGTTTCTATAATTTGCTGTTTCACCCAGTCCTTCTTTAAGATGAGATTATTCAGTTTCCAATTACTTTTTGGTCTATTTACCCTTAACTTCTTATTGAATGTAGCATTTATTGCATTGTAATCTGAGAAGAAGGCATTTATTATTTCTGTCTTCCTGCATTTAATTTTGAGATCTTTATGTCCTAATATATGGCCAATTTTTGTATAGGATCCATGAACTGCTGAGAAAAAAGTATATTCCTTTCTATCGCCATTCAGTTTTCTCCAAAGGTCTATCATACCTAGTTTTTCTTATGTTCTATTTACTTTTTTTTTCTTTCTTATTTGTTTTGTGGTTTGATTTGTGCAAAGTTGAGGTCTCCCACTATTATAGTTTTACTGTCTATTTCCTCTTGCAACTCTATTAACTTTTCCTTTAGAAACTTAGATACTATACAACTTGGTGCATATAAGTTTAGTATTGATATGGCTTCATTGTTTATGCTACCTTTTAGCAGGATATAGTTTCCTTCCTTATCTCTTTTAATTAGATCAACTTCTATTTTGGCTTGATCTGAGTTAAGGATGGCTACCCCTGCTTTTTTGGCTTTCTCTGAAGCATAATAGATTCTGCTCCAACTTTTTTACCTTTACTCTGTATGTATCTCCCTGCTTTAAGTGTGTTTCCTTTAAACAACATATTGTAGTGTCCTGACTTTTGATACAGTCTGCTATCCGTCTCCGTTTGATGAGAGAGTTCATCCCATTCATATTTATAGTTAAAATTACTAATTCTGTATTTCCTGCCATCATATTATCCCCAGATTATCCTGAACCCCTTCCCCAATATTTAATTTATAGACCCCACTTGTGATGCGCAGCCCTCCCTTTTTAGTATCCCTCCACCCTCCTTCCAAATCCCTTCCCTTTTCTTGTACCTTTCCCTTATTCCCCTTTTCCTTTTTCCTTTTCATCTCCCCCCTTTTAATGAGATGAGAGAGAATTCTCTGAAAAAACAAATATGTCAATATTATGTCAATATATTATATATATAATATATATATATATATATATAATTTTATAATATATATATTATATATATATAAACAACATATATAATATGTCAGTTATTTACTCTTTGAGCCTATTCTGATGAGAGTAAGATTTACACAATGTTTCTCCCCCTCTCTAAATTCCCTCAGATGTGGTATATTTTCTATGCCTCATTCTGGGATGTAGTTTTCCTCTTTTTATCACTCCTTCCCCTTTTTTCTGATACTACCCCCTTCCCTTTACTACTCCCCCCTTTTTTATATCAGTAAAATCAAATTATCCATGCGGACTTTCTATATATCCACAACAGAGACACAGTTTTTAAGGGTTCTGTGTACTTTTTTCTGTTTCTCTTCAGTCTTGTGGATGTAGATCACATTTTTTGTTTAAGTCTGGTTTTTTTCTTAGAAACAAATGTAATTCTTCTGTTTCATTAAAAGACCATCTTCTTCCATGGAAGAAAATGCTAAACTTAGCTGGATACTTTATTCTTGGTTGCAATCCTTGATCTTTTGCCTTTCAGAATAGCAGGTTTAGCTCTTTGATCTTTTAATGTAGAGGCAGCCAGATCTTGAGTGACCTTTATTGTGGCCCCTTGATATTTGAATTGCTTTTTTCTAGCTGCTTGCAATATTTTTTCCTTTGTTTGGTAGTTCTGCAGCTTAGCTGCAATATTCCCGTGGAGTTCTTTTTTAGGGTCTTTTTCCGAAGGTGTTCCATGCATTCTTTCAATGCCTATTTTCCCTTTTGTTTTTATTATCTCTGGACAGTTCTCTTTGATGATTTCCTGTAAAATAGAATCTAGGCTCTTCTTTTGGTCATAGTTTTTGGGAAGTCCAATGATCCTCAGATTATCTCTCCTAGATCTATTTTCCAGGTCTATAGATTTTCCCAGTATGTATTTGATGTTATTCTCCAGCTTTTCATTTTTTTTTTTATTTGACTGATTCATGGGTTCTCAATGAATCATTCATTTCTATTTGTTCCGTCCTGATTTTTAATGAGTTATTTTCTTCCTTTCCATTTTTTAGGTCTTTTTGTATAAGCCCAATTGAGTTTTTAAATGAATTATTTTGCTCTATTGAATTTTTTTTCCATTTCCCTCATTTTGTTTTAGAGAGTTATTTTCTTTTTCCAATTCAGAAATCTTGCTTTCTTGAGAATTTTTTATCTTTTCCAATCTAGAAATCTTTCTTTCCTGTGATTTTTTAACCTTTTCTAATTCACAAATTTTGTTTCCCTGCATCTCCTGTGAATTCTTTATTTTTTCCACCACAAATTTCAGAACGTTGTTATTCTCTATCATAGCTTATCTTTCCTTTCCCCATTTTTCTTCAAACTCTCTTAACTTTTTAATAGCTTCTTCTAGGAGAGAGTTATATAATGGGGGGCAGGTATCGTTCTCCTTTAGAGTGTTATCTGCTGACTCTCTGCTGTTAACTTCCTTGGGGTTCGATACCCGCTCTTTCTCTGTGTAGAAGGAATCAATAGTTCTCTTCAGCTTTTTACTTATGATTAAAAATCTTTTGGTGTCTGCCCTTGGGGTAAGAAGTTTATGTATTTATTTCTTTACCAGCTTCCTCCCAGACCAGATGGATGCAACAGCTCCTGTGTCTATGCTAAGAGAAAGCTCTGGGAGAGAGTTCCCCTCCCCCTCCCTGGAAGTGCCTCAGAGGTGATTAGTACAACTGTGCTGTGATGGTTGCCCAGTGAAGGACCCAGCTATGTGTCCTAGTGACTTCCCTGAGGTTTAAGACTGAACAGTAAAGGCGACACAAAGCCCAGCCAATGCTTCCTGTGGGGCGTGGATATCAGCAGCTGACTTGAAAAGCCCCTGCTTTCAAACTGGAAGTGTCTTCCCGGAAACCATGGTCCCTATTTCAAAGGTTCCGCTTCTCTGGGACTTTTGTGGCTGAGTTATACACCTATGGCCAAGCCCTGCACTATGTGGATTAGATATTGCCTCATGGTGTGTCCCCTTGTTCAAGCTCTTAACTACCCCAAGGTGATGCCCAGACAGCAGAAAGTGGCTGCACAGCCATGCTGAGATCTGTTAGGTCACTTCCGGATTGGGGTGATTCGAGTATCTGGCTTTATATTTTAAAGTGGCTTGATTTCTCTTCTGAGCTGCTGTTTTATAAGCAGAGAAGAGCTAACAGCCTTTGCCAGATTCCTCTATCTCAGTGGCTTCTGTGATCCCAGAGTTCTCCCCAGCCCAATAGGCGTAGTGTGCTAGCACCTAACCATCTGTGCTGGCCTTTTTTTCTTCCTCCCATTGGAACCAACCTTTTCTGTTGAAATTCCAGATTCTCTTCACGTTTCTATCAGTCCAGCATTATTTTTGAGGCTGATTTAACTAATTAATAATGAGGGAAGAAGGGAACTTACAGATTCACGTGTATCTTCTCCACCATCTTGTCTCTTCCCCAGAAAACTGAATTTAAATACCACCTCTTATATGAATTAGTTCTGTGATCTTAGAAAAGTGTCTTGATCTCTGAACCTCAAATTCCATATGTGTAAAAAATGTATAATCACAATTATACTACTTAAGTCATAGCATTTTAATGAAGCTAATAAATGAGATTATGCATGTAAAACACTTTCTAAAACTTAAACTATAATATAAATGTTATTTCTGACCTGGGTCTGGGATTCAATCATTATAGTAATTCATTAAATAGAAACTCCCTTCATTGAATATTTTCTAATTTTTTTCTCCTTACAGTAACTCCAGGAGATAGTTATTATTATCATCCTTTTGTCATTTGAGGAAACTGAGGCAGACAGAGGTTGAATGTCTTGCCCAGAGCTACACAACTAGTAAGGCAGAATTTGAATTCAGGTATTCCTGACCTCATGTCCACGAATGTCCAAGAAATCACTTAACTTAACTAATTTAATAGTCCCAGCAATCTTGGGAAATAGGTTCTTTTTAACCTCACTTCCCAATTGAAGAAACTGAGAAAGGCTTAGGATGAGTAACTTATTTAGAGTCACATGGCCTAGTAAAAGAAAATTTGAACTTATTTCTTCCTGACTATGTCTAATACTTACATATACAGTGTCACCTACTTTTCTCTCTCAGCAGAATTAAACAATCCCATGCATCGCCACTCTTTATTAATTAAGCTTTAACGGATCATTATTCTGAAGTTGCATAATGGTATAAAAGCAATACTAGATCTTCAACAACTATGCCAATAAAACATAAGCCTTGTCAGGCCTTTAGAAATATGGAAATCTGTAAAAATGGGCTTGAAGGACTATAAGTCTGCTGTGTGAGGACCAGCTTGGTTATACTTGAAGAAGCTCATTACTAAGTAGTCTACTATTTTTTTTAATCACTCCTTTCTATTTACTATTTATTTATTTATTTATTTATTTTTATGTGGAGGCAATAGGCATTGTTATATGCTCAGGGTAACACAGATAGGAAGTATTAAGTGTCTGAGATCAAATTTGAACTCAGGTCTTCCTAATTTCAGGGCTGGTGCTCTATCCACTGCCTCACCTAGCTGCTCCTAACTGATCAATTATTTACTCTTCACACACTCACACATGCACACACACACACACACACACACACACATACACACACACACACACACACACACACACACACACTTTTGAAGACCATATATTTTGGTAAAAGATTGTCATCTGTGTCAATAGGGACTACTCTCTCCAAAGATAAAAATTTCAAACATTTGCTATTTCTAAGAAAGACTAAGCTGCATTTATCTGGAAAATTTGACTCTGTAGAATAGCTAATTCCCTAGTGATGTGAAATAAATTAGGCTTCACTGTATGATGAAGCAAAATATAATTAAGAGATAAAAAAGGAAATAAAATAAGTTGTTGAATCCAATGAATATTTTGATACAAAAACTTTCTCACACATGGACATTTCCATATCCCACACTTACAATTCCTGTACCAGTGCAAAGATTTTACATTAATTGATTTTACTCAGCTATGTTAGGAATTCATTTTGTATATAACAGTTTATATAAATCCCTGGTTTTGTTGAATTTCACTTACTGAAATAGAAAATCATGTCAAAATAGGGAAATAACTATAACAGAAATGAAAATATTACACAGGAAAAGTTTCTGCTCATGTAGGTGCTCTCTTGAAACATATTTCCTTTAATAATGAAATTAAACCAATTATGGAAGATAGATATTCTCTTTTTATCAATGATACAACCTTCGTTTGGATTTCTATCAAAGGGAGACTGTTTTTACCACCTGAAATATTATTAGTAGCAGTATCCTCTATCACTTTTAATTTAAATTTAGAGGGATAGAGCCAAGATGTCAGAGAAGCACACATGGCTTTCAAAGCTCCTCTCATGCCCTCATGACCAATTATTAAATTCAGCCTCAAAAATACCAGCCAAAGATAATCTGGAAAACCTCAAGAACAGGTTTGTCCTGAGAGGCAGGAGCAAATCAGCACAAGCAGGGAAATAGGAGAGACTGGTGTCCAGAGTAGACTGGGGCGGGGGTGACACCTGTGCCTAGAAAAGTTGTAGAGACAACTCTGCCACAGGCTGACTGTTCTGCCCTGATTACAAAGCAGTAGATCAGCAGAGAAATTAAAGCAAAAGGTATATGATACTCTAAAAACTCCAGAATCTAATAAGATCTGGCTATACCCACCCCAAACTGGAAGTGACTCAAAACAGACCACAGCACAGCTGTGCAGACAAATTCTGCAGGCAGTTACAAATCTGCATGGCAGGGGGGCACAGCCGGGGGCAGCCTCTAATCTGTACAGTGGGGAAGGGGGCTCAGCCTCTGGCAATATAACTTCCACAGTGAAACTATGCTTCACTGGGAAGAGCCATTTGCAGTGCCCTGCAGGACTATTTGCTGGGCAACTACTAATCCCACAACCCTACATCTGGCTTTGCCTTGGGGTAGTGACACTATGCTGCTCAGACTCTAGCCCCAGGTCAGTCGTTAATCTGCACAGCAGGGTTCTTCTGCAGGCCTGACTTACTTCTGAGAAATTCTTTCCCAGAGCAATCCCATGCATCGCCACTCTTTATAGCTGGTTTGCAGGACCACTAACATCTATACACCTATCCCTTTTCTGCAGAGGAAGGTGGTATACTCCTGGTCCTGAAGGCAGACCATATAGGCTTTTAAAAAATGAGGAAAAAAATCAAAAGGACAATCAATAGCTTCTATATAGAAAGAGAGCAGGTTTTCAACCCTGAGGAGACTAATAGCAGACAGTCTCCAGACAATTGTTGGTCCCCAACACAAAAGGCTCTCCTAGAAGAGACTATTAAAATTTTTTAAAAAGGGCTAGAAGAAAAATGGGGCAAGGAAAGAGAAGCTAAGCAAGAAAGTAACAACTTCCTGAAATGTGAATTGGAAAAGGTAAAAAAAACTCCTAAGAAAGTATAATTTGTATGTTGGAAAAAGAAAATAACTCACTAAAAATATTAGTGAAATGGAAAAAAATTCTAAAGAGCAAAACAATTCATTTAAAAACTCAATTGGACATATATAAAAAGAAATTTAAAAAGCTAATGAAAAAAATAACTCATTAAAAAAACCCGAACTGAACAAATAGAAATGAATGATTCATTGAGATATCAAGAATCAGTTAAGCAAAACCAAAAAAAAATGAAAAATTAGGAAAAGTGTTAATATATACTTGGAAAAACAACAGACCTAGAAAATACATCTAGGAGAGATTGTAAAGGGCTAGAACTGAGCAATGCAGTTGGATAACAAAGCATTTGAGACTAATTACCAATTGGACAGTTCCCTATTAACTTGTTTGAAGATTGACCCTCCCCAGCTGTTCTATGCTGACTTGATTGGTGGGACAAAGATGGGGAAATGATATGTATGGGAGGAAGAGGAATTGAGACACAGAAGTTGACTCAGTCTCTCCTGGCGTTTGAGGGAGGAAGGTGTGTGTGAGGTAGCTACACCTAACCCCCTGACCTTGACTGTAAAAGATCAAGAATAAAAACATTTAGTGATCCTGACTCCAGCTGATTTCTGGAAAAACAGAGTTCGAGCATTTTGCTGTCCAAGCATGGGGCCGGCACCTTACTTCCACTGAAGTCCTCACAATTGAAAAGAAATAGATAATGATTTCAAACTTCAAATTTTTCCCGTGATTCAACAGCATAATTCTGCAGGTCAAGAAAGTAGAAAATATGCTCCTTTTAATATGGACGTCCTTAAAGACCTGAAAAAAGCTTGCACTCTCATTGGGGCTACATCAAATTATGTTAAGATGTTAATACACAATTTGGCTTATGAAACTTTAACCCATAGTGACTGGAAAATCATTGCAAAGTTGTGCTTAGAACCTGGACAAAACTTGTTGTGATTTTCTGAATATAGTGAGCTCTGTAGGATTCAAGCCCAACAAAATAGTCAAAGTGGAGTTACTACTTCAATCACCTGTGACCTACTAACAGGTGTAGATTCTTATGTAGATGCTTCAGTACAGATTAATTACTCCACAACAGCATTTGAGCAAATTGCTGCTGCTGCTATCAAAGCATGGGGAATGTGTAGATAATATCCCAGTCACTAACACAGGTAGACAATGTGTGACTTATCAACCAGGGGAAGTAGTAGCATCGGGTTTATTGATACAGACCTCTAATAAACAATCTGGTGACAGTTACCCACGTTCTGACTCCAAGCAGAAAAACCCAGGAATATACTGGACAGCAGTTGTGACAGCTGACTGACCTATGCTCACTATCTATATAAACTGCATTGCATTAGAAGGACTGGTGGACACAGGTGCAGATCACAGAGTCATTAGAGGTGCCAACTGGCCCAATCACTGGCCAAAGACTAAGGCAGACACCTACATTTCTGGGGTAGGAGGATCAATAGTAGCTGAAGTTAGTGCTTGTTAGGATTACTAAGTGAGAACTGAGGTTTTCTGGACAATTACAAGGTGAGAACTCAGGTTGACTTGATAGAGGGGGCAAGCTCATTGGCTGGGGTGGTTCTTCCCAGAAGCCCTTGCATTATCCCACGCCCATTCTCTGGGAGAATAAAAGAGAGGACTCTCAGAGAAAGAAAAGGACTCTGAATTGCATCAGGCTTGACGGGGCTCTCTGCAGGAAGGGAAAGTCACTTCTTTGGACAAGAGTTAACAGCAACTGCCTGGAGACAACGGTTCGTTACAGGAAGAAGAATCTGTCTGAGAGATTTGAGTAGACACAGCAGATCTCTTCCCAGAGAGCGATCCAGCAGCTTCTAGAGACGACAGCTCGTTACAATTGGCGTCCACACGTGGGGCAAGGACTTTTGCTTATCCTGACAAGAGGAGCTAGACCAGACCTTCGCAATTTGGCGCCCGAACAGGGACAGACACAGTCCTGATTCCAGTGGAAAAGCTTCCGATCTAGATCTCAGTCTCTCTGACCCAGAACCGTGAGTAACGAGGAAACTTTGTTAAAGATTAAGTGAGCGTGCTAATAGATAAATAAGGAACTTAACTTGTTAAGGGCTAAACCAGGAATCTCTTATAGCTGAAATGGGGCACATGTTAGCTAAATTCAATCCCTGGACCTCAGCCGACTCAACCCCAGGCCCAGAAGCAACCTCAGCTCCATTCAGGAGTGGTACTATAGAGAGTATAATCAACATAATTGAGGAGCAGAGTTTACTTGTAACCTGGGTACAGATTGCTAAACTCTTGGCTGCATTAAGACGCACATCCCCTTGGTTCTTAGAGGAAGAAAAGATAGATGTAGATAAATGGAAGCTAGTGGGATATGAAATGAAAGAATTTCAAGCAAAAAATGGGCCTCGTTCAATTTCTGCAGAAGTATTTTATATCTACAACATAGTTCAATTAGCCTTAAACTATCAAGCAAGTTGTAGGAGAAGGAAAAGTTCTAAAAATGAACAGAGGAGGAAGTGTGAGGAAAAAAGGAAAGATCAAGATCTTTCCCTAGACCAAGAGGATTTAAATGAGGAATTATGGTATGATTCTCTTGAAGAAGCTTCAACCCTGCCTAGAGAACAGATTATTGACAGGCCCACATCAACCCCACCTTCAGAGATGGAGGAAGAAAGAGGGGAAGAGGCAGAAACACAAAAAGAATTGCCTGTGAAGCAGCCTAAGCCTATGACAAGATTAGAAAAAGCATTGGTTAAAGCTAAGAGAGAAGGACAGGATATAAGTGATTTTATACATGCATATCCTGTGATTGAAAATACTGACTCTGTAGGTAAAAAAAGGAGAAGATATGCACCTTTAGATTTGAATAAAATTAAGGATTTGAAAAAAGGTTGTACCCTTTATGGGGCTACATCAGCTTATGTCAAAATGTTACTAGATGGTTTGTCTTATGAAGTCCTAACCCCGAATGATTGGAAATCCATAGCAAGGACATGTCTGGAACCTGGAGAAAATTTATTATGGCTTGCGGAATTTCATGAATTATGTAAAATTCAAGTCAGATGCAATTTGGAAATAGGAGTTAACACACAATTCACTTTTGAGCACTTAGCTGGTGAAGGTCGGTATGGAGAGAATTCAGAACAGACTGATTATACCATGACAATATATGAACAAATTGCTAAGGCTGCAATAAAAGCTTGGGGTGTCCTTCCTGGACAGAAAGATCGTGGAGAGGCTTTCACTAAAATACAGCAAGGTCCCAATGAACCTTTTGCAGATTTTGTGGGACGTTTGCAAACTGCTGTCAAAAGAACTATTGGAGAAAATGCAGCTACAGAAATAATGACCAGACATCTGGCTAAGGAAAATGCCAACGAGATTTGCAAAAGAATTATATGGGGATTAGCCAAAGATGCTCCTTTAGAGGAGATCATAAGACGCTGTGCTACAGTGGGAACAAATGCTTTTTACACCCGGATGATGATGAACATGGAAAGACAGGGTCCCTCCTGGCAAGGGACTTCTAGAGAAACTCGGCAATGTTTTCAATGTGGAAAAATTGGGCATCTAAGAGCTCAGTGTAGGTATGGAGATACAGTGAGAAGACAGGGTGAGAGAAGACCTAAAACCCCATGTCCGAAATGTAACAGAGGACTCCATTGGACATCAGAGTGTAAACTAATTCAGGGAAATGGGATGAGGGGCCCAGGTCCAGGGCCCCAGGCAAAAAAGACTTGGGGCATGATGGCAGCTGATGTTACACCCAAAGAGCCTTTAGAAGGTCAGGATTCTGATTTGATCAAACAGCAGAAAAGCAATCACATGGCAGAAAGGGATTACCTGATAAGTGAGCCAAAAGGCAATCAGATTGTAAAAATGGATTACACTTGGGGAGAATACAGGCCTTTTAAACCAACAGGGCTGTATCCAGTGCAAACAATTCCAATGTAATTGCCAGGTGATGAGAAGAGATTTAGAAAGTGGTAAATAGAAGGTAATTAGATAGGTTAATGGCCTGGGAGAGAGGGTTTGCTTGTATTTCTTCAGCAGGAGAAGGAATCAGATGGGTGCCAACGAGTCATATTCGCCTTGTCCATCAGAGAGAGACAGAAAAAGAGAAAGACCTCAAAATAAAGGAGAAGATCTAAGAAACATCTGACACTGAAAGAGCATGGATAATAAGAAGACTGTTAAAGAACTTTAAAAACCAGCAGGAATCATTGGACTTCCTCACACAAGATGAGACTAATGGACAATGGACTTATGGACATTTATAAATTTTCAATTTATGATTATGTTATATACTTCTAGCATGTGTTACGTTACTATGTTACTATGTGCTTATGTAATTTATGTAATTATCTGTAATACTTCCCATATTGATGGATTTATGTTTCAAGGTCATGACTGTCCTATGTTCTAAATCAAAAGAAAGGGGGAGATGTTAGGATTACTAAGTGAGAACTGAGGTTTTCTGGACAATTACAAGGTGAGAACTCAGGTTGACTTGATAGAGGGGGCAAGCTCATTGGCTGGGGTGGTTCTTCCCAGAAGCCCTTGCATTATCCCACGCCCATTCTCTGGGAGAATAAAAGAGAGGACTCTCAGAGAAAGAAAAGGACTCTGAATTGCATCAGGCTTGACGGGGCTCTCTGCAGGAAGGGAAAGTCACTTCTTTGGACAAGAGTTAACAGCAACTGCCTGGAGACAACGGTTCGTTACAGGAAGAAGAATCTGTCTGAGAGATTTGAGTAGACACAGCAGATCTCTTCCCAGAGAGCGATCCAGCAGCTTCTAGAGACGACAGCTCGTTACAAGTGCTACCCCTTTAAGATGGATATTTGAAGGTGAAACAGGAGTTTTTACTCCTTTTATAGTTGAAAAAATCCCCATCAATCTATGGGGAAGAGACATTTTACAAAAAATTAGGGTTAAAAATGAGTACTTCAGCTTTTTAGGTAGGGCTGCTGTTGAAGGCCTGCCAACACTTTCATCTGTTCCTATCCAATGGAAAACTGATACACTAGTGTGGATAGAACAGTGGCCCTTAGGTAGCGATAAAATTCAGGCCTTACTAGACATAGTACAGGAACCACTTGACCAAGGACACTTAACAACCTTTTCTAAGTCCTTGGAATTCACCAATATTTGTTGTAAAAAAGAAATCTGGAAAATGGAGAATGTTGACTGATTTAAGAAAGGTAAATGAACAGATGGAAACTATGGGAACTCTTCAACCTGGACTTCCATCTCCTACCCAATTGCCTAGAGAATGGCCTCTGTGGGTTGTAGACATTAAAGATTGTTTCTATTCTATCCCTCTAGATAAGGAGGATATGAAAAGATTTGCCTTTTCAGTGCTCAGCGTTAACTTAGCTGAGCCTTATAAAAGATATGAATGGACAGTTTGTCATAGGGAATGAAAAAAAGCCCTACTATGTGTCAAATGTATGTTGCTGCTGCTCTTACTCCAGTAAGAAAAACATTTCCAAAAGTCATGTTATTACATTACATGGATGATATGTTGGGATGTGCACCTGAGGAACAAATGTTAGAAGCATGTCTAAAAAAACCATAGATACACTAAGGAATTATAAATTGCACATAGTTTCAGAAAAGATTCAAAGACATGCTCCTTTTCAATATTTAAGATATGAAGTATATCCTAAGGTGCTTACAGTACAAAAACTCTCCTTAATAACAGAGAAGCTAAACACCTTAAATTACTTCCAGAAATTTATAGGAGATATCCAATGGATGTGTCCCGTGCTAGGCTTGACTACCTGTCAGTTGCAACCATTACGTGACATTTTAAGGGGAGACAGTACTTTAAATTCACCACGCCAGCTTACAAAAGAAGCTCAAGAAGCTTTGAGACAAGTTGAACTGGCTTTATCCAATATGGTTGAAAGAGTCACTCAAAAACCCTTGGAAATATCAGTTTTTGCTACACAAGAGGGACCCACAGCAGTCCTTCATCAAGGAGACAGTGTGATAGAGTGGGTGAACCTCCCAACACAACCAGAACAAAGCCTTATTCCTAACCCAGTGCTTGTGGCTAGAATTTTATTAAAGGCATTTAAATGAGCAGTACAATTATCTGGGATAAGACCTGACAAGATATACACCTTTTATACTAATGCACAAGTTAATGTGTGTTGTGAAACCATCCCAGAGTGGCAAATTTTATTAGCCATGGCTCCAAATTTTATACACAGGTCTCCATTAAAGATAACCAGACTGTTACATAATTGGTGATGGATTCTTGAAGAAAAGGTTTCTAAAGTTCCTCTTAAAGGACCAACTATCTTTACAGATGCATCCACACATAATATTTGCACTGTATATTCTCGTGACTTAACTATAAAGAAAGTAATCAGAACTCCTTTTCAGTCCACTCAGCAGAATGAATTGTATGCAATCATTCTAGCTCTTGCTTATTATCCGGGAGACATAAATATAATATCTGATTCAGCCTATTCAGTAGATGTGGTACAAAGAATTGCCACAGCCCAAATAAAATTTGTAGCCTCTAATATAGATCAGCTCTTTAAGGAACTTCAAGAGCAAGTGAGAAAGCATCAATGTAAGATTTATATCTTGCATGTCCACTCTCATAGTGGACTTGAAGGTCCTATTTTTGATGGTAATTCAAAGGCAGATAGCCTTCTAACCATGTTGGCCAGTACTCTTTTATTTCAAAAAGCACAAGAATCTCATTCTAAATATCATCAGGCTGCCCGAGCTTTATGTTTACAATTTGGAATAACAAGAGAAGAAGCTAGGAGCATAATAAAAGCCTGTACAAATTGCCTTCCTTTCCATGCTCTTACACTCCCTCCAGGGAAGAACCCTCGTGGTTTGAGACCTAATGAAATTTGGCAAATGGATGTGACCCATTATAAATCTTTTGGTCGTCTATCTTTTATCCATGTATTGGTAGACACCTTTTCAGGATTCACAATTGCAATGCCAGCAGCAAAAGAGAGCAGATAACAGACTGATCACAAGTCAGAAACCTACAATATGTTGTTTACAGGAAACACATTTAAAGCAGGGAGACACATACAGAGTAAAGGAAAAAGACTGGAGAAGAATCTATTATGCTTCAAGTGAAGTCTAAAAAGCAGGGGTTGCCATCCTTATCTCAGATCAACCAAAACCAGAAATTGATCTAATTAAAAGAGATAAGGAAGGAAACTATATCTTGCTAAAGGGTAGCATAGACAATGAAGCAATATCAATACTAAACATATATGCACCAAGGGCTATAGCATCTAACTTCCTAAAGGAGAAGCTAAAGCAGTAATAAGGGGAAATTTTATATCTTTAGAGGCTTACTTGAATAAAAAAGAGAAAGAGAAGATCAGTTACTTGGGCTTGCAACTTAAAAAGCTAAAACAAGACCAAATTAAAAACCCCCAATCAAATACAACTTTTGAAATTCTAAAATGAAAAGGAGAAATTAATAATTTTGGAAGTAAAAAAAATATTGAATTAATAAGTAAAATTAAGAGTTGGTTTTATGAAAAAAATAAAATAGATAAACCTTTGGTAAATATGTCGAAAAAGGAAAGAGGAAAATCAAATTGTTGTCTTAAAAATGAAAAGGAGTAACTTTCCACCAATAAAGAGGAAATTAGAACAATAATTAGGAGTTACTTTGTCCAACTTTTAGGCCACTAAATTTGATAACCTAAATGAAATGGATGACTATCTCCAAAAATATAGGCTTCCCAGATTAACAGAGGAGGAAGTAAATTGCTTAAATAGTCCCATTTTAGCAAAAGAAATAGAACAAGATATTAATCAACTCCCTAAGAAAAAATTGCCAGGATCAGATGGATTTACATGTGAATTCTGCTAAACATTTAAAGAACAATTAGCACCAATGTTAAATAAACTATTTGGGAAAATAGGGAATGAAGGAGTCCTACCAAATTCCTTTTATGACACAGACATGGCACTGATACCTGAACGAGGGAGGTTGAAAACAGAGAAAGGAAATTTTAGACAAATCTCCTTAATGAATATTGATGATCACATATTAAAAAAGATATTAACAAAAAGACTACAGAAAATCATCTTCAGGATAATGCACCATGTTCAAGTAGGGTTTATACCAGTAATGCAGGGTGGTTCAATATTAGGAAAACTATTATTATAATTGACCATATTAATAAGCAAATTAACAAAAACCATATGATCATCTCAATAGATGCAAAAAAAGCATTTCACAAAATCCAACATCCATTCCTATTGAAAACACTTGAGAGTATAGGAATAAATGGACTTTTCCTTAAAAGAATTATTAGCATCTATTTAAAATCATTAGTAAGCATCATTTATAATGGAAAATAAATTGGATCCATTCCCCATAAGATCAGAAGTGAAACTAGGTTGCCCACTACCACTATTAATATTCAATATTTTATTAGAAATGCTAGCTTTGGCAATAAGAGTTGAGGAAGAGATTAAAGGAATTAGAGTAAGTAATGAGGAAACCAAATTATCATTCTTTGCTGATGATATGATGGTATACTTTGAGAACCCCAAAGATTCTAAAAAGAAACTATAAGAAATAATCCACACCTTTAGCAAAGTTGCAGGATACAAAATAAACCCAAATAAGTCATCAGCATTCTTATATATCACTAACAAAATCCAACAGTTAGAGTGACAAAGAGAAATTAAATTTAAAATAACTATTGATAGTATAAAATATTTAGGAATCTATCTGCCAAGGGAAAATCAGAAACTATATGAGCAAAACTGCAAAACACTTTCCACACAAATAAAGTCATATCTAAAAAATTGGAAAAATATTAAATGCTCTTGGATTGGGTGAGCAAATATAATAAAGATGATAATACTACCTAAACTAATTTATTTATTTAGTGCTATACAAATCAGACTGCCAAAAAACTATTTTAATGACATCTAAAAAGTAAGAAGTTCATATGCAAAAACAAAAGTCCAAGAATTGCAAGGAAATTAATGAAAAAAAAAATCCAATGAAGGTGATCTAGCTGTGCCAGATCTAAAATTATACTATAAAGCAGCAGCAATTACCAAAACCATTTGGTATTGGCTAAGAAACAGACTAGTTGATCAGTGGAATAGATTAGGATCAAAGGTTAAAACCACCAAAAAACTTTAATAATCTAGTGTTTGACAAACCCAAAACCCCCAGCTTTTGGGATAAGAATTCTCTGTTTGACAAAAATTGCTTCGAAAATTGGAAATTAGTATGGCAGAAACTAGGCATTGACCCACAGTTAAAACTGCACACCAAGATAAAGTAAAAATGGATTCATGGCCTAGGCATAAAGAATGAAATTATAAATAAATTAGAAGAACATAGGATAGTTTCCCTCTCACAGCTGTGGAAGAGGAAGGCATTTATGACCAAAAAAGAACTAGACATTATTATTTGATCACAAATAGAAAAACTTTGATTATATCAAATTTAAAAGTGTTTGTACAAATAAAACTAATTCAGACAAGTTTAGAAGGGAAGCAAGAAACTGGGAAAATATTTTTACAGTCAAAGGTTCTGATAAAAACCTCATTTCCAAAATAAATAGAGAATTTAAAAGAAATCAAGCCATTCTCCAATTGATAAATGGTCAAAGGATACGAACAGACAATTCTCAGATGAAGAAATTAAAAATATTTCTAGCCATATGAAAAGATGCTCCAAGTCATTATTAATCAGAGAAATGCAAATTAAGACAACTCTGAGATATCACTACACACCTGTCAGATTGGCTAGAATGACAGGGAAAGATAATTCAGAATGTTGGAAGGGATGTGGGAAAATTGGGACACTGATACATTATTGGTAGAATTGTGAATACATCCAGCCATTCTGGAGAGCAATTTGGAACTATTCTCAAAAGTTATCCAACTGTGCATATCCTGTGATCCAGCAGTGTTACTATTGGGCTTATTTCCCAAAGAGGTTTTAAAGAAGGGAAAGGGACCTGTACGTGCAAGAATGTTTGTGGCAGCCCTCTTTGTAGTGGCCAGAAACTGGAAACTGAGTATATGCTCATCAATTGGAGAATGGCTGAATAAATTGTGGTATGTTAATATTATGGAATATTATTGCTCTGTAAGAAATGAACAACAGGATGATTTCAGAAAGGCCAGGAGATGCTTACATGAACTGATGCTGAGTGAAATGAGCAGGACCAGAAGATCAATATATACTTCAACAACAATACTATATGATGATCAATTCTGATTGATGTGGCCCTCTTCAACGATGAAATGGACCAAATCAGTTCTAATAAGAGCAGTAATGAACTCAACTAGTTGCACCCAGGAAAAGACCTCTAGGAGATGACTATGAACCACTACATAGAATTCCCAATCCCTCTGTTGTTGTCCGCCTGAACTTTTTATTTGCTTCACAGGCTAATTGTACACTATTTCAAAGTCTGATTTTTTTTGTACAGCAAAATAACTGTTTGAACATGTATACATATATTATATTTAACTTATATTTCAACAGATTTAACATGTATTGGTCTACCTGCCATCTGGGGGAAGGGGTCGGAGGAAAGAGGGGAAAAATTGGAACAAAAGGTTTTGTAATTGTCAATGCTGAAAAATTATCTATACATCTATCTTGTAAATAAAAAAGTATAATAAAAAAGAAAGAAAAAAGGAATGATTAGGATTGGGAGCAGCTAAATGGAGCAATGGATCCAGTACCAGCCCTAAAGTCAAGAGGTCCTGAGGTCAAATCTGGCCTCAGACTTTTAATCCTTCCTAACTGTATGACCCTGGGCAAGTCATTTAACCCCAATTTCATCAGGGAAAAAAATTAAAACTGCTCCCAGAATTGATCTGGTACTTTCTTATATGAAAAAAGAATTAAATTTAGAGCTTAGAGTTGTAGATTTTCTGATTCTGTTAGGAGGTAATTCATAAAAGTCTTAATTTTATTAACAATGGTGATCAATCATTGGTAATAATCACCATAAAATTTACTTTGAACAGCATTTTACTGCTGTATAGAATACACATTTTCATCTTGTATGATTTCAGAGTTTCTAAGTAAATCCTCTGCCACCCAACTATATGATGATCCCTGGAATTCAACTCTTAGAGCTTCATTCTTCTTACTTGACTAAATACTTCAGTATTTGTAGAAATAATTAATATATAACTATTGTCATATTTTTACTATTTTCTTGATTTAAAAAATTCTCATGATGATTTTCCTGTGAGTTTCTTTCCTGAGATCAATCTTTAATTGGAGGAGAGAAGGCAAGAAAGGGAGCAAACCTGAGTGCTATAAGGAAGGAGGGGTTCTGGCCTCTATTTTAGGAAAAATGATCCTTTGGGGAATACTTAAGGATGAGATGTTGGTCTATGATTTTTTTTAAATGGTGAAAATCATATAGTGAGGCCTAATGAGGATATCCAGAAAATTTGATAACCAGAGTAAGTATAAGACTAGGAGTTGGAAGATCTAGCTAGAATTCCAACTCTGAAATTTACTAATATGTGACCTTGAGCAAGTAATTCTTCCTGTATGGGTAATCATTCCTCACCTATAAAATGGTTTAAATAATCTCCAAAATCTCTTAAAAATCTAGATGCTATAACCTAAAGACATTAAGATTAAGGAATACGAAAACTCAGACCAATTTGGCAAAAAATGCTTGAATCATGACTTAGAATGACTAGAAGAGAATTGAACTAAAAGAGTCCAGTAATTTAGTATTTTAACCTATGAGCTTTGGTCTGCTGTGAATGAGATATAACTTTTCATCATCACTTTTGATTTCAAATCCTATTGACAGGAAGAAATTGGAAGGAATAGGTGAATTCTGAAGTGCTCTATAATTTGAAGGAGGAAGTTAGATGGCACAGCATATAGAGCACTGGATCTGGAGTCAGGAAAACCTAAGCCCAAATTCATCCTCTGACACTTCATAACTGTGTATGAATGTGTGGCTCTGGATAAGTCATTTAACCCTGTTTGATTCAATTTGATATTCTAGGAAATATAAGCTGGAAAGGAAAATGAGAAACTACTCCAGTATTTTTGCCAAAACCCCAAGTGAGAGTAGAGAATCAGACAGTACTTAAACAACTGAATAACCACAAAAAGGAAATAACTTGAAAGCAGACCTAAAAAGAATGAGTTATACTTACATGGATTAATCCTATTTTTCCTCATTGTTACAGCCCATTTCATATTTCAACTCACATTTCACCTATGTCTCAACTCAATATAAGGAAGAACTTTCTAATAATGTGATCTGTCTGAAAATAGAATGTTCTTCATCAGGAGATAATAAACTCCATCACTGGAGATGTTTAAGCAGAAACTAAATTACCTTCTGATGTGGATAAGGTTGTGAAGATTCCCTCATTAGGCAGCACATTTGATGAGATGACTTCTCAAGTCCTTTCAAAATTTGAGATTATATGGTTGTCCAAAACTAAAATAAAATACCTGGAGGCAGAATATGCAGGAAATGAACATAAGGTTTCTTTATTCACTTTATTCAATGTCTAGGTGTGGTTCTTCCTACCAACTGACATAATGGTCCCCAAATGATGTATTAAGTTTGTGCACATTTTAAACAACAACAACAAAAAATAAATAAATAAAAAAAATAGCTGAAATTTAAATGACATTTTAAAGTTGGCATTGCATTTTGTGTGCATGTATGCATTTCAGAACCCTAGGATCATTGAGGAAAGAATCATGAGTATTGTAGTTTATAGAAAAATCAAGAACAATGAGGAAAAGGTATGAAGAGGGAAATTTAGGCTCAATATCAGGAAACTTACTAAAATTTGATCTATCCTAAAGTACTATGAGACATCTCACAAGGTAATAAGTTCCCCATCATTCAAATACATATTAGATGACAACTTTTGGGGAATTTTATAGTGGGAATAATAGTAACATAATAATAATAGTCAATGAAAATTGGTTTCATGTTTCCAAATCAAATTCTCATTCATTTATTCCATTCTTTTTAAGAAGTCTGCATTCAGGATGAATTCAGAAAGGCTTGGAGATACATACATGAACTGATGCTGAGTGAAATGAGCAGAACCAGAAGATCACTATACACTTCAACAACAATACTGTATGAAGATATATTCTGATGGAAGTGGATATCTTCAACATAAAGAAGATCCAACTCACTTCCAGCTGTTCAATGATGGACAGAAGCAATTACACCCAAAGAAGTTACACTGGGAATTGAATGTAAATTGTTCGCACTACTGTCTATCTACCCAGGTTACTTATACCCTCGGAATCCAATACTTAAAGTGCAACAAAAAAATTTGATTTACACACATATATTATATCTAGGTTATACTGTAACACATGTAAAATGTAAGAGATTGCCTGTCATCTAGGGGAGGGAGTAGGGGGAGGGAGGGGAAAATCTGGAAAAATGAATACAAGGGATAATGTTATAAAAAAATTACTCATGCATATATACTGTCAAAAATGTATAATTATAAAATTAATTTAAAAAAGAAGTCTGCATTCTAATAATAACTAATATTATATGCTTGATAAATATTATATTTTTTATCTTTATTAATATCTTTTGGAGATAGGTGCTATTATTATCACATAGGATTGTGAAATCCAGTTGCTTCAAAGCTTCCTGAGCCAGAAATTAAGTTGCTAAGATTTTCCGCTGGGATTGGATTCTAATTGCTAATTACAAATGCCTGCTTACCTTTCTTATGGCAACAAAAAGTCACTTATTCTTCAAGTGGATGGCTAAAGCTCCTTTCTTTTACATGGGCCATTTGGGATATAACATTAGCAGTTTGTCTGTCCCACTGCCTCCTGAATGCTTCCTGGACCACTCACAGGTAGGTTAATTAATTGACACTTGTTTCATAGGTAATCTATAGTGTAGGAATCAGTGATTATAAGCATAGATTATTAGAACCAACGAAAAGTAAATTATGAAAATATTAAAGTGGTGTCTGCAAGTTTTGAAAGTCTGTACATTTTGGAAATAATATTTAATTTCAGCAATGTTGACTTCCTGTGTTTCCACATGATAATCTTATGAAGTGGATATTTTGGATGATAACATTTTATATTTTTATTAAGATGGTTAAAGTAGTTTGACTATGCTAGTAATTGTGGAGTGAAGTTATGATTATATCAGATTAATGTGATCTTTACCACCACTACTACTACCACCACAATCACCACCACCATCAATTAATCATGCTTCATTTCTCTCTGTTGCATCGTAATGCAATATAAAAACAATCATAGATTCAGAACTAGAATAAATCTAAAAGATCATCTGGTCTAAAGCATTCATTTTATAACAGGAGAAACTAAAGTACAGAGAAGAAAAGTGAATTGTTCAAAATCAAAGAAGTATTAATTAGCAGGGTCAACTGACCCATTAATTCCAAATCTGGAGCTCTCACCATAACATCATACTAATTCATATCAAATTTGGCATAACATATTCAACTAAGTTTAAGCGTTGGGGGAATCCAAAAAAAAAAAAAAAAAAAAACACAGTGAATTTACTGCTCCTTTAAGAGCAGTGTTCATTCAGCAAAACAAAATAAAACAAAAATTAAACTGTACAAGGGCCAACCAAAGTTAAAAGGCATAAAATGCGTAAGAGAGTGTGCTATTTCCTAAAAGTCAAACTAGCACATGCCAAAATGTCCCATCATCTAAGGGTTGGCCATAATAATGAGCATGTGAGGATAAGGAATAGAGGTAGGAGAATCCAAAATTCGTGTATATTGATAATAGATTGAGGACATTGTATTCACTCTGAAGACAAAGAAACAGGATCTATATCAGTATCGTCTTCCATGAATTTTATATTCTTAGCAAATTGGCCTACTCTCTGTGGTTGCTCATAAATGAGATTCCAGCTCTTATCCCTATTCTTTTACACAAACTGTGTCTCTTTGCTCAGAAGTCATTCCTTCTTCACTTTGTCCTGAAGGAATAGCTTTTTAAAAAATGAGATCAAGTATTAGTTTCTTCAAGAAGTCTGTTTTGGTTTTCTTTATTCAGTTTCCTAATTCTATCATTCTGAACCGTAAGTACTTTATATGTATTTTATATTTTTGGAGTTGTTTGATAATATTCTAAAGATATCTAGGTGATACAATGGATAGAGTGCCAGCTTTGGAGCCAGTATCCAGCCTTAAACACTTACCACTTGTGTGACCCTAGACAAGTCTCTTAACAACTGTTTTCCTCTGTTTTCTTACTTGTAAAATGTTGATGATAATAGTAATTATCTCCCAAGGTTATTATGAGGAGCAAATGAGATTTGCTCTAAAACTCTTGGCACAGTGGCTAAAAATTAGGAAATTCTATGTAAATGTAACCTACCAATATCACCACTAGTACCCCTACTGCTGTTGCTGCTACAGCTATTATATGAAGCCATTATGGATTGATCAACAGGGAAGTTGAATGATTATTGGATGGAATGAACAATAGAATCCATTTTGAAATAACTTTTTCTCTATCCTTTTATAGAAGAAAAGACTAAATGTCAGGTAACTTAACCAAGGTTAAGTGTCAAGATTAGAATAAAGGTCTTATGACTCAAAATCTATTACTGTCCTACTGTATTGTTTCTTGTTATTGTTGGTGTTTGTCTTTCCTTTTTGAAGAGGACCAATGACATCATGATGCTGTTGTAAAAGAGTGAATGATAGCTGAGTTGGCCTTAATGAGGCAACTTTGTCCAAAAATCATCAGTCTCATCATAGAGTGGCAAAACAAATGTTAGGACCACTAGTTATAACATTGCTACTCTACAGTGCCTGATTTAACTGCCTTTATGGCTATTAAAACTAATTGTTCTCATCTGTCCATTATACAAGGGTTAATATTCACATGAGTGAGACAAATATCTTCATAAATCACTGATGAGTTTGAGGCATGTTAGTTACCCTCAAATTGGGTTAGCCCATGTGACAAAGGTTTACTGGGGTGTAACTGTTAATCAAGTTAAAGTTTCTTGGAGCCACAAGTGAAAGTTGAAAGATGGACACCAAAGATGGTTGAGCAGTCCCCAAAAGAGTTCAGCACCAGAGATTCTAGTCCTTCTTGAACACCTCATATACTCTTTCCCCTTCCCTACATTGGCCCTGTACAGTTGCTCAAAGCCTCTATGGTCTGTTACTAACCGAATTTCATGTGAAACACAGGTATTTAGAACAAAAGATTTTAAATTAATAATAGGAGTCTGAATGGTTTGCCTGAAATTTTTATTCTACATTTATCCAATTATTGTGTTAAAATCTAATGTTCTCATTTGGTTTTCTGGAAGTTTTGGGGACAACTTTCATTTCAGTTTAGTAATCACCACAAGAGTAGCCAGAGGTTAAAGTCCAAATCCTTTATCATCTCTTTCAAATTATTTTCTCCTTTCCTGGGGTTCAGTTAGCTTTCATAAAGGCCTTCTTAAGTCTTGGTTTCAGTGGAGAAAATGTAGGAGGACAGGCCTGCCACCACAGGGTGTGAGATGGTATGCATGAATCTGAGTCCAAGGGCTTGTGCTTCAGGCTCCAGTCCACTTATCTTCCCTAGCTCTCTATGAATCTGGCTGAGGCTCCCAGCTTATATGCTCTATACAGAGTATAGTAAACCATTCATTATATCACTAGGAAACCATTACTTGTTGTAAGATTAAACCAATCATGCCAAACTTAAAGAACTATTAATCACCATGCTAAACTAGATAACCACATTGTTTCATCAATTCCACTGACTTAAGATCTTGTAAGAATCCCTGTTTCAGAGTTCTGGACCATAACAAATTCCTAATCCAGCAATTATCTTAGACATGGATAACAACATTACTACCTCACATTCACACAGCTTTTGCTATTTTTTGGAAAGTAATGATGCTGAAATGATTTATGGGAAAGGACTGGTTTAAAAGAAACATATGACTGCAAGTTAAGGGGGACTTTCTAACCCTAAGTCAGATGGATACTTGAAATATAGAATTCTATATTGCTAGCAAAAAAGAATTTATTTCAAAGATACATTGAATGTTTTCGGACACTAATTAGCTATCTGGCTTGTGTATGTTCTAGCTCCTGTGGTTAAGCCTGTGGAAACTAATTGATTTCCCTCCATACTTTTGTCACATGCACATGACAAAATCCAATTCAATCAACATTTATTAAGGTCTATAAAATAAAATCATCATATCTTTTAAGTAATATGTTTTCTTCTAGGGAAATACATCTAAACACAAAATGAATGCAAAATGTCAAAGAAGATACAAAGCTATTTCAGTAGGAATAGAGTCAAAAAAAGAAATGAGAAGCAAGAGAAGCTCTATGTAGAAAGTGGCAATTAAGAATCTTGGAGGGAGCTAGTAATTTCAAGATGTCTAAGTGGGGAAGAACATTCCAGGAGTGGGGTATATAAAGGCATACAATAAAAGAATGGACAAACTTCTATGGGGAATATCAAATGGTTCTACTAACTAGAATGAAGAGTTTTTAGGGGAAAATCATACGTAATGTGAAAGAAACCTAAAGAGAAACCATAGAGTTGGAAACATTTATTGAGAGTAGAGGAGGCCATACAGTTTCTTTGGGAATTTCAGTGAATATAATTGAAGATGGACATAAAAACAGAAATTTATTACTGAGGAAGAAATATGGATGAAGGAGCTAAGAGAGTGAATGTTCTTTGAGTGGATGGAGGGAGGAAGAGAAGGAGAGAAAGAGAGAGAGAGAGAGAGAGAGAGAGAGAGAGAGAGAGAGAGAGAGAGAGAGAGAGAGAGAGAGAGAATGAGGGAGCTCATTATTTTAAAAGTTCAGTCTCCCACCACCTATGAACTTACTGATAAACTTCTATGGTGGTAACTTAAACAACACAAAAAATTCACTTTTTAATTGGTATGAACATTTACAAGCAGAGCAGCAATGGTGACATAAGGTATTCAGATCTTTCCATATTTTTATTGTTGTTCAATTTGATTCAACTTTTCATGATCCAATTTTTGACTTTTCTTGGTAAAAATTCTACAGTGCTTTTATCATTTCCTTCTCCAGCTTGTTTTATAGATGAGGAGCCTAAGTCAAACAGCGTTAAATGGCTTATTCAGATTCACACAGTCAGTAATGTTTGAGATCATATTTGAATAGAGAAATATTAGTCTTCCTGAATCCAAGCATAGCATGCCACCTAAAAGATCCATCTCTCAGTATTCCTGTATTTAACTAAAGGAAATTAATTGAGTTTAAGTAAAAGATTATTATTTTAAATAACACAAAAATCCAAACCACTCCTCCACAAAATGTGAAGAGATAGTGAGAAAGAAGGCAACTGAAAGGAAGTAGTATGAATGACCACGTGAACAGAGCAACAAATTCATTTACTCTAAAGAAATTTAAAATTTGCCAAAATGAAGTTGGAAGAGGGAAACCCTTACAACAATTTCTAAACGAATGTAGTAGAAATATTACTATGATATTATCTTTGAAGAAACGAGCTGAAAGACCTAATTTTTATCCTCAAAAGTCCCATGTCTACAATGCCATTTAACTAGATCTCATTTTGTATTGTTGAAGTAGTTAATCCAGCCTAATCCTTCCTACATGGGATAATAATAATACTATACCTGAGGATAGATGTTAGTCAGTTAATGAAATAGCATTTATTAAGCACGTTTTATAATATAGGCTTTGCACTGTTTAAGAAAGCCCTGGGACACAAAAGAAACAAAATCTCCACTCTCCAGTTTTCTCTCATCTCTCTTCATACTCTCTACACATTCATTTTTCTACATCCAAGCTGGTATAGCTCACATGCTTTTATGTCTATTCATCTTCTTAGTTATCCTTTTTATGTGTGACTCCAGTTTTTCAATGTATTTCCTAAAATGTGACATTGTAAAAAGAACAGAATATAGGTTTGATCTGATTAGGTCCAAGTATGTGGAACTTTTTTTAAAATAATTGATTGATTGATTTTTTATTAATTCTATAATTATAACATTTTTGACAGTACATTTGCATAGATAATTTTTTACAACATTACCCCTTGTACTCCCTTCTGTTCCAAATTTTTCCCCTCCTTCCCTCCACCCCCTCCCCTAGATGGCAGGCATTCCCATACATATTAAGCATGTTATAGTATATCCTATGTACAATATATATGTGAAGAACCGAATTTTGTTGTTGTTGTTGCAAAGGAAGAATTGGATTCAGAAGGTAAAAATAACCTGGGGAGAAAAACAAAAAATGCTAACAGTTTACACTCATTTCCCAGTGTTCCTTTTCTGGGTGTAGCTGATTCTGTCCATCATTGATCAATTGGAATTGGATTGACTCTTCTCTAAATTGAAGATATCTACTTCCATCAGAATACATCCTCATACAGTATCATTGTTGAAGTGTATAATGATCTCCTCGTTCGGCTCGTTTCACTCAGCATCAGTTGATGTAAGTCTCTCCAAGCATCTCTGTATTCCGCCTGGTGGTCATTTCTTATAGAACATTATTATCCCATAACATTCATATATCATAATTTACCCAACCATTCTCTAATTGTTGGGCATCCGTTCATTTTCCAGTTTCTAGCCACTACAAAAAAGGCTTCCACAAACATTTTGGCACATACAGGTCCCTTTCCTTTCTTTAGTATTTCCTTGGGATATAAGCCCAGTAGCAGCACTGCTGGGTCCAATGGTATGCACAATTTGATAACTTTTGGGGCAAAATTCCAGCTTGCTCTCCAGAATGGTTGGATTCTTTCCACCAACAATGCATCAGTGTCCCAGTTTTTCACGTCCACTCCAACATTCATCATTATTTGTTCCTGTCATTTTAGCCAATCTGACAGGTGTGTAGTGTTTGCATTAATTTTGTTTGTACAAAAGCTTCTTAATTTGATGTAATCAAAATTTTCTATTTTGTGATCAGTAATGATCTCTAGTTCTCCTTTGGTCACAAATTCCTTCCTCCTCCACAAGTCTGAGAGGTAAACTATCCTATGTTGCTCTAATTTATTTATGATCTCATTCTTTATGCCTAAATCATGGGCCTATTTTGATCTAATCTTAGTATGTGGTGTTAAATGTGGGTCCATGCCTAGTTCCTGCCATACTAATTTCCAGTTTTCCCAGCAGGTTTGTCAAATAATAATTCTTATGCCAGAAGTTCCGATCTTTGGGTTTGTCAAACACTAGATGGCTATTTTTATTCACTATCTTGTCCTTTGTACCTAATCTGTTCCACTGATCGACTGGTCTATTTCTTAGCCAATACTAAATGGTTTTGGTGAGTGCTGCTTTATAACATAGTTATAGATCAGGAACAGCTAGGCCACCTTCATTTGATTTTTTTTTTCATTACTTCCCTTGAAATTCTCGACCTTTTATTGATTGATTGTTTTTTTTTTTTCTTTTTATTTAATAGTATTTTTTTTTACCAATTAGATATAAATTTAGTTTTCAACATTCACTTTTTGCAAAATTTTGAATTCGTTTTTCTTTCTCCCTCCTTTACCCTCCTTCCTCCTGAAGACAGCAATATGATATAGATTATAAATGTACAACCACTTAAAATATAGTTCCATAAGTCATGTTGTGGAAGAAAATTCACAACAGAAAGGAAAGACCACGATAAAGAAAAAACAATTTTAAAAATGAAAATAGTTATGCTTCCATCCGCAGTCTCCATAATTATTTCTCTGCATTCGGATGGAATTTTCTTTTTTTTTTTAATTTAATTTTTATTTTATTTTATAATTATAACTTTTTTTTGACAGTACATATGCATGGGTAATTTTTTACAACATTATCCCTTCCACTTACTTCTATTCAGATTTTTTCCCTTCCTCCCCCAACCCCCTCCCCCAGATGGCAGGCATTCTTATACATGTTAAATATATTACAGTATATTCTAGATACAATATATGTGTGTAGAACCGAATTTCTTGTTGCACAGGAAGAATTGGATTCAGAAGGTAAAAATAACAGTTTACACTTATTTCCCAGTGTTCCTTTTCTGGATGTAGCTGATTCTGTCCATCATTAATCAATTGGAATTGGATTAGCTCTTCTCTATGTTGAAGATATCCACTTCCATCAGAATACAACCTCATACAGTATCATTGTTGAAGTGTATAATGATCTTCTGGTTCTGCTCGTTTCACTTAGCATCAGTTGATGTAAGTCTCTCCAAGCTTCTCTGTATCTCTTGGTCATTTCTTACAGAACAATAATATTCCATAACATTCATATACCATAATTTACCCAACCATTCTCCAATTGATGGACATCCATTCATCTTCCAGCTTCTAGCCACTATGAAAAGGGCTGCCACAAACATTTTGGCACATACAGGTCCCTTTCCCTTCTTTAGTATTTCCTTGGGATATAAGCCCAGTAGTAGTACGGCTGGGTCAAAGGGTATGCACATTTTGATAACTTTTTGGGCATAATTCCAGATTGCTCTCCAGAATGGTTGGATTCTTTCACAACTCCACCAACAATGCATCAGTGTCCCAGTTTTCCCACAGCCCCTCCAACATTCATCGTTATTTGTTCCTGTCATCTTAGCCAATCTGACAGGTGTGTAATGATATCTCAGAGTTGTCTTCATTTGCATTTCTCTGATCAATAGTGATTTGGAACACTCTTTCATATGAGTGGAAATAGTTTTAATTTCATCATCTGAAAATTGTCTGTTCATATCCTTTGACCATTTATCAATTGGAGAATGGCTTGATTTCTTATAAATTAAAGTCAATTCTCTGTACATTTTGGAGATGAGGCCTTTATCAGAACTTTTAACTGTAAAAATTTTTTACCAATTTGTTACTTCCCTTCTAATCTTGTTTGCATTAGTTTTGTTTGTGCAGAAACTTTTTAATTTGGTGTAATCAAAATTTTCTATTTTGTGATCAATAATGGTCTCTAGTTCTCCCTTGGACACAAACTCCTTCCTCCTCCACAAGTCTGAGAGGTAAACCATCCCATGTTCCTCAAATTTATTTATGATTTCATTCTTTATGCCTAAATCTTGGACCCATTTTGATCTAATCTTAGTATGTGGTGTTAAATGTGGGTCCATGCCTAGTTTCTGCCATACTAATTTCCAGTTTTCTCAGCAGTTTTTGTCAAATAATGAATTCTTATCCCAAAAGTTGGGATCTTTGGGTTTCTCAAACACTACATTGCTATTTTTATTCACTATCTTGCCCTGTGAACCTAACCTATGCCACTGATCAACTAGTCTATTCCTTAGCCAATACCAAATGGTTTTGGTAACTGTTGCTTTATAATATAGTTCTAGATCAGGTACAGCTAAACCACCTTCACTTAATTTTTTTTTCATTACTTCCCTTGAAATTCTCGACCTTTTGTTTTTCCATATGAATTCTGTTGTTATTTTTTCTAGGTTATTTAAACAGTTTCTTGGAAGTCTGATTGGTATAGCACTAAATAAATAGATTAGTTTAGGGAGTATTGTCATCTTAATTATATTCACTCGGCCTATCCAAGAGTACTGAATGTCTTTCCAATTATTTAAATCTGACTTTATTTTTGTGGCAAGTGTTTTGTAATTTTGCTCATATAATTCCTGACTCTCCTTTGGTAGATATATTACCAAATATTTTATACTATGGACCGTTATTTTGAATGGAATTTCTCTTTGTATCTCTTGCTGTTGGATTGTGTTGTTAATGTATAAAAATGCTGAGGATTTATGTGGATTTATTTTGCATCCTGAAACTTTGCTAAAATTCTGAATTATTTCTAATGATTGATTGATTTTAATACAATGTGTTGGGAGAGAAAAATCAAAACAAAAAGGAAAAAAAGAAAGCATAGGAGAGGGAAAAAACATAAAACATAAGTTAACATAGCATGTGTTGATTTACATTCAGTCTCCTTAGTTCCTTTTCTAGATGGAGATGGCATTTTTTTTGGCCAAAATCTATTAGAATTATTCTGGATCACTGAACCATTGAGATGAACCAAATCTTTCATAGCTGGTCATCACAGACATGCTGTTATTGTGGACAATATATTCTGGTTCTTCTTCTTTTGCTCAGTATCAGTTCATGTAAATCATTCCAAGCCTTTCTAAAATCATCTTGTTCATCATTTTTTTTGTGTTGTTTAAGTTGACACCATAGAAGTTTATCAGTAAGTTCATAGGTGGTGGAGACTGAACTTTTAAAACAATAGTCTCCCTCATTCTTTCTCTGTCTCTCTCTCTCTCTGTCTCTCTCTCTCTCTCTCTCTCTCTCTCTCTCTCTCTCTCTCTCTCTCTCTCTCTCTCTCTGTCTCTCTCTCTGTCTTTGTCTCTCTGTTTCTCTCTCTCTCTCTCTCTCTTTCTCTCTCTCTCTCTCATCTCTCTCTCTCTCCTCTTCCTCTCTCCTCCCTCCCCTCAAATAACACTCCCTCTCTTAGCTCCTTTTTTTATCACAACAGTATGAAAAAAAATTGGTAATAGTACATGGCGGAGAAGAAGAAGAGGGAATTGAGCTAGGATTTTATCAATCCAAATTCTCCCAATATGAATATTTCCTCCTTTGATACACACAAATATCTTGTCTTTAACTCATAGCTTTAGAGAATTTTTGGAGTGAGTCTGATGGGGAGTTTGGCACTTTGGGAATTTACACAGCTAATATACTTCAGAAAAGGATTTGAAGAAAAGTTTTCCTAACCAAGTTTCTGGATTCTATGCAATTCTTTCATTACGGAATGTTTTAAGTTCCAAACTGGCATTCTGAAAACCCCAGTTGCACCAAATAAGAACAGAATACATATGGGAATGTAATAATTCATATAAAATGATATATTTATTTTCTGCCCTTCAAAATCAGTGTGATTCATCAATATGACATAACTACTCCCTGGCTTGCATTAATAGAGTCATAGTGTCTAGAATAAGAAAGATGATAGTTCAATATCCCCCAACTGATAAGTGGTCAAAAGGTAGAAATAGACAATTTTCAGATAATGAAATTAAAGCTATCTTTAGCTCCATATACAGATGAAAAAATTCTCTAAATCACTATTGATTAGAGAAATGCAAATTAAAACAACTCAGAAGTACCACCTACCACCCCGGATTGGCTAAAGATGACAGGAAAAATTATAGACAAATGTTGGAGGGGATATGGAAAAACTGGGATACTAATGCATTATGATGGTCTTGTGAAGTGATACCACTATTCTGGAAGACAATTCAGAACTATGTCCAAAAGGTTATCAAACTATGCATATCCGTTGCTCTATCACTGTTTCTGCTGGGTCTATATACTAAAGAGATCATAAAAAAGGCAAAAGGACCCCCTTGTGGAAAAGTGTTGGTAACAGCTCTTTTTGTGGTAGCAAAGAATTGGTGAAAGGCTGAAGTTTTGAGAGATCCTTGAACAGCAAGGAGATCAAATCAGTCAATACTTAAAGGCATTAATTCATACTATTCAGTAGAAAAAAATACAATATGAAAATAAAGTCTAAATACTTTGGCTACATAATGGGAAGAGAAGACTCATTGGAAAAAAAAAACCCTGATATTGGGAAATATTGAAAACAAAAAGAGAAAGGGATGGCAGAGGATAAGATGTATAAATAGTGTCATGTAAATAAAAAAAACATGAACTTATACAGACTTCAAGAAATAATGGAGGGCCTGGAGTGGTCCACACAGTCATGAAGAGTCTGAAACAATGAATAAGAAAAAAATATTTCTTCAGATTTAACATATTCTAATCCACCACAGCAGACTAGCTTTAGGGTTACCTGTGGTACTTAGAAGTTAAGTGGCTTGCCCCATATCTGACAATAAATGGTTGTCAACAGAAGGACTTGAATTTAAGTCTCCTAGCTCCAAGGTCAGCTTTCTTTCAATTGTAGAGAAGTATTACCTTGGCTTAGGGTTGGGAATTTCATCATCCAGGAATCCATCTATATCATTGAAATCCCTAGTCTTGTTCCTCTTCTTCTAAGCATGCTTATATGTGTTATCTTTTAAAATGTGTTAATTTTAATTTTGCCTCCTAGCTTGAGGGCTAGGAACATGACATCTATTTTTATATTATAATGAAAGAGTTTACACATACAAGATACAAGATAGCTAATAGAGTTTTGGTAAATTTTTGTTTAACTTTGTCCATGTATAGGCAGTATGATGTATATAGCACTTTCAGGTTAGCAATATTGTCCTTCACTAGAGAAGTACTATTTAAGACATTTCCTAGGAAATAGATCATTGGAGATAAATCAACTAGTCACACAGTAGGAGAGAAAGGCAACCGATGGGACAGTCACATATTGGAATACACAAAGAACTAAAAGAAAGTGAGGGAGCCTCCTACAGATAGAAACTATAGTTTGGTTTTTATTGGAAGTTTAATGTAGTGACAAATATGAAAACATTTTAAATGATTATACCTTTTTAAATGATTATACCTGTATAATATATATCAGATTGCTCACTATTTGGGGAAGGGGAAAAGTACGAGAGGAAGGGAGAAAGAAAAATGGAACTCAAAATTACAATAGTAAATGTTGAAAACTCTTTACATGTACTTGAAAAAATAAAATACTATTGAAAAAAATAAAGTTTCATGTGGATGCAAGCCCTGTATTAATTTTTGAATGGGTTTCAAAGATAAAGAATAAATTTCCTGAACTAAAGGAACTTAGAATCAAAACATTTGCATTTCCAATAAAATTAGTCATTAAAGTATAAGCTATGTTATTTTTTAAACCTGGGACAGGATGTAGGATGGAGACAGGGAGAAGCTCAGGTACTGACATTCACAGTATTAGTTGGCCCCTACATTATTCTCACCAACAGGGCAATATGTGATTAGTTGTAGTTCCCTTGGGTATTTAGATGTGCCAAGACATATAAAAATTTTATGATGGAATAATTAATTGAGACCTAGTCTTGAAGATGTTGATATGGTTTCACATCCCACCTTTGATATGCACATAGAAATAAAATATTTCAATAATCCCTTGATTTTGTGGAAGATTCTATTTCTTTTCAGGTATCATATTACGCTCCTTAAATTATGAAGGGTAGATTTTTGTTAGAATTTTAAAATATTTTGATTTTCCAAATAACTTCTCTTTATTAATATAGAATTAGGTTTGATATTTTTGTTTATATCACAAGGCTTCATCTAAGCAAATCCAATAAGTAGTCTCCGTGATCTTGGACAAGTAACTTAAAATCTCACTCTTCTAGGCAGTTTCCTAAGATTTTTTGATTCAGAGAAATTTTTGGCATGCTTAAGAATAGGGAAATTTCTGTCCTACGAATCCTCTATTCAGTGAAATCACAGTTGTAGTTCCCATATAAGTAGGCAGATTGCTAAAACATAAGAGATTTGTGTGATTGATTGCAAACTTTGAGATTTTTAGGGCAAGATAGAAGAATCAGTGGTTGTTATAAGCTAATAATACCTATATAATAAAATTCATTTCAGTAATACGATCTGCATTGTCTCAACCACAATTCCTTGTGGTTTACAGCTCTAAACAATCAAAAGCGATATCTCCCAAATTTAAATTTTATACTGTATTATTTATGTAAGCCTCTTTATTAGTTTCACTTTAGACAATAAGAGGTATGTGGCCCCTTGGTTAATAACAACAATCATAATCTTCCTTAAGCTGTTCTACATTTCTTTTTCTAATATGAACAAACTTATCTCATCCTGATGAATAAGTCCTCTTTTACCTAGAAACAAAATATATAGTCCTATAAAATACTATAAATTATAAGAAAATTATAGAATATTAGAGTTAGAATGAGTCTTTGGAGCTTACCTAATCCATTTCCTCTTCCTTTAGAGAAAAGGAAACTGAGGCCAAAAGAATAAATAGAAAGTGATTTGCCCAATGTCACATAATTCATCAAAAGCCAGGTTAGAGATTGAGCCTCAGATACCTTGAGGATATGTTCCATCCCAACACAATGACTCTTATCATTAGTACTTGATTCCTGTTAGTTAAGCAATCATTTTCATAGTGCCCAATTTAAAATGTAATATTCTGAGTAGGAAAAATAAATTCAATATTTAATACTTTAATATACTGGAAAGAAACTGAATTTAGTATCAAAGCAGAATGGGTCTAAAATTTTAGTTTTCTGATTTATTCTGTTTATTGGTATGTATAATCTGTATGCCCTCAGGTGTGTCACCACCTCTCTTCTTCAGCCTCCAAGTTTCTTATCAATAGACAAAAGGAGTTGCATAAAATTCTAATAATCTATATAGTTTCAAATTCTATCTATGAGGCTTTAAATGAAGGAGTTTGTTAGATGCATTCTCTTGTTGAGGTTTAGAGAAATTTGAGCAAAACAAGAGAATAGCTTCTCCCTGTATTGGGTGAGAGGGAGTAGGGAGTCTTTCTTCAGTAATCATTGGCCTTTTTAATTTTGGTCCAAGAATCAGTGTTCCATACATACAGGATTGCTTAGAATCCTATTAAGCATATGCTTGAAACATTTTCTATTTTCATTATCTTGTGGAGGGGCGATGTTTAATCTATAAACAAGCCATAAACAACAAGCATAAAACTGTTAAGGATGGATATTAAATATCTCTTTTCTTTGGATGTACTTGAGGTTTTTCTAAAAAGAGGTTCAGGCTTGTTGTTCTTGCCAAGATACATCAGAGAATGGACATGTATCAAAAATGTCTCCCTTCACAGTTGCTAATTAATTTGATAGAGAGAGACATATTTTACTGCATCATCAAGTGAATAAGATGCTTTCTAGTATCCGGGTACTGGAATTTAGATCTTCAAAGATTTCTCATTTCTAAATACTATGATTCACAGAGGACCATTTTACCTCTTCTATGAGGTTCATCATTAAAGATGACATAGCCCTCTAAAGTAATTCAGAAACAAACCCACATCTATTTACAAACCTGTTATATAACTGGCACTGGCAGAGATATTTAAAAAAAAAAGCAGAACTATGATCCCTTTCCTCAAAGAGTTTACAACATAGTCATGCAAAGAATGAGTTTATACAAAATAATTCAAATTACTTCTGTACATCATACTACTTTTGACTCTCACCCAATGGAACTGTCCCATATTTGTATATATGAATAGATATATGTTTCATGTAGAAAAATTTATATGAACTTACATGTATGCTCATATTTTACTCTTCCTGATAGAATGAACTCCTTGAGGTCAACAATTTTAAACTTTTTTTGTATCCCTAACACCTAGCAGAGTATGTGCTTAGTAGGCAATTAATCACATCTATTGATTGATTTGAATTAATTCTCTCATTTAATATTGTTATTATTTGGCAACATAAGAGAGTAATTTGCAACAAGGCTAGGGTAAAGGCAATACAGCTATGCATTTTCCATTAAAGACAAACTATGCACTCCCACCAACACCTAAATTAAAGAGGAGAGGGTACTTGTGTGTATATGTGGACTCTTATCTTATAAATAGCTGTTTCATGTGTGTCAAACCAGCCAATTTTTGCTTTAGTGCAAAATGTGAGAGAAAATAGGAGGGAATATCTAAGTAAGGCTTATAGGAGTGTCTCTGTTTTCTTATTGTCCTTTTTGGTCTGTGCCACAGGTCTGTTTACTTTCAGAGCATAGACAAAAAGTACATCAAAGAAGAAAGACAAAAGGTTTTCACAGTTGTCCCTAATTCTGCCTTAAGCTGCATATTTGCTCTGCTATATCTGAGCTCAATTCTTGGTTCATGGTCCTGGGCATCTGCTTTTATTTCTCTATATAACTCAATTATTACCTTTTTCTACCCAATTTTCTATGAATTGGTCTTTCATTGGTAGTAAAATGGGTCTATAAGTTGGATGTTCCATCAGTTGTTTGTCTAACTTGATATAGCACCTGACATATCTCTTTCAGTTATAAACTGCTACTAGTACATCTGTTCCACTTGGCCTTCTCTGGTTATCTTCTTTTGTCCTGAAGTTTCAAAGGGAGATTATGTACACCTTCTTTTCCCCTTTTTTGTTTTGTCATCACATGATTCTGTCTTTACCATCACCCATGGATCATCATTTTGCTATTAGTTCATCAGCAATGAAAAGTTGACTGTTTCTGCTCTGATATTACCTCTTTCTGTTTATAGTATATAAAGTTTACGTACTTTATATACTATAAGTTAATAGTATAGCTGCTACTAAAACTAATCCAGGCTGCTTTGCACCTTCTGGTCCAGGCTGGCTCACATGAGATAGAGAAAGAATAGTAAATGATCAAGTGTTGGATATTGGAGAATATGCTAGAAGTACTGGATTAATTCAGGTAAAGGGGGACATCAATGTGGGTTGGAATTATCCCAGGAGCTTGTTAATACTAGCACCAGCTGTACAAATAACTTGTTTATTTTTGGGCTGATTAATGTTAAAGAAGGTCACATACCCATCCTAAATCTATTAGATCTATTGGATGCCTTTGTTGATTCAATCCATAAGGTTTTATTCACTTGTATGAGCTCCCTGATTAAATAGCTCTAGTTGAAAATTATTGCCTCCTTTCCTTATTTTCTGAAATTACATTGTCTCTCATTAAGTATTATGTGAGTTAGTGAACTGATTTGGATCACAAGACTACTGAAAATAATAAGCTATATTCGTTCTTTGAAGGAAAATTAGTTGAATTATCCTATCCAAAATCATTCTGAACAGGTCAGCAAACTATCTGCAACCCTATTAAGATAAGAACAGTGAGCCATTAAAAGTCAGGGAAAGTTACAAAAAAAGTGTGGTAACTCTGTTTCTTCAGTAAGTGTTTGATCAACTTGACACAAAGAGCTCCTGTTTCCCCCTCCCTCTTACATAATAACTGACTTTATGGGGGTTACACATTGAGGACTAGATTAAAGGTTCTCCGGTAGAGAAATAATCCTAGTATTAAGTTGAAGGCCTCTAAGGTAACATCCTCCCATAGGTTCTCTCAGGATTGAGTTATTCATTTTGATGGGTTTTTCTCTCTTTGCTTGCATTTATATGTAACCAACATATTTATTTATGACATAAATTCTTTTGTTGACATTTTTAGAAAAGTCTTTCAAGGCAGAATTGAAGAGAAAAGAAATTTATACTTATTGGAGGACATAATGGGAGAGGAATTTAACTATGTTGAACATTTCTATCTCGGAATAGTTATAAATGCAAAACTGCAGTTTGGTAGAAAGATCAACTTAGTAGACACCTTTCTCCAGGAAGAATATTATCAATTGGGTATTAGCTGATTCATTTCTACTAAAGTAAACCTAACATCAGATTAAAGATAAATTGATTTATATGCTTTTTTTCTTAATGGGAGCTTGTTTTCACAAATTTCATTTTTTAGGTAAAATTTATAAAGTTGAAAACAGAAAGTTAAAAAAGGGAAGGGATGGGAAAGGAAGGATGGAAGGGAAAGGAAGGCAAGAGGCCAAGAGAGAATCTACAAATCATTTATTTATTTTTTTAAATGTAACAAACAAGCATAGACACAATATTTTAAATCTTAGAGAAAAATGACCTAATCTCTCACAAAAGATAAAATGAAACTAGAATCTATTGTTCACCTCTTGAAAAAATATTCTAAAAGGAAAACTCCTAGGAAACCCAGAGGTTCTGTCAAAGAAAAAAATATATTGTAAGCAGACAAAAATAAATAACTCAACGACCAAAAGTCCACTGTCTGGTTCAAACAAGATTTCTTAGCTACCACCTATAGGAGTTGAGAGATGGGAATAGGTTATACCTAAACATTAATTATGTAGGATGAATGCAAAGAATCAAGAAGGATATTGAGGTTGCAATGAGTTACTGAGATGATACTATCCTCAACAGTAATAGGAACACTCAGAAGAAAAGAGAATTTTTTGTTTGTTTTCTTTAATAACAGAAATTTTCTTTTTAACATCTCACACTTAAGATGTTTAAAGGACGTCCAGTTAAAGATGTCAAAAAAAGCAGAAGGTTATGTGAGACTGAAGGGAAGGAGAGAGACTAAGGCCAGATGATCATCTAAGAATCATCTAAAGATGATAGTTCAACCCATATGAACTATTGAAATAACTATTTAAAATGTGATAAAGAGAGAAAAAAACCCAGGATACATGCTTAGAAGGACAGCTGTGGACATGGCCTAGATTAATAATTTTTTTTTTTTTGGCAAGGCAATTGGAATTAAATGACTTACCCAGGATCACACAGCTACTTAAGTGTTAAGTGTCTGAGGCTAGATTTTAACTCAGGTCCTCCTGAATGTAGTCCTGGTGCTCTGTCCATTCCATAATTTAGCTGCCCTATATTAATATGTTTTGCAAGAGATGGAGAAGAAAGCATGTGATGATTAAGAAGGAAGAGATTCAGAAGAAAAAAAAAATTCAGAAAAGCCTAGAGAAAAAAAGATTATATAGAAGAAGATAAATGAACAGACTCAATTCTGCAGAGGCTCAATAAGGATGAGGATTTAATGATTTGACAATTTGAAAATTAAGAGACAAAAGCCATCTTTGGAGGAAACACATTTGATTGATGAGCTCAGCATCAAGATTGCATATCACTTTAATTGTAGATCACTAGTCCTAGGCCAAATCGCACTTACTGTTATGTAAGAGGA
Organism: Sminthopsis crassicaudata; assembly: GCF_048593235.1. Lineage (NCBI taxonomy): Eukaryota > Metazoa > Chordata > Mammalia > Dasyuromorphia > Dasyuridae > Sminthopsis > Sminthopsis crassicaudata. Next base: position 197,848,543 of record NC_133618.1, on the reverse strand, counting down.
CAAATAGTAAAGACAAGAAAAAGTATAAGAGGTCAGAATGGAGATGAATTATTATAACATAAATAGGATGAACTCACCTCTAAAGCAGAAGAAAGTAAGGAAATGAATTAAAAATCAGGAAGAAACTTCTTGGTCCCAATCCTAAAGGTTCTAGTTGCATCATGCCTAGGCTACTGAAATAGTTTGATGGCTACCACTCTTCTCCTAATGATATTCCATCCTTAACTTAGCTATTAGTGTTTTTCCTGAAGCAGAGGTATATTCATATAAATACCCATATAAATATATAAATTCATATAAATAAACTCAAGTGACTCTATATGAATTCTAAAATCAAATATAAATTCCTCTGATTGGAATCTATACCTCTTATTCCTTAAACCCCCCCCAACTTTTTTAGTTTTCATATACCTTACCATCTATTCACCACTTAGCCAGCTGTTTAGTGACACTGGCCTCCTTGATGTTCATCAAGCATGACATTATATCTATCAGCTTCAAGGCTTTTCCATTTTAGATGATTGGGTTAGGAAATAAAGAGGATGGAAATTGTAGAACTCCTCTCAAATTGTCCATAATTAATTTGCATCATGATTTCCCCCCAGATTGATCTCCTGAAGGAGAAAAAAAAATTTTGGATGATGTTATAGCATAACTAAAAAAATCAAAATAGTGAATTAAAATTAATTGATGTAATTTGAGCAAAAGGAAATAATTTAAAATGAATCTATATTAATCAACAGCATATATATATATATATATATATATATATATATATATATATTAATATATTCAATACCTAGGATCATAGTTAGGACTTGTGAGCAAACATCATACTTTAAACCTTGTTTTTTCATCCCCTGAAGTCTTCTCCATTTCTGTCTCTATCCACTGTCTGTCTGTCAATCTTTTTCTTTTCATCTGCGTGTATGCATTTTGCACACTGCATAATGTACATATATAGTATGAATATATATTGTTACATCAACAACAAGTAATGCGGGTAATAAACAAAGTGGAATGTGTAAATGGATTCCATTATAAATAATGGCAATGGGATCACAAATCAGCATATTATATTTGCAGTATATCTTATTTTATTGAAGTCTAATGAAGTTTAAGAATCCACAGCCATACATAAGAAACACGTTAGTAGGAGTGAAATCAGAAATGTCTTTACTTTCTCTATATGTCTCATACTTAAGTTTCCTAAACAAATCTGGTAAGAGGGAACATCAAAGATATGTTCAATGTAATAGAAATGTAGAAAATAAATTGGATCCAGCTGACTTTTAACTATAGTCCTGTCAAGCAGAACAGAAAAGTAATGTTTCTTTTCTGCTAAGTATTAGTGAGGAATCTGTCTAAACAGTAAAAATAAAATAAAATAAAATAAAATGAAATAAAATCACACAGTCATTATATCAAAATAATTAGAACTCCTGTAATAGGTAAAAGTGGAATCAGATGTGAGCCTTTCCTGTGAGCCATAAAGCATATAAAGTACTTTTAAAAAAATCTTTTGCTTAGGTTTAAAAATTTAAAGAAAAATGTTTATTCTTCTAATGAAATGCAGCATTTATGATTTGTTGTTGACTTAAATAGTATAATAATATTAGGGTAAAAAGAATGGAAAATTTTAATAGAATAGGTCAACATCAGGTGCTACAATGTTTTTATATTATAAGAATTTCTATTGAAAAGATGATTTAATCTGTAGTAATGAATTCTGGATTTGAATTCCAGCTTAGTATGTATTTTCTGTATATTGTGAGCAAGCCATTTAATTTCTTTCTCTTTTTATTTCTACTGTGACTTTCCAGAATTTTCTAGGATGCCTCAGTTTTAGTCTCAATTTTTTTCAACATCTTGCCTCCTTAACCTATAATATCCTACCACCCATAGTACCTTCTCATCCTGGAACAACATTGTATTATACTTATCCCATTCTCCTACTTAGGAGATCTTTTAAAGACCATCTTGTAGAGATTCTGAGACTAGTTAAAATTATTTGAAAAATAGAATTAATCAAATGGGAAAAGATATACAAAAACTAACTGAAGAAAATCATACATTAAAAACTAAGAACAGGCAAATGGAAATTAATCATTCTATAAGACATTTAGAATCAATCTCACAAACTAAAAATAATGAAAAATGGAAAAAATGTAAAATATGTCATTGGAAAAAAAGCTGACATGAAAAATAGATCCAGGAGAGAAAACATAAAATTAGTGGCCTACCAGAAGACCACCAACAAAACAAGAACCTGGATAGCATTTTATAAGGGATAATTTAAAAAACTCTGTTCTCACATGCTAAACCCAGAGAGCAAAATGGTGATCGAAAAAAAAAAAAAAAAAAGAATCCAGCCATCACTTCCAGAAAGAGATCCATAAGGAAAACCCTAAGGAACTTTCTTGCAAACCCCAGAATTATAATCTCAAGGAAAAACTCCTGTAAGCTTCCAGACAAACAGAATTTAAGTTTCAAGGAGAAACAGTCAGGATTAACCAGGATCTTGGAGTTTCTACATTAAAGGATCAGAGGGTTAGAAATCCCTTATTTCAGAAGGCAAAGGACCTGGGGTTACAACCAAGAATTAACTATCCAGAGAGAATGAGCATCAACTTTCAGGGGAGACATTACATCTTCAATGAAATAAAGGACTTTCAATCATTTCTATTGAAAAAAAAAAAAAACAAAAACTAAAATGAAAATTTGATCTTCAAACACAGGAATCAAGAGATTCAAGGACTCAAACACAGGAAACAAAAACAAACAAACAAAAAAAATATATATATATATATATATATTTCTATATATGTATATATGCATATATATACATTATTTATAGGTTATACTATTTACATCACAATATTGAAAATGATATCTGTAACTCTAATGAACTATATCTGCTTTTGGGGAACTTAAAGGAGGCATTCATGAATAGAGGCTGTGCATATGGATGGACTTTAATGTGATGATTAAAGAAAGAGATAGTAAGGGGTGGGAAAAGGATTGTATTGGGACAAGAGGGAAGAGGAGGTAAAATGGGACAAATTATATCACACATAGTGGCATAAAAGACCTATTATATTAGAAGCATTATTACTAGTAACTATTTTGCCCTGTTATATATATATTAAAAAACAATCTAATTGAAATGCATGAGGATTTACAAAAAATATAGATTGCCTAGATGAATAAAGGAGGAAATAAATTGCTTAAATTGTGCCACTTAAGAAAAAAGAAATTGAATAAGCTACTGATGAATTCCCTAAGAAAAAGTCACCAGGACCATATAGATTTACAAGTGAATTCTAACATTTAAAAAACAATTAATTCCAAAATTATATAAATTATTTCAAAAAATAGGTAAAAGAATCTTGCCAAAGTCATTCTATGAGACAAATATGGTACTGATACCTAATACAGAGAGAAAGAAAACTAATTGCCCTAGTGAATACTGATGCAAAAAATTTAAATAACACATCAGCAAAGAAATTACAAAAAGAAACTGAAAAAGTAGGGGGAGCTACAAACATGGAACCCTCATAGAAAAAGTACAGGAATGGAACCCAGAGAGGACTAAAAATATGGCTGGCTTTTTTTCTTAAAACAGAGGTCCCAAGAGGTCTTAACAAATTATGAGCTGCATGAGCAGATCTAGGAGCAAAGTGAACTTTATGGCTGTTGAGACTTTGACAGTACGGTAAAGAAATTTGGATAATCAGGAAGAGAAACAAGAAATGAATGAAGAATAAGAAAATGTGAGTAATATTTTTGTGTATATACAAATTTATTTCTGTAGTAAAACTATGGAAGACTTGTGGTAGGAAAAATTTCAAATTTATGTGGTATATGAAGGTAATTGAATATTATTATTCTATAAAATACTGAACAAGCTGATTATAGAAAGACCTGGAAAGGTTTACATGAACTGATGCTATGTGAAACAAGTCTAACCAGGAATACATTGTACACAATAACAGCAAGAATGTACAATGATCAACTAGGAAAGGCTTGGCTCTTTTCAGTAGTTCAGCAATCCAGAGGAATCCCAATAGACTTTGAACAGAAAATGCCATCTGCAACCAGAGAAAGAACTAAGAAGACTGAATGTAAATCAAAACATGCTATGTTGACATTATACATATATATATATATATATATATATATATATATATATATCATGATTTACCCCATTTGCTCTAATTTTTCTCCCAATATAATTCATAAGACAATGTGGATTAAAAATAAACTAAAAATTAATAAAACAACAACAAAAACTAAGACTATTAAATTTGAATCAAAAGGTCTGGTTTGAACCAGGATCTCATACTTACTATATTCCACTCCATTTTGGGTTGAGCATTTTACTATTTTTAGGCCTCACTTTTCCCATGTTAAATGCTGGGGGTTTAGACAAAGGATGCTTAAAAATTCTTTCTAGGCTTAAAGCATATGACCTCAAGATGTTATCATAATGCCTATCCCCTGAAATAAAGAGTTATCATTTCAGTGAGTAAATCAATCAATAAGCAGTTATTAACTACCTAATCTTGCCAAGGTGTAATAGTATATAGAAAAGTTAACCTCTTTATTAGAAAGACCTGAATTTCTATTAGATTAATTTTTTTTTAATGGCAGAAACTATTTTTGCTTATTTTTTGTGTTCCTATTGCTTAAGACAGAAGCTTGACAAAAAGTATTGATTGAAGTCCTGATTCTGAAACATGAGAGATTTGTGAGCATCAGTGACTCATTTTACCACCACCACTATCACCACCCACTTCAAACCTGCCTAGGCAACTCAGATACATAGTTTTGAAGTATTTGTTGTTGATGGACTTTGGCAGAAAAGATTTTCTTACTGGCATTTCTCTATATTAATGGAATCACAACCTTGGCCTTACCCAAAATGTAGAAGATGATAAAAGAAGGCCAAAGAAGGCCAATACTGGCCAAGAGGATTGATAACCTGAGCTGGGAAAGAAGTGCTAGTTACTTCAGCTCAGTATAAGAGCTGAAATGTTGATTGGCCCTTCAGACAGGAAACAGAAGTCTAGTATTAATATGTCCATAGGTACATTTATACAGTTATATGGCTTCATAGAAATGAAACAAACATGTACAATGACTGAAAAATAATGAGGAAAGGTTTACACAAATCCCACATGTTCATAAGGCTTATTGCATTTGAAAACACATACCTAAAGCAGTGACAAAGGCAAAGAAAATATTCTATTCTGTTCAGTCATTCCCTCAGCCCCAGCTGCTCCCTTTTTGACTGACAGAACAGCTCATCTTTTTTGTTGTCTAGAAAAACCTTGGCTTCTTGGGCTAATCTAAAAATTGACTATGTCTTCATCCTGAACACAATGTGATAAATTATGAAACAATCAAAGTCATCCCAGGGCATAATGAAGTACATTTAGAGCAAAACATTCTTTTGGTCCCATTACAAGGAAGAAACAAAATTTTAATGCCTCTCTTTTATCACTCCTGTTTTTATACTACCAGTGATGATTTTAAATGGCCTCAAACTCATAGTGTCAAAGATCTGAGAGCTTATCCAGATAAATTTCCTCAGCTGGTAAAGGACAAAGAACAACATTATAATTTAAATTAAAGCAAATTTTAAAAGAATTTAAAAGGGGGAAAATGCATAACTATAATCAGAATAAAATGAGCAAGTAAGCACAACTACATAAATTCGTAAAATTTTAAGGCTGAATAAAAATGAATAGTGATTACTAAGTTGACCTTAGTCAACTTAGATAAAGAGACAGGGCTCAGGAAATTTAAGTGACTTGCCCAACTCTTTAGCTGCAGAATTAAGATTAAAATGCAGGTCTTTTGACTCTGAGGCCAGTGTTATTGCCACTATGATTTCATCAAAGGACTCCAGAATCATTGAGAATAATTATTTAGCCAATAAGCATGTCTTAAGCACCACTTATATCCTAGATACCATACTAAATGCTGAGGATACAAAATACAAAATATATTCTTTGCTCTCAAGGAGCATCCAAAAGATGTATCATGAAAACAACTGCATACAAAGAGACAAGACAAATTAGAGATTAGAAGGCTTTAGAATAAAAGGAGGGAAGGAGTCAACAGCATAATTTACTCTGTGGAGCAAAGTACTATTAACATTTTCCTTTCACAGAGAAGAAACACAATGTAGTAAATTATGAAATAATCAGAATCATCCCAGGGCATAATGGAAAAACTTTTTTTTTTGTTCCTTTATAAGGAAGAAACAAAAATTTTTGTTAAGTACTTGCTCAGGTTTTCCTGGCAAATATGCCCACTTAGTATTTGAGGTATAATTTGAACTCATCTCCTCCTATTCAAGCTCTCTATCCACTTTATAATTTTATATTAATTCTAGTAACTTTTTGATTTTTTCTTCATAATCTGTCTTTATTATATAAATGTAAAATTTGTAAGCTGCAGTGTTGAGAATGATAGTTGCCTTCTTGCACATTGGAAGGATTTCCAAATTATCTTGAGCTTCTTAAGAGGTCTTCCTTTCCCAAAAGTTATCCTTCTATCCACTGACATATTCTTTTTTATCTTCTTTCTTTCTCTTTCTTTTTTCTTTTTTTTCCTTCCTTCCTTCCTTCCTTCCTTCCTTCCTTCCTTCCTTCCTTCCTTCCTTCCTTCCTTCCTTCCTTCCTTCCTTCCTTCCTTCCTTCCTTCCTTCCTTCCTTCTTTCCTTCCTTCCTTCCTTCCTTCCTTCCTTTCATTTCTTTATTTCTTCCTTTCATTTCTTTCTTTCTGCCTTTCTTTCTTTCTTTCTTTCTTTCTTTCTTTCTTTCTTTCTTTCTTTCTTTCTTTCTTTCTTTCTTTCTTTCTTTCTTTCTTTCTTTCTTTGTTTCTTTGTTTCTTTCTTTCTTTCTTTCTTTCTTTCTTTCTTTCTTTCTTTCTTTCTTTCTTTCTTTCTTTCTTTCTTTCTTTCTTTCTTTATTTCTTTCTTTCTTTCTTGTAGTGGGATGAAAATAATTGTACTACCTACCTCATGAAGTGGGGAGGATGAGGAAATTGTTTTATAAGCCTTAGCCAAAGTGGCCCAGGAACTTGGATTTCTTAGTCAAAACACCCTCATTTCTGGACAGAGCTGGATAAATCATGATCGACTAATACTATCTAATTCTATATTCTCTATTCTGTATCACACACACACACACACACACACACCTATCCTTTCTCATAGCTTGCACATTACAATTTTAAAATATTTATATTTTGGATTGATATTTTCCTTTCTAGTCACTTCTCCCCTTGATGGGATATAAGAAGCTAACACTTGTATTGGCAGAATAATTTGTAAACTCTCTTATTCTAGTTTTTCTTCTCATTAAATTCATAGGATACAAATTTCAAATATTGTCCCCAAGTTCTAGGGATAAAACTTGTGTTTTGAATTCAAGTCCCATATGTAATGACTACATAACACATTATTAGGATTTTTTTTTTATTAGTGCTAGTGAGATGTAATGGAAAGAGGATATCAAATTGGAAATTAGAAGACCTGGGCACAAGTCTAGGCCTTATTAATCACTACCTATGTAACACTTAACAAATCACTTCATCTCTCTGATACTCAGGTTTTTCATGTCAACTGTGGAAGGTAAGACCAGATCTTTAAAGTTCTTTCTCACAGTTTATTTAATATTTAATGATAAGCTTGGCTAGGAGTAGATCATAGTCTTCTAAAAATCCAGTCATGCTCCCAGTATGTAGACTTCATTGGTGGGCAGTGGAAAGAATCATTTTGCATCTGTTTGTCTGAGGATCCAAGAGCTGTTAGCAGCTGCCACAAATGTGACAAAATAGTTTCCAAATGAGAAAATCTATAGTAACTCAAGAACTGTGCTCAGCTGTAATTAGGAGTTCTCACGGCCTAGGGGTTAAAAGGTACCCTCTTAAATGGTTTCTGTTTTTGAACTCTGGTCTTTCTGTGTTGCTTCTTCAGCTAAAAACCTAATTGACCTCCCTTTTTTCTTCATCTGGTAAGTTTTTCTAGGGTTAGCAGTTACGATTATTATTGAAGTCCTTTGAAATTTTGCTATTACCTCAGAAATTAGTAAGTAGTTTCAAAGGCAGTTTTCCATCACATTTTATCAGGATTTTCCTAAAGAGTAAGAGATATAGTGGACAAAATATTGGCTTTGGAGTCTAAAGGCCTGCATTCAAATTTTGGTCCTGTTTGTGTAACCCAGATAAGTTATCTCCCTTCTTTGGTTCAGTTTCTTTATATATAAATCGAGAGGCTAGACTATAGTATCTCTGAAGTTCCTTCCTATTCTATAGCATCCCAGGAATAATTACCCAATTTTTAGTTCCCCCTAGGAAGATAGCTACCTTACATTCAAAGATGTGCTAAGGGTGTATACTTCTAAAACCATAAACATAACATGCAATGAGTTAAAAAGAAAGGAACTTAATTAAATGACAGAATAATATAAATAGCAATAGCTACAACAAAATTTTCCACAAGCCTGGGGCAAACTGTCCACAATTTGGAATCAGAAGAGAGAATGAATATGTAAAAAAAAAAAGACATGAATGAAGAGGCACAGAAGGAGCAAAAGCACATGAAAAGAGGAAATTCATTTTATGATACTCCAAAATTTCAAGGGCATTGATCTTTCCTTCCCATGCTATGATTCAACAAAAATGATCTTTCTTTTCCTTAGACAGATACTGCAAATCCCTCCTCCACCTCCAAGCCTTTGTATTGTTTTGCATGCATAGAATATATTTGCTTCTCACTTTGTCCTGGAATCCCACTCTTCCTTCAAGACATCACCTCTTTCAGTCTTCCTTGATTTCCCTGAATTCTAGTGTTTTTCCTCCTAAATTACCTTGTATCTAATTGCTTTGTAATTATTAATATTTGCATTCTCTTTATACTCTGTATATGATACTAATGGCTAACATTTATATAGTACTAACTATGTACCATGCACCTGATGATCAATTTATAATTATTATCTAATTTGATATTCACCCTATCCATAGGAACTTGGTACTATTTCTATTCCTATATATGCATGCATTCACACAAACACACACAGCTAACTACTGAGATCTAATTTAAAATCAGGTTTTTATAACTTTGGGCCCAGTGCTATCCTGTGTATATAATGCAAGTGTCTATTTATCTGTGTTTGTATATATGCATATGCATATATATATATATATATATATATATATATATATATATATATATATATATGTGTGTGTGATTATTTAAGAGGCATGTATTTTTATATAAATATTATAAAGAAAATAAATATAAATTATTGCAAAGTAATTTTATTTCCCCCAAATCTTGAACAGTACTTTGAATATATACTTGTATTGGGTATGTATATGTGTAATATACATATATGTGCATGCATAAGTACATAAGCATACTGTATACATATAAGTATATATGTGTATGTGTGCATGCTCACACACATTAAATTCTAAATGGGTTCATGAAGTATTGGATGTAACTGAAATGACTAAACATATACACACATACATGGATATACACATGTATATTGTGTGCATATGCTATAGAGGTGTGTGTATAGAGACAGACATTTCACATTTAGGACTACATATGAAAGGGAAAGGGATCTTCCTTGCAGTAGGGAAGTATATCCACATACAAAAATATAGAACTATGAAAAATTGTCAGCACAACTGAATTACATTTGCAAAGAAAAGGCCTAGAAAGATTGAACAAAAATTATAGATAATGTAAAGTAGAACATCCCCTCTATTCCCAGCTTGCACACAGAATGTTTGGGGCCCTTGTCAACAACCTTTACTTTACCCCCCTCAAGATTCACACTGCAAGGGTATCTGCCTCTCTCATACTGATTCCATGCTCCTGTCTTCATCCTCTTTCCATGCTCTCTCCTGACTCCATCTGAATAACTCTACTCTATATTCCATCCTCTCAATGCAGTCCTGCCCCCATTTCTATTAGAAAAATGATAGTGATGCAGTCATTTGCTTTCTTTAGCTGCAGTATGAGATGTTTGCATTTTAGCAGAGGTCTAAAACAGTACTTTAAGGCATAAAGTGGATTTCAAGCACTTCGTTAAATTAGAAAGAAAGTAGAGTTGGTACAAATATTCAGATCCTAAGGTAACCTGTCCCACCTGCACAGACAGAGAAGGCTACCTTCCCTAGGAATGGAAGAATTGCTTTCCACTGTAGAGAGGATTATACTCAGAGCTTGCCCTTACACTGTGCACCCCCTTTGTGCTGCCTTGATATTTACTCTTAAAGTGTCATGTTTACAGATATAATATTTGTTCCTTGCTACACAAGCTGAGCCCAAAATAGGATCTCATAAAACATGCCTAACAATCCTGTGTCATCTTCTCCAAAGGCCACATGTCAAATGCTTGCCTGCTCAGATTTCAGGCAGTTAGTTATTAAATACAGATCTAGAATCAGATTCCTCTCAATATACTGGAAACTTCAGAGAGCAGTCTGGTCACAGAATCTCATAGCTAGAAAGGGCCTCAATGGCCATGTAGTTCAATTCATATCTGAACATGAATTTCTCCTAAAACACACTTAAAAAACAGTGACCCAGTCTTTGCTCAAAGTCCTTCAGTGAGAAAGAACCAAGTACTGCTGAAACAGCTTCTATGAATTAATCTTCTATTGATATCATCATCTAACCCATTATGCTATATTCACCTCCTAAATTATGCTCTCTGGTTCATCTCATTTGTAATCCACTTTTGGTGCAGTTTTTTTTTTCCCCTGAGGCAATTGGATTAAGCTACTTGCCACATTTGAACTCAGGTTCTCCTTACTTCATGGAAGTGATCTATACACTGCACCATCTAGTTGTTTAATGTTGCAGCATTTTTTTTTCAAATAGGTACATGTAAAAAAATTTTCTTTTTCAAATAGGTACATGCATTTCTTGCTAAACTGCCTTAGAAGACTGTGGTTACCACAGGAAAGAATCAGGGGCAGTGCACTGATTGAGGAATGCTTAAATTGTTGCACTTAAATGTAATGGATTATAATTCTACTGTATAAAACAACAATTGCAATAAACACAGAGAATCACAGAAAGACTTACATGAACTGATACAGAGCAAAGTAATCAAAATTTAAAAAAAATAAACTGCAATTTGAAAATAGAAAGAACCATCAAAACCAATGAAAAATGAATGTCACAAAATTACAAAGAAAATCTTAACCTGACAGAAGAAACACAAAAATATATATTGTTATGATTTCTTTCAGAAGTAGAAGCCTATGGATATTGAACACTGCCTTTATTATCAGATTTTTTAAAAAGAAAATGAATTGTTTAATATTTGATTTTTTCTCTTTTTCCACTTGTTTTCCAAAAATGTCTTTGTTGTAAGAGATGTCTCCATAAATGCAACAATGGAAAGTACATGGGAGAAATCTAGATATAAAAACAACAACAAAAAATTTGTTTAAAAAGAATTAGGGATATATCAAGTATAGTCAATGATGCTGTAGGTAGAGTGCCAAATCTGGAGTCAGGAAAATTCATCTTCATGAATTTAAATCTGGCCTCCAATACTTAATAGCCATGTAACATTAAGGAAAACATTTAAATTTCCCAAAGCAGGTCATGAAAAGTCAGGCATGACTGAAAAAACTACTTATTAACAGAATTATTAGAAAATTATAGCTTCATGTTTACAGTTTTAGGCTAAGATTCAGGACAACCTGACTGAATTCCAACTCAAAAAAAGATTAGTTTTGTGATTCTCAGTATGCCATTAAACCTTTTAGGTCCTCATTTTCCTCATCTATAAAACTTTTAGACTCAGTGATTTCTATGGCATCTTCTAGGTTTTTTTTTTTCCCTTCTAAATCTATGATTCTATGATTGTAAGAGTAAGGGAAGGTGCCTTAGAGGTCATTTAGTCCCAATTTTAGTTAGTTATGAATCCTTCTATAACATCCTGATCATATTATTTTTTTATCTGAAGAAAAACAGGATTCAGTAATTCTCAAAGTAGTTACTTTTCATTTCCAAAAAAATATATAGCCCTTAGAAAGATTATCCTTCTATCACTTATAACTAGTCCAAATCTGATTTTCTTTGAATTTTCCCCAATTGCTCCCAATTCTGACATCTGAAGCCAAAAGTAAAATCTCATATGACAGCCACGAAGATACATGCCACTTCTGAGTCTTCTTTTCTTTAGGCTAAACACTCCCATTTTTAAATCAATCCTTTTATAACCAGCCACAGGAAATTGTAAAATTATAGAATTGAAAAAGACTTCAACAGCTCACTAGTCCAACTGATATACCAAAGGAATTGCTACTATAAAATTTATATTATGTAACTGTCCAATTACTGCTTGAAGATTTCCTAGGGACCTTGCCAAAAAATTATCTCACTTTCTGATATTTCTGATTTTTGCAAAGTCTTTATTTTTCATATATCAGGCTTACAGTGTCTTTCTTTAAGTTCCCACTCATTGATACTAGTTCTGCCTTTCACATTATAGTTCTTTAAATGTGGACACAGCTGTGATCTTTCCCATTCCTGGATATCTTTTTTTTCCCCATGTTAAATATGCCTAGGTCTGTCAAGTTATCTTTATGTAATACGAACATAAGACCTTTCACCATCCTATTTATCCTCCTCTATACAGCCTCCAGATTATCCTTCTCTTTGAACTGTGATGCTTGGATATGAATTCTAAACTCCAGAAAAGTACTCTGATCAACAAGGGCAGAGTACAGAGTAATTGTCTCCTCTATTCCTGGAAGCAATACCCTTCTGAGAGGAGCTCAAATTCACATTTGCTTTTCCCCCCTTTCATATTGTACTTTTGACTCCTCTTCAGTTTAAAATCCATTGAAACTCCTAAATCTTTTTTCAAAATAATTATTTCCTCTGCTTATTTCCCTCAGCTTGTGGATTTGGTTTGTTTATACCTATTTAAGACTTTTTTTTTACATTTATCAATACTGGATTTCACTCTCATCCAGTGTTAGTTACGTGTCCGAAGTATGTATCATTATTTAAAATGTTAAATAGCAGAAAGCCAAGCACAGATGCCAGGGATATCCCACTGGAAGCCGCTTTTGTTGGCAACATTAAAAACTACTCTTTGAGTCTAGTTGTTCTATCACGTCTGAATCCATTTCACATTATTTTCAGATTTTCCTTATCTCTGTATATTTCATACTTAATTCTTTTGAAGCACATGCTATTTTATCTCCATTTTGCTAATAAGGAGGTTGTTAAGAAATTTCACCTTTTAAAAGTAACACAATGCACAATGGAGAGTAGGTAAAAGGAGGCCCTAGTGTATCACTAATGAGGGAATCTCAAAAGCAGAAATTATATAATAGAAATGGAAGATGTGTTAGTTATGTAACGAGGGTCTATGTTAGGTGGGAAGAGTTAGTGCCACACTAGTACCTTTGCCATTTCAAGAGCAAATAATGAAGGTCTTTAGCACACTGGATGAACTGGCATTGGCAAACTTATGGAGTATGTGAACAAGAGCCCTTATATGGTGGGTAATTATGGATTTACTGTGATCTTCATCAGGAAAAATAACTTCCAAAAAGGATGAAATAATAGTTCTATATAGATATTTGAGTAATACATGTGACTTAATATCATAAGAAGATAAATAGATAAGGAATCACAACACTTAGCTTTCTGGTAATAATATAAATTTAGACATCTAAGCCTCAGTTTACTCACCTACAACATGAAGTTGCACTATGTCAAAGAAGACCAAAATTTTTTCTTAAGTTTAAAGAAATGCAAAGTTAAACAATTATATTTTTTTAAAAAAATAATACATGTATACTTTCTAAGCTTGATATATTTGATGCAAATATCATGATATAAAATGTATTATGATATAAAAAATGTAAATCTCAACTGCATTATTTTCCATATGTGTAACGTTAGGAAGATTGCTTCCCTTCCTTTGGTCTGTTTCTCCATCCATAAAAATAGAAAATTGGACACTATAATTTCATTGGTACTTTCTAAATCTTCATCCAACATCTAAATGGACCAAGACAAACCAATTGATAGATCCTTAAGATAAAGTCTTCCTCAACCCTTCTCTTGGCAGCAGCCAAATTCCATTTTTGTGCTGGCAGCAGCAAACCATGTGAGACTGGCAACAAGAACAGATGTGGGTACAGATTGTTTGTATGCATGTGCACCTCTGAGAGGTAAGATCAGACTAAAAAATGTCTGAGTAGAGCCTATTCAGAGGACAAAACTATAAGATATCAAAGAAAATTTACCTGCTCTTCAAGCTCTCATCAAGTCATTTATTCAGTTTTGTTCCCTAAATTAGTATACATGCTTATATAATAAAAATGTACATTAGTATGCACCTCTGTAGACATCTGACATAAGTCTATGTAGTTTCTATTCTTGCAAACTACGGTTATAAAGTAAATCAGGAGTCTGAGTTTATTCCTCCTATCTAAGAATTTGCTAGGTCTGTTAGACATTTAAATTCTGTGATTAAGATTTGAAACAATCATTTATTAACACAAAATAAATTAAAATGTGTTATTTAATATTTAATAATTTGTTATTGCTAATAATAACAGCAGAAATTATATATGTATATATATATATACATACATATATATATATATATATATATATATATATGCATTTAAGAACAATGACTCATTCAGATACATAGAGTATTATTCTCATCTTAAGCATTCAACACTACTCAGGGCATCTTCATTTGAAACAGAAACCTAGCATGGAGATCAGCATGTTGATGAATCAGATAATGTGAACTAGACAATAATCACATTCAAAAAATTATTATCATGGCCCACTTTTTTGTGGGTTATGTAATATAGAAAGCATTTGAAATGACCTCACAAATATGTACTGAAGCCATGATGTCTGAACCAAGGAAGGATTAATAACAATGATAACAACAACCACATATAATTACTTACAAAATAGATCTGATGAAATGGAAAAATCATATAACTTCTTATAAAATAGATTTGATGAAATGGGAAAAAAACACAATTGGTCATATATTATTCTGTAACCCCTAAATTTTGACATAATCGCCTTTCCTTTGTAGAAAATTTTGGCTTTTTTCCTTTTAGTAGGGTCAAGGAACTGGAAACTGGGTGGTTGCTCATCAGTTGGAGAATGGCTGAATAAGTTATGTTATAGGGATATTATGGAATATTATTTTCCTAAAAAGAATCGATCAGCAGGATGATTTCAGAGAGGCCCAGAGAGCCTTGCATGAACTCATGCTAAATGAAGTGAGTACAACCAAGAGAACACTATACATAGCAACAGTAAGATTATATGATGATCAATTCTGATGGATGTGGCTCTTTTCAACAATGAGGTCATTCAGGCCAGTTCCAATGGTCTTGTGATGAAGAGAGCCATCTGCACCCAGAGAGAGAGAGAGAGAGAGAGAGAGAGAGAGAGAGAGAGAGAGAGAGAGAGAGAGAGAGAGCTGTGGGGACTGAGTGTGGATCACTACATATTCTTTTCACCTTTTTTGTTGTTTGGTTGAATTTTGTTTTCTTTCTCATCCCCCTCTACCTTTTTATCTGATTTTTCTTGTGCAGCATGATAATTGCAGAAATATATATAGAGGAATTACATATGTTTAATATATTGGATTACTTGCCCTCTGAGGAAGAAAGTGATTGAAAGGGAGGGAAAAATTGGAGCACAGGGTTTTGCAGAGGTGAATGTTGAATATCATCTATGCATATGTTTTGAAAATTAAAAAAAGCTTTAATTAAAAAAAAAAAAAAGAAAAGAAAAGAAAAGCAAGGGATAAGCCTGCCTTTTATTTATTTTTTATTTTATTTTTTATTTTTTGGTATTCCCCAGGAATAGAATAATTGTTTGCACATAATGTTGTGGCACAGCTTCCCTAATTGTTCTGCCTCAGTTTCCCCAATTGTTCTGCTTCAGTTTCCCTGAAATTTTCTGCCTCAATCCCCTTAGTTGAAAACCCCACTCTGGTTAAGTAAGACTGATATAACTCAGGACTACTTGCTCTAAGGCTATAAAAGCTCAATGTGTAAATTCAAGATAAAGGGGAGTTCAGACTTCCTGGCTCCTGATTCCTCCTGTCATCAAGAATTTATGGGTCTACTCCACATTCTGTCATTGTTCTTCTTTATTCCAACTTACTAGAATGTCCAGTGCCTCTCCCCATTTTGTCAAAAGCAGATTGATAGTCCATTCCCGTTCTCAGTGCTCTGACTCCTCCTCTGCCTCAGTCTATCCCTGTAGCTGAGCCACACACACACACACACACACACACACACACACACACACACACACACATATATGTCATTGAGAACTCACATTGGTTGCTGGATGGTTTGGACATCAGCCCTTGGGGCACCATGCCCCCAGCACAATCTCTTCCTTTCAAATAAAATATTAAAAACTCTCTAATTATTATCTTACCTCAGTTTCTCTGGCATTGCAAGTACTTAATAAATGATTTTAAAATAAATAAATCAAAGATTATCATTATCTGTAGAAATGCTACCCATTTCTATTGATCCACCTAGAAAAATATTTTCTTCAGGAAACATTCTCTTATTCTGTCAATTATAATTAACTCCGTTTTCAAACTTTTCATCATTGTTTGCCTTTAATAACCCAGTGTTTTTTTCATGTCCTCTTTTGCAACTCAAAAAGAGTATTTTTTTTAATGTGTCATATCCTATAAAACAGAATGTAAGGTCCTTGAGGGTGGGGACCACATCTTTTGTGATGCAGATCTTTACTACAATGCTCTGCACCTAGTAGGCATTTGAACTTTTGTGATTTAATTCTACTGAATCATTACAGATCACATATTGGCAACTGCTATTTTTCTACAGTATATATTTTGGCAGTTCTGTCCTTATTTACTTAGAAAAAATATTAATTTGAATATTTATAAATTATTTTCCCTCAATCTACTTAAATATGGCTCACCAGAATTTTTGTTTTGAGGTGGAGAGTTATTGGAATCTCAAGGAACATTTAGAGATATAATTCTCTTTTCTTGGAAATGAGAATTAAAATACTCAAGGGATAAATTTTTTTTCAAATATCGCAAGTATGTGCATGTGAACCAAAATCAATAACTTAAAAATATATCTCTTCTTTTATTACTATATATAGGAATGTATAGGAGTTGAAAATAAAGTATAAAATTTAGTATAAAATAAGGTATAAAATTAATTAATCAGATATTAAAATATTTTGTGTTTGGATTTTTTTAAGGAACCAGATATAGCTAACTACAATAGTTTATAAAACAGACTAAGTAAATTGAACAGTAACAACAAAAACTAAAACCTTGTGGTTATACTTTGTAAATGTTGACACAATTTTATTATTATTATTATAGCTTTTTATTTACAAGATATATGCATGGCTAATTTTTCAGCATTGGCAATTGCAAAACCTTTTGTTTCAACTTTTCCCCTCCTTTCCCCCACCCCCTGCCCCAGATGGCAGGTTGACCAATAAATGTTAAATATGTTAAAGTATAAGTTAAATACACTACATGTATACATGTCCAAACAGTTGTTTTGCTGTACAAAAAGAATAGGACTTTTAAATAGTGTACAATTAGCCTGCAAAGGAAATCAAAAATGCAGGCAGACAAAAATAGAGGGATTGGGAATTCTATGTAGTGGT
This sequence comes from Sminthopsis crassicaudata, assembly GCF_048593235.1. Lineage (NCBI taxonomy): Eukaryota > Metazoa > Chordata > Mammalia > Dasyuromorphia > Dasyuridae > Sminthopsis > Sminthopsis crassicaudata. Next base: position 197,830,812 of record NC_133618.1, on the reverse strand, counting down.
TCATAGTCATCTCCCAGAGTTCTTTCGCTGGGTGTAGCTGGTTCAGTTCATTATTACTCTATTGGAACTGATTTGTTTTATCTCTTTGTTGAAGAGGGCCTCATCCATCAGAATTGATCATCATATAGTATTGTGGTTGAAGTATATAATGATCTCCTGGTCCTGCTCATTTCACTCAGCATCAGTTCATGTAAGTCTCTCCAGGCCTTTCTGAAATCATCCTGTTGGTCATTTCTTACAGAGCAATAATATTCCATAATATTCAAATACCACAATTTATTTAGCCAATCTCCAATTGATGGGCATCCACTCAGTTTCCAGTTTCTGGCCACTACAAAGAGGGCTGCCACAAACATTCTTGTGCAGACAGGTCCCTTTACCTTCTTTAAAATCTCTTTGGGATATAAGTTCAATAGTAACACTGCTGCGTCAAAGGGTATGCACAGGTTGATACCCTTTCGTAATAGTTCCAAATCCCTCGCCAGAATGGCTGGATGTATTCCCAATTCCACCAACAATGTATCAGTGTCCCAGTTTTCTGTGGACACTATTTTCATGAAATTTCTTTTTAATATTTCTTATCAGAATTTATGCATTTATTTTGACCTCCAAATTAACCCAAATCAAAACATAGTGCAAAATTCTTAATCAGCCTGAATGATATGTTATTTTAAAGGTTACCAAACCTTTCCAACAGTACTCCTGCATATATTATGGCATCATTATCCCTCCATTAGAAGTTAGAAAGCTGAGGAAGCAGATGACAGAAGTTGCCCTAGGCTTCCAAGCTATTCAGTGAGTGCCTGTCCAAACTCAAACTCAAATTCTTAGGCTCTAAATCTAGTTCTCTAGTCTATGAATTACGATGCAACGGGCTGATAAATTAATTTGTTTTTGGAAGTGATTGCATTCATCATTGAAACATGTTGATACATGGCTAAGTGACCAGAAAGAACAGTGTCTAGCTACTTACTTAACCACCATAGACTTTGTAAGAGAGAACCAGGAAGAGAGGAAAAAAAGAGAATGGGGGCTGGGAGAGAAAAAGAGGAAAAGGAAGAGAGATAAATAGAAACAAAGACATAGAGAGAAACAGAGACAGAGAGATGGAAAAATGGAGAAATAGAGAGACAGAAACAGAGAGAACAAAACAGAACAGAACAGAAGTGAGAATACTTTCCACACACACACACACACACACACACACACACACACACTGTTTTTTTTTTAATAGTTTTTATTTACCAGATATTTGCAGGGGTAATTTTACAACGTTGACAATTGTGCAACCTTTTGTTCCAATTTTTCCCCTCCTACTCCCCCCAAATAGCAGGTAATTAAATGCAATATATGTACACACGACCAAACAGTTGCTTTGCTGAACAAAAAGAATCAGACTTTGAAAGAGTGTACAATTAGCCTGTGAATAGGATCAACTCCCCCACAAAATGAAAGAGGATAACAGACTGAATTAAAAACCAGTATCCTAAAATATATTGTTTGCAATAAACACATTTAAAACAAAGTGATAAATATAGAGTAAAGGTAAAGGGCTTGAGCAGAATATATTATACTTCAGGTAAAGGGAAAAAAAGCAGGGGTAGCAATCCTGAACAGATCAAATAAAAGCAAAGATAGATTTAAATAAAAGAGATAAGGAAGGAAAATATATCTTACTAAAGGGAAGCAATATCAATAATAAACACATATGCACCAAGTGGTATAGCATGGAGATTCCTAGAGGAGAAGTTAAGAGAGATACAAGAAGAAATAGACAGCAAAACTGTAATAGTGGGAGATCTCAACCTTGCTCTCTCAGACCTAGATAAATCGAACCACAAAATCAATAAGAAAGAAGTTAAGGAGGTAAAGAAAATTGTTAGAAAAGTTAGGTATGATAGATCTTTGGAGAAAATTAAATGGAGACAGAAAAAAGCATAATTGCAAAAATGAGCATCGTTTTCCAGGGAAGAAGATGGACATTTAACGAAATAAATGAATTCCATTTATTCTTGATGAAAAAAACCAGAGCTACATAAAATGTTTGATCTTGAAATACAGAATGCCACAGAGATTTCTAAAAAAGGTAAAAAGAAATCTTGAAAACTATAATACTGCCATAAAAATATATAAGAACATATGTATAATTTGTCCTAGAAACTAGAGGTCTAAAGGAAATTATATCATAAAAAAGTGTGAAGTGGTGGTACTACATCTCATGAAGAGGCAAAGGTAACCTATTATATCTGAGAGAAAGAAAGGAGGGAGAAGAACATAGTGTGTATGAATAGACATATTCGATTTATGGTAAAACTCCCACATCATTGAAAAGTGAGAGGGAGGAGTAAGCTAAAGGTTAGGGAATACAGAAATTGTGAGGAACAGGGGTAAAATAGGGGGAGGAACTTTAAGGTCGGGGAAGGATACAAAAAAGGGAGGGCTGTGAAAAGCAAGTGGTGTTCACAAGTTTAATACGGGTAGGGGGCTAAGAGGGAAAGAAAGGAGAAAAAACATAAGCAGGGGTTAACAGGATGGAAAGCAATATAGAATTAGTCATTCTAACCATAAATGTGAATGGGGTAAACTCTCTCATAAAGAGGAAGCCTTTAGCATACTGGATTAAAAGTCAGAATCCTACTATAGTAAGATACTATATGTTGTTTACAGGAAACAAATCTGAAACAGGGTGATACATTCAAACTAAAAGTAAAAGGGTGGAGCAGAATCTATTATGCTTCAGGCAAAGCCAAAAAAGCAGGAGTAGCCATGCTCATCTCAGATCAAACAAAAACAAAAATTGATCTAATTAAAAGAGATAAGGAAGGGCATTATATCCTGCTAAAGGGTAGCATCAATAATGAAGCAGTATCAATATTAAATATATATGCACCAAGTGGTGCAGCATCTAAATTCTTTTTTTTTTAATTTTTTATTATATATATATTTTTATAATATTATCCCTTGTATTCATTTTTCCAAATTATCCCCCCCTCCCTTTATCCCCTCCCCCCGATGACAGGCAATCCCATACATTTTACATGTGTTACAATATAGTCTAGGTACAATACATGTGTGTGAATATCATTTTCTTGTTGCACAATAAACATTAGATTCCGAAGGTACATGCAACCTGGGCAGACAGATATTAGTGCTAACAATTTACATTCACTTCCCAGTGTTTCTTCTCTGGGTGTAGCTACCTCTGTCCATCATTGATCAACTGGAAGTGAGTTGGATCTTCTTTATGTTGAAGATTTCTACCTCCATCAGAATACATCCTCATACAGTATTGTTGTTGAAGTGTACAGTGATCTTCTGGTTCTGCTCATTTCACTCAGCATCAGTTGATTTAAGTCTCTCCAAGCCTCTCTGTATTCCTCCTGCTGGTCATTTCTTACAGAGCAATAATATTCCATAACCTTCATATACCACAATTTACCCAACCATTCTCCAACTGATGGACATCCATTCATCTTCCAGTTTCTAGCTACAACAAAAAGAGCTGCCACAAACATTTTGGCACATATATGTCTCTTTCCGCTCTTTAGTATTTCTTTGGGATATAATCCCAGTAGTAGCGCTGCTGGGTCAAAGGGTATGCACAGTTTGATAACTTTTTGGGCATAATTCCAGATTGCTCTCCAGAATGGCTGGATTCTTTCACAACTCCACCAGCAATGTATTAGTGTCCCAGTTTCCCCACATCCCCTCCAACATTTATCATTATTTGTTCCTGTCATCTTAGCCAATCTGACAGGTGTGTAGTGGTATCTCAGAGTGGTCTTAATTTGCATTTCTCTGATCAGTAGTGATTTGGAACACTCTTTCATGTGAGTGGATATAGTTTCAATTTCTTCCTCTGAGAATTGTCTGTTCATATCCTTTGACCATTTATCAATTGGAGAATGGTTCGGTTTCTTATAAATTAGGGTCAGTTCTCTATATATTTTGGAAATGAGACCTTTGTCAGAACCTTTGTTTTTAAAAATATTTTCCCAATTTGTTACTTCCCTTCTAATCTTGTTTGCATTAGTATTATTTGTACAGAAACTTTTTAGTTTGATGTAATCAAAATCTTCTATTTTGTGATCAATAATGATCTCTAGTTCTCCTCTGGTCATAAATTCCTTCCTCCTCCACAAGTCTGAGAGGTAGATTATCCTCTGTTCCTCTAATCTATTTATTATCTCCCTCTTTATGCCTAAATCATGGACCCATTTTGATCTTATCTTGGTATATGGTGTTAAGTGTGGATCCATATCTAATTTCTGCCATACTAATTTCCAGTTTTCCCAACAGTTTTTTTCCGAATAATGAATTTTTATCCCTAATGTTGGTATCTTTGGGTTTGTCAAAGATTAGGTTGCTATATATGTATCCTTTAGCATCTAAATTCTTAAAAGAGAAATTAAGAGAGCTGCAAGAAGAAATAGACAGCAAAACGATAATAGTGGGAGATATCAACCTTGCACTCTCAGAATTAGATGAATCAAACCACAAAATAAATAAGAAAGAAGTCAAAGAGGTAAATAGAATACTGGAAAAGTATGATATGATAAATCTCTGGCGAAAGCTAAATGGAAACAGAAAGGAGTATACTTTCTTTTCAGCAGTTCATGGAACCTATACAAAAATTGATCATATACTAGGGCATAAAAACCTCAAAATAAAATGCAGTAAGGCAGAAATAGTAAATGCATCCTTTTCAGACCACAATGTAATTAAAATTATATTTAATAAAAAGCCAGAGGAAAATAGACCAAAAATATTTGGAAACTAAATAATCTTATACTAAAGAATGATTGGGTAAAACAGCAAATCATAGACATAATAACTTCACCCAAGAAAATGACAATAATGAGACATCATACCAAAATGTGTGGGATACAACCAAAGCAGTAATAAGGAGAAGTTTTATATCTCTACAGGCCTACTTGCATAAAATAGAGAAAGAGAGGGCCAACAAATTGGGTTTACAACTAAAATTGCTAGAAAAGGAACAAATTAAAAAACCCCAGACAAACACAAAACTTAAAATTCAAAAATTAAAAGGTGAGATTAAAAAAATTGAAATTAAAAAAAAAAACTATTGAATTCATTAATAAAACTAAGAGTTGGTTCTATCAAAAAACCAACAAAGTAGACAAACGCTTAGTAAACATGAGTAAAAAAAGGAAAGAGAAAAAGCAAATTGTTAGTCTGGAAAATGAAAAAGGAGAATTCACCACTAATGAAGAGAAAATTAGAACAATAGTTAGGAGCTTCTTTGCTCAACTTTATGCCGATAAATTCGATAACTTAAATGAAATGGAAGAATACCTTCAAAAATATAGCTTGCTTGCAGAGGAAGAAGTAAGTAGTCCAAATAGCCCCATCTCAGAAAAAGAAATAGACCAAGCTATTAACCAACTTCCTAAGAAAAAATCCACAGGACCACATGGATTTACATGTGAATTCTACCAAATATTTAAAGAACTAACTCCAATGCTATGTAAACTATTTGAAAAAATAGGGATTGAAGGAGTCCTACCAAATTCCTTTTATGACACAGACATGGTACTGATACCTAAACCAGGTAGATTGAAAACTGAGAAAGAAAACTATAGACCAATTTCTTTAATGAATATTGATGCTAAAATCTTAAATAAGATAATAGCAAAAAGACTTCAGAAAATCATCCCCAGGATAATATACTATGACCAAGTGGGATTTATACCAGGAATGCAGGGCTGGTTTAATATTAGAAAAACTATTAGTATAATTGACCATATTAATAATCAAATTAATACAAATCATATGATCATCTCAGTAGATGCAGAAAAAGCATTTGATAAAATTCAACATCCATTCCTACTAAAAACACTTGAGAGTATAGGAATAAATGGACTATTCCTTAAAATAATAACAAGCATATATTTAAAACCTTCAGTAAGCATAATATGCAATTGAGATAAATTAGAACCTTTCTCTGTAAGATCAGGAGTGAAACAAGGTTGCCCACTATCACCATTACTATTCAATATAGTACTAGAAACACTAGCCTAGGCAATAAGAGCCGAGAAAGAGATTCAAAGAATTAGAGTAGGAAATGAGGAAATCAAATTATCACTTTTTCACAGATGACATGATGGTATACTTAGAGAACCCCAAAGACTCTGCTAAAAAGCTATTAGAAATAATTCAGAATTTTAGCAAAGTTGCAGGATACAAAATAAATCCATATAAGTCCTCAGCATTTTTATACATTACCAACACAATCCAACAGCAAGAGATACAAAGAGAAATTCCATTCAAAATAACGGTCCATAGTATAAAATATTTGGGAATATATCTACCAAAGAGAGTCAGGAAGTATATGAGTAAAATTACAAAACACTTGCCACAAAAATAAAGTCAGATTTAAATAATTGGAAAGACATTCAGTGCTCTTAGATAGGCCGAGCGAATATAATTAAGATGACAATACTCACTAAATTAATTTATTTATTTAGTGCTATACCAATCAGACTTCCAAGAAACTATTTTAATGACCTAGAAAAAATAATAACAGAATACATATGGAACAACAAAAGGTCGAGAATTTCAAGGGAAGTAATGAAAAAAAAATTAAGTGAAGGTGGTCTAGCTGTACCTGATCTAGAACTATATTATAAAGCAACAGTCACCAAAACCATTTGGTAGTGGCTAAGAAATAGCCTAGTTGATCAGTGGCATAGGTTAGGTTCACAGGGCAAGATAGTGAATAAAAACAGCAATCTAGTGTTTGACAAACCCAAAGATCCCAAATTTTGGGATAAGAATTCATTATTTTACAAAAACTGCTGGGAAAACTGGAAATTAGTATGGCAGAAACTAGGCATGGACCCACATTTAACACCCCATACTAAGATAAGATCAAAATGGGTCCAAGATTTAGGCATAAAGAATGAAATCATAAATAAATTGGAGGAACATGGGATGGTTTACCTTTCAGACTTGTGGAGGAGGAAGGAGTTTGTGTCCAAGGGAGAACTAGAGACCATTATTGATCACAAAATAGAAAATTTTGATTACACAAAATTAAAAAGTTTCTGCATAAACAAAACTAATGCAAACAAGATTAGAAGGTAAGTAACAAATTGGGAAAACATTTTTACAGTTAAAGGTTCTGATAAAGGCCTCATCTTCAAAATATACAGAGAATTGACTTTAATTTATAAGAAATCAAAAGCCATTCTCCAATTGATAAATGGTCAAAGGGTATGAAATTTTCAGATGATGAAATTAAAACTATTTCCACTCATATGAAAGAGTGTTACAAATCACTATTGATCAGAGAAATGCAATTTTAAGACAACTCTGAGATATCATTACACACCTGTCAGATTGGCTAAGATGACAGGAACTAATAACGATGAATGTTGGAGGGGCTGTGGGAAAACTGGGACACTGATACATTGTTGGTGGAGTTGTGAAAGAATCCAACCATTCTGGAGAGCAATCTGGAATTATGCCAAAAAAATTATCAAAATGTGCATACCCTTTGACCCAGCCGTACTACTACTGGGCTTATATCCCAAGGAAATACTAAAAAAGGGAAAGGGACTTGTATGTGCCAAAATGTTTGTGGCAGCCCTTTTCATAGTGGCTAGAAGCTGGAAGATGAATGGATGTCCATCAATTGGAGAATGCTTGGGTAAATTATGGTATATGAATGTTATGGAATATTATCGTTTTGTAAGAAATGACCAACAGGATGAATACAGACAGTATTGTAGAGACTTACATCAACTGATGCTGAGTGAAACGAGCAGAACTAGGGGATCATTATTCACTTCAACAATGATACTGTATGAGGATGTATTCTGATGGAAGTGGATATCTTCAACATAGAGAAGAACTAATCCAATTCCAATTGATCAATGATGGACAGAATCAGCTACATCCAGAAAAGGAATACTGGGAAATGAGTGTAAACTGCGAGCATTGTTGTTTTTTTTTTTTTTTTTTTTTTTTTTTGTTTTGTTTTTTTGTTTTTTGTTTTGTTTTGTTTTGTTTTGTTTCTCTTCCCAGATTATTTTTACCTTGTGAATACAATCCTTCCTTTGCAACAACAACAACCACAAAATTCAGTTCTGCACATATATATTGTACTTAAGATATACTATAAGATATTTAATATGTATGGGAATGCCCGCCATCCAGGCGAGCAGGTGGAAGGAAGGAGGGGAAAAACTTGGAACAGAAGGGAGTACAAGGGATAATGTTGTAAAAAAATTACCTATGCATTTGTACTGCCAAACAAAATGTTATAATTATAAAAATTAATAAAAAAGGGAAAAAAAGAAAAAAGCATAATTTTTTTCTCAGAGGTTCATGAAACTTATACAAAAAATTGACCATGTGTTAGGACATAAAAACTTCAAAATTAAATGCAAAAAGACAGAAATAGTAAATGCATTTTTTTCAGATAAGGATGTAATAAAATTACTTGCAATATAAGGCCATGAGAAAAGAAGCCAAAAAGTAATTGGAAACTAAATAATCTCATCCTAAAGAATGAATGGCTGAAGCAGCAAATCACAGACACAATTAAAAATTTCATCCAGTGGAACAACAATAATGAGACAACATACTAAAATTTGTGGGATGCAGCCAAACTGGTAATAAGGGCAAATTTTGTGTCTTTAGATGCTTACTTGCATAAAATAGAGAAAGAGAAAATCAGTGAATTGAGCTTGCAACTAAAAAAGCTAGAAAAAAGAACATTTTTTTAAATCCCCAATCAAATACCAAACTTGAAATTCCAAAAGTAAAAGGAGAGATTAATATTAAAAGCAAAAAAATTAATACTATTGAATTAATAAATAAAACTAAAAGTTGGTTTTATGAAAAAACCAACAAAATAGATAAACTTTTAGTTAATTTGATTAGAAAAAGGAAAGAGGAAAATCAAATTGTTAGTCTCAAAAATTAAAATGGAAAACTTTGCACCAATGAAGAGGAAATTAGAGCAATAATTAGGAGTTACTTTTCCCAATTTTATGCCAATAAATTTGATAAACTAAATGAAATGGAGGAATACCTACAAAATATAGATTGTTCAGATTAACAGAAGAGGAAATAAATTACTTAAAAAGCCTTATTTTATTTTTTTATTATTATATCATTTTATTGACAACGTATGCACGGGTAATTTTTCAACATTGACCTTTGCAATCACTTCTGTTCCAATTTTTTTTCTTCCTTCCTTCCACCCCCACCCCTAGATGGCAGGAAGTCTCATACATGGTAAACATGTTGAAGTATATCTTAAATACAATACATGTGTACATATTTATGCAGTTCTATTTTTGCACAAGAAAAATCAGACTTAGAAACGTAAAAATAATCTGGAAAGAAAAACAAAAATGCAAGAAGTTTACACTCATTTCCCAGTGTTCTTTCATTGTGTGTAGCTGGTTCTGTTCATCACAGATCAATGGGAATTGAATTGGATTCTCTCATTGTCAAAGATAGTCACTTCCATCAGAATTGATCCTCATAAAAAATTGTTGTTGAAGTGCATAATGATCTCGTGGTTCTGCTTATTTCACTCAGCATCAGATCTTGTAAGTCTCTCCAAGCCCTATCTGTATTCATCCTGGTCATTTTTCACAGAACAAAAACATTTCATAGTATTCATATACCATAATTTACTCAGCCCTTCTCTAATTAATGCACAGCCATTCAATTTCCAGTTTCTAGCCACTACAAAAAGGCTGCCACAAACATTTTTGCACATACAGGTCCCTTTCACTTCTTTAATATCTCTTTGTGATATAGGCCCAGTAGTAGCACTGCTGGCTCAAATAGTATGCACAGTTTGATAACTTTTTTAGTATAGTTCGAAATTGCTCTCCAGAATGGTTGGATCTCTTCACAACTCCACCAAAAATGCATCAGTGTCCCAGTTTTCCCTCATCATCTGCAACATTCGTCTGTCATTATCTTTTCCTGTCATCTTAGCCAATCTGGAATAGTCCTATTTTAGAAAAAGAAATAGAACAAACTAGTAATCAACTTCCTAAAAAATTTTCTAAGGCCAGATGGATTAACATGTGAATTCTACCAAACATTTAAAGAACAATAAACTGCAATATTATATAAACTATTTGAAAAATATAGAGAATGAAGCACTCCTACCAAATTATTTTTATGTCACAGAAATGGTACTGAAACCTAAACCAGGTAGGGCAAATGAAGAAGGCCTATCTGTACCAGATCTAAAACTATATTAAAAAGCAGTGGTCATCAAAACCATTTGGTACTGGCTAATTAACAGAATAGTTGATCAGTGAAATAGATTAGGTTTACAGGACACAATAGTCATTTACTCTAGTAATCTAGTGTTTGACAAAGCCAAAGATTCCAGCTTTGGGAATAATAATTCACTGTTTGACAAAAACTGCTGGGAAAATTATTAACTAGTATGGCAAAAACTAGGCATTGGCCTACACCATATTCCAAGGTAAGGTCAAAATGGCATCATGATCTAGACATAAAGAATGATTTTATAAACCAATTAGAAGAACCTAGGATAGTTTACCTCTCAGATCTATGGAGAAGGAAAGAATTTATGACCAAAGAAGAACTGTGGATCATTATTGATTACAAAATAGATAATTTTGATTATATTAAATTAAAAAGCTTTTGTACAAAGAAAGCTAATGCAGACAAGATTAGAAGGAAAGCGACAAACTGGGAAAACATTTTTATATTCTAAGTTTTTGATAAAGACCTCATTTCTAAAATATATAGAGAATTAACTCAAATTTATAAGAATTCAAGCCGTTCTCCAATTGATAAATTTTCAAAGGATATGAACAATTTTCAGATGAAGAAACTGAAACTATTTATAGTCATATGAAAAGGTGCTCTAAATCACTATTGATGGGAGAAATGCAAATTAAGACAACTCTTTGATACCACTACCCACCTGTCAGATTGGCTAAGATGACAGGAAACAATAATGATAAATGTTGGAGGGTATGTGGGACAACTGGAATACTGATACATTATTGGTGGAACTGTGAATGGATCCAACTATTCTGGAGAGCAATTTGGAACTATGCTCAAAAAGTTATCAAACTGTGCATACCCTTTGACCCAGTGGTGTTTCTACTGGGCTTATATCTAAAGAGATCTCAAAGAGGGAAAGGGACCCATATTGCGAAATTGTTTGTAGTAGTTGTTTTTGTAGTGTCTAGAAACTGGAATCTGAATGGATGCCCATCAATTGCAGAATTCCTGAATAAGTTACGTTAGATGAATGTTATGGAATATTATTGTTCTGTAAGAAATGATCAGAAAGATTGCTTTAGAGAGGCCTGGAGAGATGAAATGAGAAGAACCTGGAGATTATATGACCATAAGGTCATAAGACTATTAATTCTGATGGGTGTGGTTCTCTTCAGCAATGAGATGATTCAATCCAGCTCCAATTATTCAGTGATGAGGAAAGCTATATACACCTAGAGACAGGCCTGTGGGAACTGAGTTGGACCACAACATAACATTTTCATGCTTTCTGTTGATGTTTGCTTGCATTTTATTTTCCTTCTCAGGCTTTTTTTTTTCTAGATCTGATTTTTCTTGTGCAGCAAGATAACTGTGTAAATCTGTATACATATATTGGATTTAACATATATTTTAACATATTTAGCATGCATTGTACTACCTGCCATGTAGGAAAGGGGATGGGGGAAAGGAGGGAAAATTAGAACAAAAAGTTTTGAAAGTATCAATGTTGAAAAATTATCCATGTGTATGTTATCAAAATAAAAAGATTTAATTAAAAAAGAAATTAAAGAAAGAAATCTAGGAATTCCCAATAGGTAAAGCCTTCCAGACTTTGGACAACCTATGTTTGTCAACTCATGATTATGAAAGATATAATGTTCCATAAAGTGAAGGGATAGTTGGCCTGACTGATAGAGACTGTGTAAGGATTAAGTAATACAAAATAAGACAGGAAAGACTTAAATACACAGCTGTGGAGAAATGGATAAAGCAGTGGATTTAGAATAAGGAAGGCTGGGGTTAAAAGACTGATGCTTGTTAAGCGGATAACAAATCACTTAATGGGTAAGTACTTAATCTCTCTATTCCTGTTTCCTTTTTTTTGTATAATTAGAGGACTGGCTGTAAAGACCTTTAATTCAAAAAGATCTATCAACATATAAATATGAGTCTGATTCATTGTTCCAGTGTCCCTTGGATGCAAGTATTCTGCATCCTGGCAACTAAGTGGTTCAGTTCATTAAATCTAGGTAAATCCAACCTCAGTTTTGTAACTGTATGACCCTGGCCAAGTCATTTACTCTCTTCTTTAGTTTTCTTAACTGTAAAATGGATTTAATAATACTATCTCCCTCTCAGGATAATTATGAGGATCAAAACAGATAATATTTGCAAAGAGATTATCACAGTACCTTGTTCCCTTTTGTCTCATTTACTTTTTCCCTTTTCTCTTTCTCTTCTCTTTCCCTTTCTGACACACAAGCAATATAGAATCAGCATTTCTTAAGTGCCTATGAAGATGGCAGATATAAGGACAAAAATAGAAGACAGTCACTGGCATTAAGAAATTTATATTCAAGAAACTGGGGAATAAAATTTAAAGAATCAGCTAAATCAAGGATCAAAGTTTAAACCAGAAAAAAAAAAAATCAGAAAAACCTAAATTGCTAGACAATGGCATTGATAAATGGGAACACTGATAAATCTTCATGTTTGGGGACTAGCATTGGCCTGGGACTTCTTTATGGATTTTGTTGCATGTAGGTCAAGAAGGCTCCATATGATCTAATGAAAAGCTATACTCAGATTCTTACACCTCAACAACATGGAGGACAATCGGAGAAATTCCAGGTAACTATTACAAAGTTACTGCAAGATTTTGAAAGTCTTATCTATCTTTTCCTACTCTCTTATTTGCCACAGGAAAGGCCCTCTATGGTTTAGAATCAGCTGAAAAGTATGCACAACTGATATATATGCCAAGTTATGACCGAATCTCCTATACCTGATACAATGCTTTTTACAAAATAAGAATTTAAGAAGTATTTGTAATTAAAAAAAAAATCTCTACAACGGTAGACCACCAATCCCTCTTAATTCCAGAATTTTTCCTCTTTCAATCAGGCCAAGTGCCAGCAAGAGAATAGGCCCTTAAAAATATTTGTTTATTAAATAGTTAAGATCTGGATTTAAAATAGAGCAGCAACATGACAGATGGATATTCACACATATCCAAAGCACTTAAATTACCAATTGAACAACTCATATCAACTTTATATGATATAATGAATAGACTGGGAGTCAGAAAGTCCCTTTCTAACACTTAATATTGTTTTTATGAACCTATCAATTAAAGACTCCAAGACAAATGTTTTCATTTGTAAAATAAAGTAAGGAATATCTTTAATCTCTACCCAATTCAAATGAATTTAAATTCAAATGAATTTATTTGTCTAAAATGCTTTGGAAACTTTAAAGTATTATATGGATGCCAATTATCATGCTAAAAACCTTGGCTCTGGTGCTCAGATGGCCACTTTTGCACTAATCCAGTGATGAGATTTTCTTTAGCCACAGAAGTAGTGCTGCTCCCTAAGGTTTCCCTGTCTTTTTGGTCTCTTGGCAGAGCTCCACTCTCAAGGATCTTCCAGCTGTTTCCTGACAGTCGCACATTACCTTCTTTCATGGCTCAGAGACCCTTTCCCAGGAATTTCTGAAATAAAATGTAATAAAATATGTGTGTTTGATCCCTATGTTGTCGTATTAGTTGGTTTTATGTGCATTTTGCAGAATTTTCTAATGTAATTTTCTAGTGTATTTATAAGCTTTGGGATTTTATTTTTGCAGTCATTTCTATAAAAAGTTGGACAGCCTTCTATCCATATAGTTGGTTTTGCTTAAGATACTTTCTGAAAATATATTATGTGTATATATGTACTATTATATTTATATCATTATATTATAACCATATTATTATTATTTTAATAATTATTATATGTATTCACAATATTATTGTAGTATATTAAATGTTTCTTTGCATTTGAGGCATTAGTGTTTGGTATCTATTGAGTAGTATCTATTTTATCAAAACAAATGTTTTAATAATAATCTTTTTAAAAATTTCACCTTTGACTTAAGATTGCCTTTCTATGATATAATATAAATTTGAGAAATTTTTGACAGAACTTGACAGGCTTGAATTTATGTCTGAACTTGTATTTAGGATCATTCATTTAGAGCTAAGGATTTAGAGAAATCATCTAGGCTAAGCCCTTCATTTTACAGATGAGGAAACTGAGTCTCAGAGAAATTGAGGAACTTGTTTCACTTAGTTCACACAAGGAGAAAGTAAAAGATTAAGAATTTAAACCTGGGTGTTATTTTTACCTTCTAAATTCAATTCTTCCTGTGCAACAATCTGCACACATATATTGTATCTAGGATATACTATAACATATTTAACATGTATAAGACTGCCTGCCATCTAGGGTTGGGGGTGGAGGGAGGGAAAGGAAAAGTCGGGACAAAAGTGAATGTAAGGGATAATGTAAAAAAAAATACCCATTTTTCTGTCAATAAAAAGTTATATATTTTTTTTAACCTGGGCCCTCTAAAACCAAATCCATCATTCTTTTCAGTGGTCCACATTATGCTACTTTATATGTTAAAACACTTTCATATACATTATTTAATTTATGGTATAAAAAAGAAAGGTATAAATTATGTCAATTTACCTAATGAGAAATAGACTATGTCAGCCTAAGATCAGACAATAAGAATAGATTCAAAGCTGTGGGATATTCCCTTCTACACATCTGCCTAACTCCATAGTAAAGGATACTTACCTAAAATGGCTGCCTTGGGATCTTCTTGGCAGCCATTTTAGGTAAATATCCTTTCCTATGGAGTTAGGCTTTACAATGAGTATCATTTCAAGGTTACTGAAATAGGTATTCTTCAGGACAGTGTCTTGTTTAAAATTACACATCAAACAAACCTATAACTACAAATTCTGGCAACTGAATTAAAGGTAAGAGGACATAGAGAGATTGGTCAATCTTGAAAAGTTAACAGGATAGAAGAACTTAAGATATGAGAGTAAGTAAAAGTTTCAAGATACAATCCCTAGGACATACTTTGCTTTACTTAAATTATATCACTAATTACTTTCTTATAAGCACATTCATTACCAAGAGAAATACAGTCCACCTTCCCATGCCCAGGTATCCAATTAATTCCCCACTTCTCCTGCATAATATAACAGCTCACAAGGACTCTCAGACTTTCAACCCACCAAACATAGAGAGGGTGTATATTTGTGTGTTGGGGAAAGGAGGAGTATTGAGTGAGCTATAGAATTTGCCCCCTTTAGTTGCATATTTCAGAAAAGGCTCTTTAGAGTAATTATTTGCAAATTTAATGGGAGTCCATAATAAGTTTGCTGAACAAACATTTATTAAGCTCTTCTGTGTTCTTTGATGGGGATACAAAAGAAGAAGCAGAGCTATAAGATCTTCAAGGAAATAAAATTCTAATAGTGGAGAGAGATAAGATATTAAGAGATAAATATTCCACAAAGCTTTGTAATAATATTTGTGCATGAATATGATATTTTCCTATTTTTGTGTGCTGCTAGAACAAGAGTATTAGAGTAGCTTTAAGGGTATTCAAAGTACAAATCAGAGCACAGCAGAAAGAAACCTTGATGGAGCAGTTAGGAAAACAGAAAGTTATCGGTTTTCTTTTTGGGAAATTACAATTTTAACATCTAGATGCAAGAGTTAAATTGTCAGCAATTGTTAGCTGATTAGGGAAATGAAGGTTTTCTATATTTTTGTGACTAATCAAAATTTCTGATTGTCCAAACATAGTTACAATTTTATAATCCTATAATAGGTTCTTTGTATTTGAGTTGAGGAAGTCTAACCAGACCAAGATGGCAATCAGACTCTCACAAATCTTCACTGAATCTCTTCCTATCCTTCAGAAATCAGTTTAGATGTTTTTTTGTCTGTAAAATTTTCTTCCAAGGGGCTCTCTAGTCAGGGCCTTGAGGACAGAAACTCAATTTTTCTCCATATTAGGGTCAGTTTTAAATCTCATGAGTGAAAGGTCAAAGACCTTTTGACAATATTAAAGGAATAGAGGCAATCAGTTTGTCAGTATAGAGAACCACAGGTTAAAATAACCAAAGATCAGTCAGATTTCATAGAGACAGGGTAGCAAGGGAAATTCATGCATTAAATCAAAGCAGTGAGGAAGACATCTCAAAATGTGGTCCAAAGAATCTTGTGGTTTCAGATGGTCAAGGGGTTCTTATTTCTAATATGGTAAATACTTATTAAAATATCTTTAAATAAAATTTAATTTTAATGAAATTAAATATCCCATTAAAAATTTTGGACAGATCCCTCAATAACTTTTTACAGTGTAAAGATACTGAGAACAAAAGTCTGGGAACCATCACATTAAATATAATTAAGTCCTACCAAAAAGCCAGAAGGGATAGGAAACCAAAGCAATCCTAAACATCTAGGAAAGATTTAGATTGTTTCAGTACAAATCAGGTAATAACAAGGAGGTATTTGGGCAGAAAACATCACTGAGTCTGGGCGCCTAAAGATTGAGACTATTTTCACTCATTATCACATCTATAGCCTTTTTAAAAAGGTAGAATGCCCTTAGCTGCTCATGATCAAGCAGTTTAAAAGCATATATTAAGCACTTACTATGTACCAGGAATTTAACTAAGCAAATAAAAAAAATGGAAAAAGCAGTCCTTTTCTTCAAGGAACTTTTGATGCAGGAGAATATATGTAAACACATGTATATAAAAATTCTAGACACTATAAAGGAAAACTAATTTCAGAAGGATGACATGACAGTGGCACTGTGAAAAGTTTTTTGCTGAAAGCTGGACTTGATTTGAGTCTTTAAAGGACACAGGAAAGGCAGGGGGCAAAGATGAGGAAAGAGAGTTTCAAGCATGAGGGATAGCCAGTAAAAAAAGACACAGAGTTGGGAGATGGACTGTTTTGTGAGAGAGATAGCAAGAAGGCCAATATTAGAGGATCACAGAACTTATTTAGCTGGGTGAATTGTAAGAAGCCTGGAAAAGTAGGAAGAGGTCTGCTTATAAAGGATTTTAGAAGCTAGAGTAATTTATATTTTATCTTGAAATTAAGAGGGAATTTCTGGAATTTATTTCAGGGTGAGGGTAGTTTGACAAAGTCAGTTTTGTATTTTGATTCAATTTCAATTCAGTCTAATAAACATTTATTAAGCACATACTATGCTCCAGATACTGTGCTAAGCACTGGGAATATAATTAAGAAGAACAAAGACAGTCCCTGACCTTAAGTAATTTCAAATTTATTTAGAGAGGACAAAACAGAAAAGGAAACTGAAAAAAAATGGGGATAATAGCACATACCCAAAGGTTGGGCATAGTGAAAAGTAGGACAGATGTAGTCAAAACAAAGCATATTTGCCATGGAAAATGAAGAGTGAAGATCATTTTAGGAAGCCCGATAACTATATAGAGAAAAGGAGGTTCCTCTTTCAGGATGAAGCCAAAATGACAGAGTAAAGCCAGGAAGCTGCTTGAGTTCTCCCAGCTTATCTTGAAAACCACATTAAACCAAGGCTCTGAACAATCTGATTGAATGAAACCACTCTCCAGCTCAAGATAAATTTGAAGAACTTCAAGAAAGTTCAGTCTCACTTGAATGAAAAATATCCAGCCCAAATCAGATAGATGCTGGAAAAATCAGAGAGAAGATTTTAATCACAGCAAGGAAGGGGAAAAAAATGAAGAAAACAACTCTTTAAAAAGTAGAATTAGCTAAAAGTAAAAAGAAATGCAATAGCTAACTGAAGAAAATCACTCATTATAAACTAGAACAGGGCAAATGGAAGCTAATTACTCTGTGAGACAGCAAGAATAAGTCAAATGTTAAAAAAAAAAAAAAAAAAAAAAGTGAAATACCTGATTGGCACAACAACCCATCTGGAAAATAGTCCCAGAAGAGACAATTTAAAATGTTTGGTATACTTAAAGGCCATGACCAGAAAAAAAAAATAAAAATAAAAATAAAAAAAAAGAGCCTGGGTAGCATTCTTCAAGAGATTTTAGGGAAAACAGCCCCAATATTCTAGAAACATTATTCATAATTCTAGAAACAATATTCATTGAAAGAATGCATTGATAACCTTAAGAAAGGGGTCCCATAACAGAAAACCCCAAGGAACATTGTTGTGAAACTCCAAAAGTATAATCTAAAGGAAAAAATTACTGCAAGCTGCCAGACAAAAACAATTCTAAGAGCAAGGAGAAATAATAAGGATCACCTAGGATGTAGCATCTTTATCTCTGATAAAGGATCAGATGGCCTGGAATACTATATTCCCAGAAAACAAACAACCTAGGATTACAATTAAGAAGTAACTACCCAGTTATACTCAGCATCATTTTTCAGGAAGGTCTATGGAGCTTCAATATAGTAAATTATTTTCAATCATTTCTATTGAAAAAAAAATCAGAACTAAAAAGAAAATTTAACTTACAATCATTGGACTCAAGAGAAGTATAGAAAGATAAACAGGGCAAAAATATATATTATTTAAAAGTTGAAAACTTTACATCCCTAGATGGGAAAACAATATCTATAACTTGAGAATTATATCTGTCACTGGGGAAGACAGAAGAGAGCATCACATGGATTGACTGAGTAGTTGTAAATGGACTTTATAACAATGATATCAAAGAAAAAGACATAAAGGGCTGGAAAAAGGTCTGTTCTGGAAAAAAGAGTAAAAGAGAGGTATAATGGGATAATTAGTTCACATGAAGAGGCACAAAAGACATTAAATTGAAGGAAAGAAGGATGAGAATTATATGGTTTGATCTCATCAGATTTGGTTCTAAGAGTGAATAACAATCATTTAGTTGGGTACAAAAATTTATATAACTCTATAAAGAAGTTGGAGGACAAAGAGGCAAGAAAAGAAAGGGACAAGGATAGAGGGGAGAGCTGAAACATTTAAAAATAAAAGGTAAGATATGGAAGGAGGAGGTGATAGAAGATAAGATAGTAGGTGGAATGGATTAAAAAAAATAGTACTAAGAGAAGGGGGAGGGTTAGTAGGAGATAATGCATTGAGTAAGGTGGGGAAAAAAAAAACAGGACAAAGCACATGGTGGATAGAGAGAACAAAGGTATATATAGGAAAAATAGAGCAAAGGAAATACAGAGCTGGTAATCATAAATATGAATTTGAATGAGATGAATTCTCTCATAAAATAGAAGCAAAATAGCAGAGTGGATTAAAAACAGAATCCTATGATATGTTGTTTACAAGAAACACATTTGACACCAAGTGACACATAGAGTAAAGATAAAAGGCTAGAACAGAATTTATTATACTTCAGCTGAAGTTAAAAAAGCAGGGGTAACGTTGAGAACTCAGATAAAGAAAATGTAAAATTAGATCTTATTAAAAGAGATAATAAAGGAAAATACATCGATAAAGGGTACCATAAATAATGAAATAGTAAGGCTACTATATGTGTATTATCACATGGTAGAAAAGCCAAATTCCTAGAAAAGATTTTAAGGCAGTTACAAGGAGAAATAGACAGCAAAACTATATTAGTGGGGGACCTCAACCTTCCTCACTCAGAATCAGAGAACTCTAACCCCAACATGAATAAGAAAGAAACTAGGGAGGTTACTAGGATCCTAGAAAACCTAGATATGATAGACCTCTAGAGAGAACTGAACAGGAACAGATAGAAACACATATTTTTCTCAGTAGTACATGGCACCTACACAAAAATTGACCATGTATTAAGGTATAAGAACTTCACAAATTCAGAAAGGCAGAAATGTTAGTAAATTCTTCCCTTTTGGAACACAATGCAAATATATATATATATATATATATATATATATATATATATATATATATATATATATATATATATATATATGTGTGTGTGTGTGTGTGTGTGTGTGTGTGTGTGTGTGTGTGTATTTAATACAGGGTCAGAGAAACACAGACCAATTGGAAATTAAATAATCTAATTTTAAAACATGAATGTGTCAAGCAGTAAATCACAGCAACTCTCCATAATTTCATATAAAAGAATAATAATGATAAAAAATGAGATAACATACAAAAACCTTTGGGATATAGCCAAAGAAGTCCTTAGGGGAGATTTTATATCTCTAAATAGCTACATGAAATAAAATAGAGAAAGAAAAGATCAATGAATTGAGCATGCAACTAAAAATCTAGAAAAAGAAACAAATTAAAAATCTATGCATATGCTTTGAAACCCAGCAATGTTTCTTCTAGGCTTATATCCCAAATAGATCTTAAAGGAGGGAAAAGGACCCACATGTGCAAAGGAGGGAAAGGGACCCACATATGCAAAAATGTTCATGACAGCTGTTTTTTGAAGGGCAAGAAACAGGGACCTGAGTAGATGCCCATCAGTTGGAGAATGGTTGAATAAGTTATGGTATAATGAATGCTATGGAATATTATTGTTCCATAAGAAATGATAATCAGGATGATTTTAGAGAATCTTGGAGTAACTTGCATGAATTGATGCTAAGTGAAATGAACAGAACCAGGAGATCACTGTGCATGGTAACAGCAATATTATACGATAATCAATTCCAATGAATATGGCTCTCTTCAACAATGAGATGATTCAGACCATTTCCAATGATTTTGTGATCAAAAGAGACACCTATACCCAGAGAGAGGATTGTGCCAATTGAGTGTGGTTCACAAAATAGCATCCTCACTCCTTTATTTGTTGTTTGCTTGCATTTTATTTACTTCATCATTTTCTTTTCTGGTTTGATTTGATTTTTCTTTTTCAACAATGTAGTAATATAAATATGTATACATTTGTTGGATTTAACATAAATTTCTACTATGTTTAACAAATATTAGGCTACTTGCCATCTAGGGGAAGAGGATGGGAGAAGGAGAGAAACTGTAACACAAAGTTTTGCAAGGGCTATTGTTGCAGAATTATCTATGAATATGTTTTGAAAAATTAAAAGCTTTAATAAAAATAAATAAACGTACATGCCTCTTCAAGATAAAAAATATACCAAATTAGAAGTAGTGAAACTTAAAGGAGAGATTAATAAAATTGAAACTAAGAAAATTATTGGACTAATAAATAAAATTAAGAGCTGGTTTTATGAAAAAAAATCAATAAATTAGTTAAACTTTTGGTTAGTTTGATGACAAAAAGGAAATTAAAAAATCACCAACACCACAAATGAAAAGGATTAATTTACCACCAATGAAAAATAATGAAAGCAATAATTAAGAGTTATTTTGCTTAAATGTATGGCAACAGGGCTGACAATTTTACCAAAATGTGAGTATTTATAAAAGCATATATTGCCCAGTTTAACTGAAGAGGAAATAAAGATAATTAGTTCCATTTTAGAAAAAGAAATTGAACAAGACATTATTGAACTCCCTAAGAAAAAACTCCATGGCCAGATGGTTTCACAAATGATTTTTTTTTTTCCTGAGGCAATTTGGGGTTAAGTGAGTTGCCCAGGTTGACACAGCTGAGAAGTGTTGTGTCTGAGACCAGATTTGAACTCAGGTCATCCTGACTTCAGGGCTGGTGCCCTATCCACTGTGACACCTACCTGCTTCACTCAGAAGTGAATTTGACCAAACATTTAAAAAAATAAATTGCAATTTTATGTAAATTATTTAGATAAATAGGTAAAAACAGTACACCAAATTCCTTTTATGACACAAATATCATTCTGATGTCTAACCTAGGAAGAACAAAACAGAAAAGAAAAAAACAAAAACAAAAACAAAAACAAAAAAATCTACACACCAATCTCCCTAATGAAGATTGATGTAAAATTTTAAAATAAAATACTAGAAAAGAGATCTTATGAATAGAATAATACACTATGACCAAGTGGGATTTATACCAGGAATGCAGAGCTGTTTTAATATCAGGAAAACTTTTATCATCATCAATCATATCAATAACAAACCAACAGAAATCATATGATAATCTCAATAGAAGCAGACAAAGCTTTTGACAAAATACAGCAACAATTCCTATTAAAAAAACTATATAGCATAACAATAAAGGGAGCTTTCCTAAAATAATAAGCAATATCTATCACACAACAACAGCAAGTTTTGTTTGTAATAGAGAAAAGTTGGATGCATTCTTATGAAGATCAGAGGTCAAACAAGGATGCCCATTATCACCATTTTATTCAACATTGTACTAGACATGTTGGCTTTAGCAAGAAAAGAAAATAAATTAGAATAGGTAATAAGGAAATAAAATGATCACTTTGCAGATGATATCATGATATACATAGAGAATGCTAGAAAATCATCCAAAATCCTACTGGAAACAATTAATAGCTTCAGTAAAGTTGCAGGATATAAAATAAACCCACACAAATCAATAGCATTTCTATATATTACTGACAAACCCCTTCAGCAAGAAATAGAAAGAGGAATTCCATTTAAAATTACTGTAGAAAAAAATAAAGCACTTGGGGGACTACCTGCCAAGAAAACTTAGGAATTATATGAACACAATTATAAAACACTTCTCACATAAATAAAGTTGATCTAAACATTGGAAAAATTGGAAAAACATCAATTGCCCATGGGCATAGTGAGCTAATATAATAAAAATGACAATTCTGCCTACATTTATCTACTTTTTCAATGCCATACCAATCAAAATGCCAAAAACTTATTTTATAGAACTAGAAAAAATCCTAACAATATTCATCTCTAAGAACAAAAGGTCAAGAATATCAAGGAAATTAATGAAAAAATCACAAAGGATGTTGGCGTAGCAGGACCAAACCTGAACATATATTTAAAGCAATAGTCACTGAACCCATTTGCTACTACTGGCTAAAAAATAGAATGGCGGATCAATGGAATAAATTAGATATACACAACAAAATAATCAAGATGAATAGTAATCAAGAGTTTGATAAACCCCCAAACTCAAGTCTTGGAGTCTTTAACTTTACTATTTGACAAAAATTTCTGGAAACTGGAAAATATGTCAGAATCTTAGTAGCACAGAACTACATCTCACCCCCATACCAAAATAAGGTCAAAAATGAGTACTTGATTTGGTCA